>NC_090444.1:535735222-536039995 GCF_031143425.1 Pleurodeles waltl | reverse complement strand
ATGTCAAAAATGTTGAACACATTTATGCTTCACCCACTGCATGCAGCAGGAATGGCTGTGAAACAGTTCTCGGGCAATATCGTCAGCTGGGAGTGCCAGTGGAACACAGTGGTGTGGAACAGAGGTGCTTTACCTCATATGTAATTGCCACTGGTCAGTTTAGCATGATAGATATAAAATGTAGGCTGTCAGATGTCCTACATTCCTGTAGGAATGCCCAACATTCCTACACAGGACCCAAACAATGACAGCTGAATTACCACACCTACCTGTCCAATAAAAGTAAACATAGTCACCTTGAGTGGTGGCTACACTGGATGGCAGATGCATAGACAAGGAGATGTGTTGTAGCTGCTAATGTTACAGCTCACAGGTGATGAACATGTTGAGAGAGGGATCTGGAGACTGGACGGAACCCCTAGACCAACACACAATTTTCACTGTTCATTCATGGGAAGGCCCTGAGACCTAAGCATATGACACATTAAGTAAGGGAGTACCCAAAGAGTTTTAATAAGAATGAAACTAAACTAAGAATGAAGAAAACCTATCATAACCTGACCTAACCTATCCTAACTATACTTAACCAACAACTGACCCTAACTACCCTATGCTAAGCTTACCTAACACATTTAACAACACACTCTAAATATTGGCCTCCCCACCCTCCTTATCTTACGAGACACATGCAGGACAACATATACTAAACTACACATATACTGCCCATATCTAAACAAATATATATATATTTTTTAAAGAAATGTTTATATATATTTTTATCAACACATAAATGCCCCAACATTACCCCCCACCCACCCACAAAGCAACATGTAAAAAGTAGAAAACCCACCCCCAAACCCACTTATCCTAACTAAACTACTAACCTAATCTAACCTGATACTAACCCCCTAAAACCCACTATAAAACCATTAAATCACATGAGGAGGGAGAGGACAGAACTGGGGGTGACAGTTTCAAAGCCCATTATAGCTTTGCCCTCTTGAGAGTCTTTTTTATGAACTTAAGTCTTTTTGTGTTTGCTGCCACCTCCTTCTCCAAACTGTTCAACCTTTTCTGTAGATCTTGGATCAGTCTCTGGTCGATTCCAGCAGGTGGTGTGGGCTGTGGTACATACATGGACGGTGTTGCAGCTGGGGTGGTAGTGGTGGTCACAGCTGTGCCCCCCCTGCACAGCTGTGGAGCTTTGTCTACTCTGTATGGCTGCTGGCAGTGTGGGACCCACTTGGGGGAATGCCTGCCATTTCCCTGTGGCTCTCTTCCTGCGATAGCGGCGTGCCATCCTCTGGAACACGGATTCCACTGCCAGGATGTGTCTATAGAGGACTGCCCTTTTCCGGAATGCTCGCAGTTCCTCATTCTTCATGTTGGCAGCTGTTAAATTGTGACAGGCAACCATCAGTGTCAGCATTGTGTGGAGTATGTACAGATTATTAGCTGGCACTCTACATCTAATTGCACATGCACTCCAACTCACATTCCGGAAAAGACAATGGGCCTGATAAATGCAACAACAACACTGCCTTAGCATCATTTCATTGACATTAAAGTGATGCAAAACAAGATTAGCAAACAAACAAATTAGGTGTGCATTGATTTTGTGGCATGTCTAATAATGCAAAGACAGTGTCAACTTCACATAGATCAGGCCCAGAAGTCCTCATCATCAGTGTCAATTGTCAACCATACATCACCAGTAAATTGAATATGTTATTGGGAGCATGGGATGCAGTTGGTAACCATAAGGGGTCAGTGTTGATAGATACACATGCAAGCCTGATCAAGATGACTGTCACCTACACTGTGAGCATGACATCTACCTACAAATGTGTTGTTCCTCTCACCCTGTGCCTCAGGGGGGATGGCCGTGCAATCCATTATCTCTACTGTCCTGGTCATCCACCAAGGCATGCCCGCTCACACATTGAGTCAGGGAGTGGGCCATATGTTAGGAGGGCTGCCAACTAGCAAGCTGGTATCCATAGGTCTATCACATCTACATTCATGTGTCTAGGTGTAGACACCCATCAATACCTGATCTGCCAATACTATTCCTTACACTTCCATATCCAGGTGAGCAAACGTCTGTCCTTGACCTGCATGCATGCCTATTAAATTCCACATGAGTGTTACGTAAATGGAGTGCAAAATATGGAGCGCCATGCTGGGGGACATTTGCCCACCCAGTCCTACATATACATTACAATACAGAGATGCACCAATTTGGGTTCAAAATGGTGCATCAGTGTGTTGTGAGAATGACGGAGTGTCCCAGTGCCAATATTCTCACAGCGTTGCACTTCTTAGTCACATATGTCCCTACATGTGGCTTGTCATCACCTTGTTTACACAATGCTGCCCATTAAGCACAAGCCTCACAAGATCTGACACTGCTTGTGCATGGGGAACCTTTGAATGGGACACAATGTCACCATCCAGTCTACTTTAATATCTGATCATTTGACAGCTTATCACAGCTAGCATTTTGTGCAACACACATGACTCTTTCACACCAAACCCTTGATTACTTCACAGGACACACATTATCACACTTACTGCAAACATTTGGGTCCTCAAATCTTGCCACCTCGCCAATGGTGTGGGGGAAGGTCCGCCTGGAAGATATGGATGGAAAACAATGCTCAGTGTCATATCACTGTCACTACTAGTGGACAACATATTACAGTGTGTACTATTTTAGAGGAATCAGCAAGTTATCCAGGTGTAAAACAGTGCAACAGACACACCACTACAAACTGACAATGACACTGACACTCAGGTGAGTGAGAGCCACACATCTGCACACTTACACTGGGCCTGAGACTCATGTAGTGCTACCCCCCGCAACAACCATATGTGGCCGATCTATAGAAGATGGAACTCCATGGTATGAGGGTGCGTTGGGTGACAAATACATGACACTACCCTGGTGCTTTGCAAGACTACAGGTATTCAGGCTTGCCCTGCAAGGCATCCAGAGGCACTTTGTGATGGGCATGCAGCTCAATTATTAGTCAGCAATGATCATGCATTGAATAATCCATGACTGATGTGGCAACGTCTGATGGTATCAAATGCCCCATTTACATTGCCCCCTAAGGCGGGTAAGCCCCCTTTGCAAACATGATTGCATGGATTATGTCAGTCACCAGATCCTCGGGGTCTGTGCACGTTCCCAACACGTCCACCACAAGTCAGCTCAAATACTCTGATTAGAATGTCACAGAGTCTAAGAGAGTCCAAGTGGGGAAAGGGGATTAGGTAGGGAACAGCTGGGAAGGAGACCTGTAGGAAGCAAAAAGGTTAAAACACACAATATCAAGATTATATCATATTAATCGTTACTAGGCTATGACTCTAAGCATTGTCATACTGGAAACATGGATAACTTAAGCATGGACTTAAATAACTAGGCCTCAAGATGTCTGGATACCTGTGAGGGAACCAAGAAAGATTAATACAACTTTCCAATGAACTACTCAATGAAATGTTACACATGGATTAGAAACATCAGAACCTTCTAGAATTACGCTTTCAAATTCAAGCATAGTCTTTTGCATGAGGACCAGGAAATAATCTGAATGATTTCTATAACACCATATGAACTGTACTTGAGGGAATTATTATGCACATACAATATAACATCTAGAATTCTAACACTTTAGTTTTCTTAAAATGCCGGAACATGAGTTGCGCACATCGCAGATTCCCACAAAAGTTTGTAAATACCATGAAATGATTCTGCACGAGGAATAACACAAGTTAGACACGAGAAATGAATCACGCGTCTTGCTGATTCGAAGGCCACCAAGTAAATGCCATGAAGTGGTAGCGCACAATGAACATCGTGATTTAAGCACAAGAAATGAATCGCGCATCTTGCTGATTCGAATACCACCAAGTGAATGCCATGAAATGGTAACACACAATGAATATCATGAATTAAACACAAGAAATGAATCGCGCGTCTTGCCACTTCGAATGCCACCATGTGAATGTCAAGGAATGGTAGCGCACACTGAATATCATGAACTACGCACAAGAAATGAATTGCGCGTCTTGCCGATTCGAAGGCCACCATGTGAATGCCAAGAAATGGTAGCGCACACTGAATATCATGAATTACACACAAGAAATGAATTGCGCGTCTTGCCGATTCGAAGGCCACCATGTGAATGCCAAGAAATGGTGGTGCACACTTAATATCGTGAATTTAGCACAAGAAATGAATTGCGCGTCTTGCCGATTCGAAGGCCACCATGTGAATGCCAAGAAATGGTAGTGTACAATGAATAACATGAATTAAGCACAGGAAATGAATTGCGCGTCTTGCCGATTCGAATGCTACCTTATAAATGCCATAAAATGGTAGCGCACAATGAATATCAAGATTTGCACATGAGTAAAGAATTGCGCGTCTTGCCGATTCGAGTGTCAGCATGCAAATGCCATAAAATATCAAGCGCACATTCACACGCACAATAGCAAAATTGTTTTATCATGCTAATTAGGCCCAAGAACTCGAAAACCTTTGAGAACGGGATCGGGGGCCCAGCGCAACCTCCGTCTTACCGCCCTGATCAAGAATCACCGACAAAGTGAAAGGGCAAGGCCTGGAACATCAAAGTAGGCCTCTGGAACAGGAGCTCACGAAGTTGCTGCTGCTCTTCACCGGGACCTCTGAATAGTGAGCTCGTGGAGCTGGGCTGGCTCCCTTATATAGAGTCTTGGCCCTGCCCACAAACCACACCCAGGCATGCTGCAGGGAAAGCTTCTAGAAGGCCCTAGAAAGGGACCACACCCTGACACACTCTGAAAGCCTGCAGCAGTACATTGCAAATGAACAGTATTTATAAGCACCTTGAACATAAGTCTTCAGTATTAAATTCTGCAATGCAAAAGGTTAAACAACAGCATATCAGCACAATGCATTAATTACGTTATCTTGAAAGTGCTGGGTTTTTGCATTCCAGTCGCCCGTAGAGCACGCACTGCCCTGATGTTGACAGATTATGGGGGTTATTCTAACTTTGGAGGAGGTGTTAATCCGTCCTAAAAGTGACGGAAAAGTGACGGATTTACCACCAGCCGTATTACGAGTCCATTATATCCTATGGAACTCGTAATACGGCTGGTGGTATATCCGTCACTTTACCGTCACTTTTGGGACGGATTAACACTCCTCCAAAGTTAGAATAACCCCCTATGTGTGTAAAAGTATGACAATGTTGTGCTATACATGCATTGTCCTACTTGTTGACACAATCCAGGTAAATATAGTAGGCTGACAGTGACTTGGCGTATCATACATGACACTATGCCGGGGCACAAGTGTCGCCATGTCCCCTGAAATGTGTGACTTACTGATGGCTGTGCATGACTCACCAGACATCAGACCTGCATTGGTATAATGGTAGGACATGTAAACTCCATGTCTAGACTGACGCAGTTACACTTAATTCTGGATGCATTCAACCTGTCCTCAAGCATTGCATGCAGCACTCCAACACATCTGCTACTATCATTCAAGAGTGCTGAACAGTAAATAGTATGCCAATGGGAGACTCACCAACAGGGCCACCGATCACCACACCAAGACGATCAAGCAGATCCTGCTCCCTCGCCACCATATCTGCCCAGTGATGCTTCAACTGGTGCTCATTCTTGGGGCTCCAAAATATCCTCTTCAGGTGGTGGAGCACCTTGCCCCACCGCAGCCGCCTCGCCTCTGTCCGGTAATCTTGAATTACCCAGCCCCCCATATCCAACCTCAACAGCAGGTAGTGGGCTACCAGCCACACAAAGCCACCCAACTCCTCCTCTCCCATCCTAGTCAACCTCCCCCTAACAGACAAATTAATACGGTACAGGTTGACCAAAAGTATGAAAGTGATAAAATAAAAAATAATATAAAGGAAACTTAAGGCCCAGTAACTGAACCCAGCTAACCCAACTTATTAACTATCCTGGACAGACACCCCACAGTATGAGTACAATTATACACAAAAAACACTCAAATTTACAGACACTCGGACAAAGTACAGACAAAAATAGAAAAAACACGACAGGAAGATACAAAACGCAGGAAAATCACACCACCAACTCCAGAACACAACCACACAGTCAAAAGAGACACAGACTGTAAAGAGAAAGTTAAAGTACACCCACTGTACCGTGCTTGTAAACAGGGTTTCCTATTACATCACTTTCTGTCCCCATGCGTCACGTTTTCTGTTATGTGTGTATTTATTTGACCCATGTGATATTTGCATGAGTATATTGGACGCATGGCCTATGTGCGTCGTTTTAATTGACGCATTACCTTTATGCATTAAATTCACTGAAAGTCAGCATTGAGAAGAGTGCGAAGGTGGAATTCACGCTAAGGGCACATAGGTCATATACTTTGCTATTGCGGATGTTTTAAACACATTTGCGTCAAGTTTTTGTGACTCAAATCCTGATTGCATGATTTTGTTCATTTGTCTATGGATGCACCCTGTAGCAACAGACAAATGAAATGGGCTGTGCTGCAGTGTGGCATATTGTGCATGGCCACATGTGGTAGTCCATTCAACAATGTGATGAGGGTGTGATTGGTCTGTGACACCGATGTTTGTGTTACAGAGTCTACAGCATGCAAATAGTTGCACATCGTACATAGGTATGCATGTGTAACAACAGTGTATCCACATATATATGGCAGTCACTATAATGCAATGGTTCTGGTTTGTGTTTTAGAATTGTGTTTACCTATGTGATGTGTGCAGTTGTCTTACAGTGCATAACATTTAAGACAACATACACAGCTCAGGCATTGTTGATGATGGCCGATCAATGCTACCTAGGAAATGTTACCCAACAACTGTCTCCGTATGTAGATTTAGAGATTATGGTGACTTGTGTATGGCCTACACATATGTATGATGTGTACATCTTTGGAACATACTTTGATTGACACACTCTGCCTACATTCCACCCAGATTATGTTTTGTCCACAAATGTTGAATTATACTCATTACATTTAGCAATGGTTCTTGTTTTTGTGTGGTGGACCTGCAGCCGTAGCTGCATATGTTCACATCCATTCTGATGTGCATTCACAGACGTTTCCGTGCAAAGTGTGAGGTCATGTGGACCCTGGGTTAGGATTTGGCCCCATGGCAGTTGGGAGGACTGATTACCATTGATGTACTACACAGGCCCAAATTCTTCCATTGCTTGTCATACTTGGGCTAATCATGATGACCATTTTTACCAATGATGTCCCTCCACTTGTCACACATGCTCCATGCAGTTATTGCAACTCTCACACTGAGTTGTGACAGTGGTCTGTTCCAACATTACTGTCTTTCTAAATTTTAACAACAACTTCCTCCTGTGTGGGCCCCTTGTTTACCTCCTATTTGGCCATGTTGTAGTTGTGTGTGATGAGCTATTGATGAACAAGTTGGCAACGTGAATGTAATTCATATGTTCTGTTCCATAGATTATATCCTTCAGTTGTCACATTCAAGTGATGAGGCTATGTTTGATGTGTGTGATGGTAGCAGCACAATCTTAGGCATCGCAAGTGATGTTGTAACAGTTTTTTTCAGATTAGTATTTGTAACATGCTACCTGAGGTTAGTCTCACAATCCAAAGGTATATACTGTGGCGAATGAAGAGACCAAAGCAGGATTGCTTGAAATAGTGAGGTGTTTATTGACAAAATGTACAAGGTGAGTTAAGTTATTTTTAAGTGAAGAAGTTATTGAACTATGTGCTGTCTGCGGTGTATCGAAGCAGCTGTGTTGTGCTGTACACCCTCATTTCCTTCACCACCATCCTCCTCCTCAGGCAGGTTATCAACCTGCTCATACAAGGGGACGTTCATCTGCACACATATGTTGTGCAGGATAGCACATCATTATGATCTTGCAGACAATGTGTGGGGCATATAGGAGGCTGCCTCCTGTGATGTCCAGGCACTAGAACCTTGACTTCAGGATGCCAAATGTCCTCTCCACGATATTCCGTATCGTCCGATGTGCCTCATTATATGCACGCTTTGCTGCTGTGCTTGGTTTGGGAAATGGGGTCATTGTCCATGGCTTTATGCCTTAACCCTAATCCACTGCAAAAGATTAAAGGAGTAAGTTGTTGTTAAGGCTTGCAAAAGGTTTGTCATGTAGCATGGCAGTTAATATTTTGAGTTGGTTGTGACTCATATGTGTTTGTGGTGGGGTGTGAGTTCTTGGCCTTGTGTAAGGTCTTCTCAGCACTGGGATGTTGGACATGACAATCTTGAGTTTGGCTCAAGGACCTATGACATATGATTTAGATTTCTAACTGATGGTCAGTATGTATGTACCATGCGTTGTGTAATGCACCTTGTTGTAGGCAAGCAAGGACATTATAGGTGACAAAAAGACAAATGTATGTGTGAGTGTCAAACATGTTGGCACTGTCACAATATATATAAGTTTGTTACTTTGCAAACATAGGGGCATATATACAAGAAGGTGGAGCATCAGCTATGATGTGCTACTTTTCTTGCTCCTCGTGCACGCCCTTAAAGGCACCATGGCAGCCCTGTATTTACAACACTGTGCACCATGTTGCATGTTAGCGTAAAAAATGTTGACTCTATTGTGGTGAAATGGTCTACTAGTGGCAAACATTATGATGCTAGCCCAGCAATGTATGTGGAGGCCCATTGGAAACAATGTGAACGCGACTTTAATACCTGCCTTGTGCAGGCGTTGAAAATGACAGGAAAAATGGTGCAGTGAAATCTCGTAAATTTCACTGCGCCATTTTTCTGGGCCTCCTAATTGGGAAACAATTAGACATACATTATGTATGGTGCAGGCATAATGTGGCACAAGGGGTTGCAAAGTGGTGTAATGCTTGCATTGCACCACTTTATAAATCTAGCACAGGGAAAAGGCCTCTGTGATGCCGCCTTCAAGTTAAAAAAATGACATTAGGACACAAAGAGGCGCTAGGGACTTGTAAATCTGCCCCATAGCGAGTGCAAATAACATAGAGCTGTTACTAACATTCCAATGCACTCTGCTTCCTGAACATGAAAGTCAGCATGTAGATGTGTCCTATGCCTCATGACATGACCAATATGTGCAATGGTGCATAGAAGTTGAATGTACATGTGTAAAGCAATGATCAACAGTACCTAACAAATATCTGTTAAAAGTGATAGAAATGTGTATGAGTTTGCCAGTGTACATAACACACATGGTCAGCTGTGTCTAAGTAACAATGTACAAAATCATTGACTGTTGGTTTTTTCCACTTTTCAGGTGCCCAAGTACATGGGTTGCAGCCATTTCATTTGACCGCATTCAATAATTCTCAGAGGGAGGCAGAACAACAATTTAACTCTGCTTTGACCAAGACAAGGAACGTTGTCAAGAGAATGTTTGAGGTCCTAAAGTCCCAGTTCTGCTGCCTGGACATGTCAAGCAGATTATTGTGCTTACCCATACGGTGTGTAAAATTATCCTTGTGTGTGCAATATTGCACAATATCCGCTTAAAAACAAATGCGTAATGGGACTATGAGTCACAAAATTCCGACCCTATACCATTAAAAGGGTCTTTTCAGGACACAGTCATCCACCTCACACACCACCAGGATGTCCCGGTCTCCTTTCTGTAATATATGTCAAAACAAAATATAGGAACCCTTTAGTCCCATATTTTGATTTTAGATATATTACACATATATGTATATATTCATGCAGAGACCCCCTTTAATGTTGTGGGATCAAAATGTCGACAGAGATCCTCTATATGGTTTATGACATCATTTGATATATGAGGGATTAGCTTTGATGTACAGCCTACCCTATTGACCAAGAACTTTTACTATAATGAACCTTAGAGGAATATACAGTGTGTTTCTGTTTTTGTAATGTTTTGTTTGTATCATGTTTTAATTTAAGAGCACTGCGTCGTCTGCACCTTTTCACTACTTCACACTTGATGTTTTGATTCTTGTATATTTTCTTATGAACAGAAAATATACACATGATGAACAATTGAGTTCATTTTCCAGCACCTATATATGGGTATTGTTCAGGTTGATTTGATATTACTGATTATGGAACAGACATACATGAATTTAATTGCAATTCAGTTGAGAGAGTAAACAAGAACAAGTTAAATTCAGAGTCCGCAGACCTTTTGGCTGATAGCTCTGGTTACAAATAAGTCCCATGTGATACTTATTATATATTAATCGTTGGTTACACGTGGGCGTATTGGGTGGTCCTTGTTTAATATACATATTGCTGTGTTCTGCAGCATTAAAGTGTGTTTCATATGGCACTAAGGGGGTTATTCTAACTTTGGAGGAGTGTTAATCCGTCCCAAAAGTGACGGTAAAGTGACGGATATACCACCAGCCGTATTACGAGTTCCATAGGATATAATGGACTCGTAATACGGCTGGTGGTAAATCCGTCACTTTTCCGTCACTTTTGGGACGGATTAACACCTCCTCCAAAGTTAGAATAACCCCCTAAGTGTATGATGCATCATGAATCTCCCTGAACCGCTGTCCATGAGGCAAAATCCTAATTGTAGTGTGTCTCACCTATGGACTAGCATGCAGAATGCCAGCACTTCACAGGAGATACCATCATAGATCATGGATGACAATTGTCATGGACAAATGCCTAGTCTCAGGTGTAGATGTCATTATGTCGTTTGTAAAGAATGCATTCATGCATGTGTGGGGATCCACAAAACAGCACACACATAGCAACTTACCTGGGCTAATTGATGTTAAGACTACATCCGTTCACACTTGATACAATACACATTTACCATACTTTGCAGAACAATGCAAGGAGGCTCAACAGCCTGTAAGAAAACATAAGCTGCTGAAGTAGCAAAGTGTTGCATTTTTCTGAAAAGGAAGACAAAGGAGATGTTTTTTCCCATCACATCATGTCAGGAAGACAGAGATGGGTAATGTGTGAAGCATGTATGGGAAGTCAAAAAGCAACCACAAATGGTTGTGGACGTATATAATTTCATTAAATATGGTGCAATGGTGTTTTAGGTAAAATCATTCATCATGCATGGTAAGATTGGTGTACCCCTGGCCTGAGTGTCCAACTGTATTGTTGTCTGGATCACTAATGTTGGTATGTTCCCTTATGGTAACATGGAATATGCGTGTGTGTCCTTACAGAAGCCTGTTAAATGGATTTCAGACTGGTTGGACCAGGGGGGCCACCCAAAGACCTAACGTCATAGTTGACGTAAGCTACTGATTTCTCCAGGAGTGAAACAGAGCAAACATATATAGTCATCATTTATTTATTTATTTTTGTGTCTTTTAAAGCGCAAAGCTACTCGAAACGGGTTTCTCAGCACTGAGCCCTGTAAAGCACCCCTGCTCTAAACCCACTAAAAAAGCCAGGTCTTTAAACCCTGCGAAATGCCATCAAAGACGGACATTCCGCAGGGTCTCTAGCAAATCATTCCAAATCTTGGGGCTTAAATAAGCAAACAAACGGTCCCCATGCGTGCTCTGTGAATTCTTGGCACTTTCCACAAGGACTGTGAAGCTGATCAAAGCATGTGGGAGGGCCGATATGGAATCACCAGATCTTGTAAGCATCATAGTGCATAGCCTGATCTAGCCCTTTACATATAGTATAGAGTTTAGAACTGTATGTGCTTGTCTATGGGCAGCCAGTGAAGTTTCTGGAACAGATGCGATACGACACGTTTTGGTAGCTGAAAAAGTAACCTGGCTGACATGTTCTGTACTATTTGCAGGTGCCAGATTGTAGTCTTCTCAGCCCCCAGGTATAAGATATTATCATAGTCAACTCTAGGTAGAATCAGAGCTTGGCTGGCTATTTTTTGAGTCGAAAGTGGTAACACGCCAGTAATCTTTTTAACCCATCTCAGGGCTGCAGAGCCATCTTGTTTACCTGGATCTTCATCTTGAGCTTTGCATTCATCCAGAATACAATGTTCTTTACCTTTAGTGAAAGGTGTGGGAGGTGGCCTAAAGCACCAGACCAGTGCTGAGGGACCCATAGCTGGAGATTCCTCCCCACACCATGACCTCCGTCTTCTCTCCAATCAACTTAAGAGAGTTCATGTCCATCCACGCAGAAATTCTGCTAAAACTTAACTTATGGTGCTTGCACTGTTTCCCTGCATGGATGACAAGGAGAAGGTGATTTGAGTGTCATCTACATATGAGAACAGGATCAAGCCACAGCTCCCCACCAACTCTGTAAGGGAAAAGACATAGATGTTAAAAAGCATTGGGCTCAACACTGAGCACTGAAGAACACCTTGCTTCAGTGCATGCACCTTGGATCTCACACTACCAGAAAAGACTTGAAAGGAGAGGTTCTCCAGGAAAGAGGAGAGCCATGCCAGCATCTTACCTGTCAGTCCTAGCATTGCTAGCCTTTCCTGGAGGATAGGATGGGACACCCATTCAAATGTCACATTAAGATCAAGTAAAATCAGTGCCACCATACCGCCTTCATCCAGGATCCAGCTCAGATGTTCAGTGACCCCCAAGAGAGTGGATTCTGTACTGTCCCACCCTAAACCCTGACTGCAAAGGATGCAAACCCTTGTAACGATTTTCCAAAAAGGATGTTAGCTGAGCATTAAAATGTTTCTCCAGGACCTTTGCATGGATTAGTAGCATTGAGATAGGTCTAAAATTCACTCAGATAGTAGGGTCAAGGCTGTGTTTTTTCAAGAGAGGGAGAACTATCGCATGTTTCCATGCCTCTGTCATGGGTTCAGTAGTAAGTGAACATGACCATTCAACTCTAGGTCACTGCAGTGAAGCCTACTCGCTCACTCATCTCTTCTAAAGTTTTGCTGCGGTGTATTTCACTCACATCTTGTTAACCTCATGTTGACGTAGATGCGTGTGTGATTATCTCATGTACACAATGCATGTGCCTGTACAAGACATACACAACACGTAGGTTGAAATGTGGAACAGTGTGCAGAAGGTCAATGTGTTGGTAGTGTGTGTTCCAAGCAACACACTCTAATACATTACAAAGGGACTGTAGTGCAGAGCAATGTGTGCAGACTGAGTGTATGTGCTGCATGTCAGTATACTGCTTTTACTATAATACATGTGGATTACAGCACTGGTCACTGATGTACTGTGATTGTACACTGAGTATTAAAGTGCCTTCACTGCTACATAACATGGTGGACCTTGGGTTCATTTGTGGGTAAGATCGTGGGTGTCTGGGGATAACATGAAGATTAGAGAAATATCACCAGGCAGAATTTAATAGCCCAGAAAAGCTGGAAGCTGGGTGGGATGTACAGTGGAGTGTGGGAGAGCCAGCCTGTCTCTGTGCCATCCTACATGTGTGTTGATTCAGTGAAAATCAACAAGGAAGGGGTCTGGACACATCTCAGGAAGTGAGAGATTGAGCTGAATAGGGAACCAAAAAGAGTGAGCAGAGGGCCCAAGATCAACCTTTAAGTGCACTTATGGCTGTGGGTGACGTCCAGGTGTATACCTTGGTAACTCATATGAATTATGAAGAGGGAGCAATTAGCTCTTGAGTCATCCCTTGATGTACTGCCCTGCTGCCTGCTGATCTGCCAGCTGGGTACGTAGGACTGCATGTGCGTCCCTTCAAAAAAGTGTGGCTCCAAGGGCAATCTGTCTGGCCTCCTGTCATGAAGTCTCAGGGACATTAAAGACTTCCAACAACCCTACTCCAGCACCAGTTGGCATATTAATGAGCTCTGTTGTGCCGCTCTTGCACCATGCAATGTGGTGCAAGAGTGACGCAAGGCCAAAATGGAAATCATATAGTCACAAAAGGGCATCGTATGTGGCCCTGAGTGGCTTCATAATTCAGGAGTGAAGCAACGCAGCGCAAATCACTGCATTGCATTACTCAGCCTCTGGGAGGTGTTACATGAGTGTTGCATGAGTGTGCCTGTGCAACATTGCTGGATTTTGAGGCATTCTTAGATTTATCATAAGTGGTAGACCTGGTAATGCCCCAAAAGACCTAAGCCTCCCCAGGTGAAGAGTAATGAAGAGAAATAAACGTATTTGTCCTCAGTACTCTCTCTTTCTATGTGTGCGGCAATCTGATGCACACATAGAAAGAGGAATATGCCGCAGGGGATTGTTTTTGTGCAATAAGATGCTCCTTTCTGACAAAAGCAATCCTCCATATATCAGAGGCACCCTTGTGCCATGGTGCAAGAGTTGGTGTTAGGCTGCCAAAATAGCACAAGCACTGGAACAAAGTTAGGAATGCACCATGATATTTTTTAATATGGTGCATTCCTGCCCTTTCCCTGTGATGTAGTGCAGCATATCAAGGTGACCTGCTGCATTGCACTGCATCACTTGGCCATAAATATGGCATAAAGAATCTGTCATTCTGCCCTGGCACATGGTACCACCCCAGTTCGGGACCAATGGAGTGAGCCTAAGGTGTTTGCTCCAGCAGTAGCCATGCTTCTTCTGTAGATCTGGTGCATCCCCACTATTGTGCGGGTCGGAACACATGCATCGCCCCAGTTGTGCAGGTCTAAACCCAAGCATCGCCCCTGTTGCACAGGACAAAACCTGTGCATCGCCCCTGTTGCCCAGGTCAGAAGCCCTTGCATTGACGCCATTGCGTGGGGCTTTCCATAGCTGCATAAGTTCAACTGTGCAGTGCTTCATGCAAGGTACATTTGCGTAATGTCAAAAATGTGCTGGTTACACCCAAGAAATTATGCAATGGATGTTGCAGACTGCATACTAAGAAGTGTGAAAGTTACTTTTACTTTCTGTTACTGTATGGCAGTTGGAGCTGGTTGTTGGCGCTGTTGAGAGAGTGTTTGGTGGAGATCATTGCAGTTTGCATTCTAGTTGATGTCTGTTCTGCTCTTGTTTTCTCTTTATTGTGTCTTTTTTGTGTCTTTATGTAGCTATTTGGATTAATATTTGTGGCTGTATTATCAGGTGTTTGTCATTTTTGGGTTTTTTGGATTTTAGGCCTAGTCAGTTTTTAAGGGGTGTTATTTTGGGGCTTAGTGTGTTAAGGACGGATATGGTCATGTCTGAAAAGGGAAGGGGAAATAATTATATAGAGGCTAGAGATTGGAGGATATATGTATATATATATATATATACCACATTACCTGCCACACAAGCTGGTCTCTGGGGGCACGGGCAGCCTAGGGTACCCTTCCAAATACCAAAGCAACTGATGGGAGAGGGTGCGCTGGCACATGTACTAGGTGTACGAAGAGAAACACACAGTTCCCCAGTTGAAGCATTGTTGGGTAGATGTGGTAGCCCATGAGGTGATTTGGTGGACCTTCTGGGTTTGGAGATGGAGGCCCGTAGGTATGTAGTGATGCACCATATGCATGTTGCAATGTTGTAATATTAGTTGAGCAAAAATGTAACATCAAAGGGGCTGATTAATAATAGGTTGTGCTGATTGTGCAACATGCAATGTGTTTCAAGTGCAATGAAACCTTTAAATTGCAATTAATAAATCAATACAAAATCACTTTGTGTGCCTTGCCAGTTTAATGCAATACAGGTCAAATTGCTTTCATTGCTATACCCTGCCCTGTGGGCTGTTGCATGGGTTGTGTGTGGGTGTTTCCATTCAACACACATGTTTTTTTATGAATTCACAGATTTAACACAAGTGATACACCAGGGAATGGGCCAAAAATGCTATGCCTCCTCAGGTGATGGGTAATAAGGAGATATATGTTTAATTTCTATTTGTTTTCTCTTTGTATGTGTGCTGCATTTTGCAGCACACATTGAAAGAGGGAAATTCCTCTGACAATTGTTTTTGTGCATGAAGGTGCCCCTTTCTGCACAAAAACAAACCAGCTTTGCAACACAGGGACCCTTGTACCATATTGCAGGAGTGCCTGTGTTGCTGGTAGGCAACACATTGTGCACCAGCGCTGGGAAAAAGCAGAAATGGTTGGTACATTGTTAGATATGGTGCATCCCTGACCTATTTCTATGACGCAGCCCTGCACAGCAAAATGAGTTGTTGGCCTAGTCTGTGTGACTTCTTGGTAAATGTGCTCCAAAATTTAGCTGCTCTGTGTGTATGCCTCATAACATACAAGTCAAGAGACGGTGACACCAAGTGACAGAAGTATCAAAGGGTCACACTAAGTTGCACACTTGTTATACATTCGGTCTTGTGTCATATGGAGCAAGCAGTCATGGGACAATAAATTGTAACAATGCCTTTACACAATTGATGTATGCTGGGTAACCAGAACTTGCCCTGATAAATGTATTTGCATGTCAGTGTAATGTGATACAGGATGTATTGCTGTTCTTGGCCACTCAGCTGACACTGTAACTGCACACTATGTCAGTCAAACGGACCCTCTGGCTGTCTTCACATCACACATCAGCATTGATACTGTATGGTATGATGTTTTTCTGTGTGACAAGGCTAGCATGTATGTACCATGTGACAGATTCATCATCAGTATGCACAGCACAGCACAACAAGCTAACTTACTGTGCTGAACCAAAGTGAAAGGACAGGATTGCATTATCTTTAAAATTAAAATCTTTAAAATTACCTGTCTTCTCCCATTGCAAGACACTTTTGTCTGCCTTGTGGCAATGGTTTCACCCTAGCATCATGGTGCAAGGGAGCCTAAGATGATGTTTGCAAGCAGTACTTAAAACATTACATGTTAGAGGCATGCTTCAGGCATGTGATTTTAGACGTCTCTGACCTTTTAGCCAAGTCAGCCCTGCAAGGTGACTAGCTGCATTACATCTCCATATAATGTATACATATGTGTTAAGAGTGTTGAAATTTGGAAATACAAAAGGATGGTAGTGTTTATTTTTTAATATGAACTGTGTGCCATAGCACTATTTACAATGCATTGTCTTGTTGGTGGACATACAGCGAGTGCAGAATTATTAGGCAAATGAGTATTTTGACCACATCATCCTCTATATGCATGTTGTCTTACTCCAAGCTGTATAGGCTCGAAAGCCTACTACCAATTAAGCATATTAGGTGATGTGCATCTCTGTCATGAGAAGGGGTGTGGTCTAATGACATCAACACCCTATATCAGGTGTGCATAATTATTAGGCAACTTCCTTTCCTTTGGCAAAATGGGTCAAAAGAAGGACTTGACAGGCTCAGAAAAGTCAAAAATAGTGAGATATCTTGCAGAGGGATGCAGCACTCTTAAAATTGCAAAGCTTCTGAAGCGTGATCATCGAACAATCAAGCGTTTCATTCAAAATAGTCAACAGGGTCGCAAGAAGCGTGTGGAAAAACCAAGGCGCAAAATAACTGCCCATGAACTGAGAAAAGTCAAGCGTGCAGCTGCCACGATGCCACTTGCCACCAGTTTGGCCATATTTCAGAGCTGCAACATCACTGGAGTGCCCAAAAGCACAAGGTGTGCAATACTCAGAGACATGGCCAAGGTAAGAAAGGCTGAAAGACGACCACCACTGAACAAGACACACAAGCTGAAACGTCAAGACTGGGCCAAGAAATATCTCAAGACTGATTTTCTAAGGTTTTATGGACTGATGAAATGAGAGTGAGTCTTGATGGGCCAGATGGATGGGCCCGTGGCTGGATTGGTAAAGGGCCGAGAGCTCCAGTCCGACTCAGACGCCAGCAAGGTGGAGGTGGAGTACTGGTTTGGGCTGGTATCATCAAAGATGAGCTTGTGGGGCCTTTTCGGGTTGAGGATGGAGTCAAGCTCAACTCCCAGTCCTACTGCCAGTTCCTGGTAGACACCTTCTTCAAGCAGTGGTACAGGAAGAAGTCTGCATACTTCAAGAAAAACATGATTTTCATGCAGGACAATGCTCCATCACACGCGTCCAAGTACTCCACAGCGTGGCTGGCAAGAAAGGGTATAAAAGAAGGAAATCTAATGACATGGCCTCCTTGTTCACCTGATCTGAACCCCATTGAGAACCTGTGGTCCATCATCAAATGTGAGATTTACAAGGAGGGAAAACAGTACACCTCTCTGAACAGTGCCTGGGAGGCTGTGGTTGCTGCTGCACGCAATGTTGATGGTGAACAGATCAAAACACTGACAGAATCCATGGATGGCAGGCTTTTGAGTGTCCTTGCAAAGAAAGGTGGCTATATTGGTCACTGATTTGATTTTGTTTTGTTTTTGAATGTCAGAAATGTATATTTGTGAATGTTGAGATGTTATATTGGTTTCACTGGTAATAATAAATAATTGAAATGGGTATTTATTTGTTTTTTGTTAAGTTGCCTAATAATTATGCACAGTAATAGTCACCTGCACACACAGATATCCCCCTAACATAGCTAAAACTAAAAACAAACTAAAAACTACTTCCAAAAATATTCAGCTTTGATATTAATGAGTTTTTTGGGTTCATTGAGAACATGGTTGTTGTTCAATAATAAAATTAATCCTCAAAAATACAACTTGCCTAATAATTCTGCACTCCCTGTATATATTTCACCCAGGGAGAAGTGGACAACTTCTGGGATCTTAATGTGACAAGTAAGTCTAATGAGTGCATGGATGTAGCTCTGTGGCGTCGGCGTGTTCTCCATGGTAGTTTCAACAGTGTGATCTGCATGGGGAGGTATTCATCACCTACAAAGAAATGACAGTCAATGTGTTAACACAAGCAAACATGTGCACAGATGCATTTTCAATTGACAATGAGTTATGTTATTGTGAATGTGGGGGCAATGTGAACAGGACCACAGGATTTATGCATTTATGCATCTGTAGTGATGTTTGCATACTTATAGTTTTGATGCAGTTGGCACATGATCCATCATCTGGCGCTTAATCTGCAGGTGTTCACAACAAACAAATTTAGTCCTACTTCTAACAGTACAAAAGTGTCACAAATTGTATCTACGGGTGTTGGTCCAAAGTGGAATGACCTTAGCAAAGATGGTCCAATCACGTTTATGTTGCCTATTGCTATGTTTGAGTATGAAACTGGTACTAATTAGGTGCACACAATACCTAGACGGTGTTACAAAGTTTAAACATGGTGGAGTAATGAAAAAAGAGTAAATATCCAATGCGCATCATTCTGCTGCATATTTTGCTTTATCTTGTAGCATACTATACTCAAACTTGCTGCATAAGTTTGACCTCCCCTGAAAGATAATTTGGGTGTGACTGAGTATCGGTGTGGGTAAACATTCCTGCCGATCTACACTTGAGATATAGGGGGTTCATCCCTGTTCCTGTACCAGTTTGTCAAATCTAAAGCTAATTGTATAAATATGGAGGACAGTGTCAGCAGGGTAGCCATAACATTCCAAATATTTTACTACTGATAGATGCTGGGAATGTGACAGTGCCATCCGCAAATGTTTCCAGATCATGAGTTAGATCCATGCAAGGGTAAAAGTGCCATCTCATTATGTGTTTCTGTAAGGGTGCGAGCATATTTTAGGGTAGTGTAGGAGGCGGGCCTGGTTTGCAGTGCATACCTTGGGTACTTACACCTTATACCAGGTCCAGTTATCCCTTATTAGTGAAGAAGTAGTGTTCTAGCAGTTTAGGCTGACAGAGATAGCTATAGCAGAGCAGCTTAGGTTGAACTAGGAGACATCCAAAGCTCATGCAATACCACTTATAGTTACACAGTACTTACACACAAGTAAAGACAATACTCAGTGTTACCAAAAATAAAGGTATTTATTTGAGTGACACAGTACCAAAAATATCTTAGAGGCAATACTCCTTCTGGAGGTACGTATTATACACAATATATACACTAGACACCAAAATTAGACAAGTAAATAGTCATAGAACAATGCAAACAATAGGAAATGCTATAGAATGCAATGAGAGAAAATGGGTCTGGGGCAACACAAACCATATACTAAGAAAGTGGAATGTGAATCACAAATTCCCCCCTAGGCAAGTGTAGTGTGTGCAGAATCGCTGGGAGAGTAAAAATACAGTAAAGGTAAGTAAATTACCCCACCCCAGAGCCCAAAAAAGCAGGAGTAAAGTACTGCAAGTTTCCTTAGGACACACTACACCTCGTTTTGGGCATTTTGCAGAAGCCAACTAAGTCTACAAAGAACAACTGCTGGATTATTGGACCTGAAGACCTGCAATTGAAGGGAACCAAGTCCAGAATTTGAAAGAAGTTCCAGGAAGGACAGGAGCCCCTGCCAACCCAGAAGAGGGTGCAAAAGAAGAGTCTCCAGTTAGTCGTAGACTACAAAGACTACATAGATCAACATAGACTCAGGACAGTCTATGTCGATGATGTCCACCCTCTGCGTCCTTAGGAGCACGCTCATTGTTGTGAGAGGAGTCTCAGGGTACCGGTCGTCGTCTTGAGAGGTGCCTGCTTGGAGCAGGGGAGTGACTCTGTCACTCTACGGGAGATTTCTTCAGTCCTTCTGATGCAGGATGAAGACAGGGAGTCCCCAGAGCGTGCACACCATGGAAACTGTTGCAGTTGCTGACTTGGAGCTGAGGTTGCTGAAGAAAAGTGTCTCTTGTAGACACTTTGTTGCAGTTACAGCATTTCATGGAGCTGGCTGCGGTTGATCCGAGGTCAGAAGAGTCTAAAGTTGTTACAGAGGATTCCTGAAGGAAACTTTCAAGCAGAATCTGAAGAGAACCCACAGGAGAGACCCTAAATAGCCCTGAGAGGGAGATTGGCTAACTTATCAGGTATGGACCTATCAGGAGGGGTCTCTGACATCACCTGCTGGCACTGGCCACTCAGAGCCCTCCACAGTGACCCCACACCTTGCAAAGCAAGATGACCGAAGTCTGGGACACACTAGAGGAGCTCTGGGAACCACCCATGGGATGGTGATGGACAGGGGAGTGGTCACTCCCCTTTCCTTTGTCCAGTTTCCCACCAGAGCAAGGGACAAGGGGTCCCTGAACCGGAGTAGACTTGTTTATGCAAGGAGGGCACCATCTGTGCCCTACAAAGTATTTCCAGAGACTGGGGGAGGCTACCCCTCCCCAGCCTGTAACACCTATTTCCAAAGGGAGAGGGTGTAACACCCTGCTCTCAGAGAACATGCTTTGTTCTGCCTTCCTGGGACTGGACTGTCCAGACCCCAGGAGGGCATAACCCTGTCTGTGAGGTTGCAGCAGCTGTAGCTGTAGTGCAAGCCTCAGAGAGCTGGTTTGGCAGTACTGGGGGTCCATGGTGGAGCCCCCAGGATGCATGGGACTGGGTCCCCAATACCAGATTTGGAATGAGGGGACAATTCCATGATCTTAGACATATTACATGCCGATATTCGGAGTTACCATTGTGAAGCTACATATAGGTATTGACCTATATGTAGCGCACGCCTGTAATGGCGGCCCCACACTCACAAAGTCCGAGGAAATGGCCCTGAACTATGTGGGGGCACCTTTGCTAGTACAAGGATGCCCTCACACTTAGTAACTTTGCACCTAACCTTCAGCAAGTGAAGGTTAGACATATAGGTGACTTATAAGTTTCATAAGTGCAGTGAAAATGGCTGTGAAGTAGTGTGTGCACTATTTCACGCAGGCTGCAATGGCAGTCCTGTGTAAGGGTTTGTCTAAGCTCCCTATAGGTGGCAAAAGAAGTGCTGCAGCCCATATGGATCTCCTGGTATGGTATGGTCTCCAATACCCTGGGTACCAAGGTACCCCAATACCCTGGGTACCAAGGTACATTTTTCAGTATTGTGAGGCCTACCCCTGTCATAGGATAACACTGGGGATTCATCACTGCATTTAATAAGCTGTAATTCCTGATTGGGAGGAAGTAGATCTGTCATGTTTAGTATTTATGGAATTGTAATGATAAGTGCCTTTTAATGGTAAAGTTAAATTTGTTATTACAGTTTTGAAAATGCTACTTTTAGAAAGTTGGCAATTTTCTGGTTTTAACTTGTGTGCCTTCTGCCTTTCTCTGGTAACTTGTCTGGGGTGGGTGACAGCTAAGCTATGTGTATTCCCTCTAGGAAGCCACACACAATGGGAGCTTAGGTGTGACTTCATAGGCCCTGATGGGCCATTAGCTGGCTTGATTGGGGCGGAGGTAAGTACAGTCCCACTTGCACCTGAATAGGCTGTGCTCTGTCTCCTCACAATAAGCCTAACAACCGTGTAATGTCACTCCAGCCAGTCTAGAGATATTGGGAGTGGGTTGAATGGGAATTCCCAGCACTTCAAAGCCCTTCAGTGAAGTCCCCCCCACTTGAAAGTCACAACTAGGTATAAGAACTGGACTTCTGACCCTGCCAACTGAGTACTCTTCTGGGCCTGTGGAAACTCTACCAGAAAGAAGGACTTCTGTGCTGTTACAAGGACTACCACTCTGCTGGGCTGCTGCTGTGGAAGAACTGCTTTCTTGCTGAGCTGACCTTCTGCCTGCTGCCTCCTTGCCTTGGTGAGAAGGACTGGACCCATATCACTTGATCCAAGAACTAGAGTGACTCCAAGGGCTTTCTGGCTTACCTCCTCTTCTCTGAAGTATCTGGGACACAAAAGGTTAACAACTCATCACCTACAGCACCTGGACTCTACCCAATGTGTGTCTTGCCCTGCCAGGTGGTGGCAATCCAGTCTTGGGCCCTTGGAAGTGGCTATATCTGACCCATGCTCCATCGCAATCTGCTTGAACGTTCTGACTTGACACAGTCTAGTGTGACCAGAGAGCCCCGATTGGCGCTTAAAGTTTTAAGCACTAGATTTTAGTTTATTCTTTAAAAATTAATATCTCAAGTTCTACTTATTGCATTTTTGTTGTTTTGGTCTTGTTATGGTCATTAAATTAGCTTTAGTTTTCTAACCAGGGGTGGTATCTTTTTGTGTAGTCTTTTCACTGTTTTACTGTTTGAAGTGTTGCGCAAATACTTAACACATTGCCTCTTAAGTTAAGCCTGACTGCTCTGTGTCAAGCTGTGGGTGAGCACAGGCTAGTTAATGACTTGTGTGTTTGTGACTTGTACTGACTAAGACTGTGGCTCCTACTTAGACAGGGTGCATACCTCTGCTAACCAAAAAAACAATTTCTAATAACTACACATCAAGCCACCTTGCTGCACTGCATGTAAAGTGAAATTCCTGGAGAAGGCCTTAATCCAAATTTGACTGGAGAATCCTGTAGTTTCTTAACCCACATAGGGCCTGATAATGACCTTGGTGGAGGGGATTACTCTGTCCCAAAAGTTACAGATATCCCGTCCACCGTTTTACAAGTTCCATAGAACATAATGGAACTTGTAATACGGTGGGTGGGATATCCATCACATTTAGAATGGTGTAATCCCCTCCACCAAGGTCGTAATGGGACCCATAGTCAACTACAGACTCCACAGTACTAAGAATTAAGGTACATCTCTGAAGTGGATACTCTCCTTCATATTTGGTAGTAGGCAACAGCTCATGCTCACTCCATTCCCTCAGAAGCAAAGGATTAAGCTTCAAAGTCCATCAAATCACTTCACTCTGCTCCACTCTCTTCGACATGTAGATGAATCCTCTGGCAATCATAATTCAGACCCAGGAACTGTACTTCATCTCTTACACTGATGACACACACATCATACTCTAACTCTCGTGAGTCACCAACACCTCCAACAATAGTTAATATATGTAATTGAACAACATGGCTACCTGTGTGTGAAATTAGTTGCTCAAACTCAACATAATAAGATAGAAGTGTTGACATTCAGCAACATGCACTCACCATGGTTGTCCACACGACTAGGCCCATAACGCTCCAACCACCACAGACACCTGACCATAATGCTGGACACCTACCTCACCATGAAACTTTAAATTGGCATAATCACCTCTACCTGTTTTCCCTTTATTTATTTTGTCAGACATTTCTATATATGGCTCCCTCCTGACACCTATACAACCATCATCCAGGCCATCATCACATGATGACTGTAATACACCAATGACCTCTACTACAGCATCTCTGCACACCTGCTACACATGAGGTAAAATATCCAACACATAACAGACAGACTATTATTCAGCCTACCTTGTGGCACACACATCACATGTCACCTCAGAAGAAAATTCCATTGGCTCACTATTCAGATGTACTGGCAGTTCAAGATGATTACCAGAAACCTGCAAGGCACTACACTGCCAGGAACACACCTACACCATCTACTCTTCAATCAACTAATCATGAACCTTCGCTGTGAGTAACTTGTCCTCACCCACACCACCAATATCCATATGATCATGCCAGGAAGTAGGGTGTTTTCCTACATGGCAGGCTACTCCTGGGACAACCTCCCCCAGCTCATCAGTTCAGCTGTGTCAAATTTAAATTTACAATAGTAACTGTACAAATGGCTATTTGAGTTATACTGTTTGCAGTGCATACACCTCCTCAGCACCTGGAGACCGACTTGGGTGACACATTGACTCTCTACAAAGACACAATGACTTATTTTACATTACGGTACAGTTTGGGCTACCTGGCTCCAACACAAGCACAATTGCACAGTGGTGGCTCCTTCGCAATGGCTGAACGAGGGTTGCCCCACTGGATGAGCCAACAGCTGAAAAATAAAACAATATTTTACTACTGTTCTCATTTTTCAGCTGCTGACTGAGTCAGCATGTGCAGGGAGCGGTGGGGCTGGACCATGGGAGGGGTAGAGGGGAGGGGGGGTGGAGTGCACCTAAGATGCGCATGTTAGTTTGGCCGGCTGTCTTAGGCAGGCCAAACTGACATGCGCACTTGGGTTTCTCCAACACGGCTGTGTTGCACAGCCGGGTTGGAGAAACTGCACAGGCTTCCATTCACTGTCTGAGCGGCAGACCAAGCCACTCAGACAAATCCTTATGCTGTTCTCATGTTAAGTAGTGCATGAGAGCAGCACCAGGATTTTGTGGGGAGTCTGTGCTGTTGTCCCATGGACTGTTGGGACTCCAACACCACCAAGGGAAGAGGAGTGAGGCAGCGGCAGCAGCAAAGGTAAGGCTTTTAAAACGTATTATTTTATTTACCCTGTCCCCCCTTCCCTGCCCACCGCTCCCCTTCAGATTTGTGGCGGCCACTCCTGCAATTGCATGATGGTACAGAGGGGCCTGCACTGGCATATTTGCCAAGTTTCCTAGGTCCATGCATGATGTGCTATTCCACCAGGGATAATGGCAAGTCTTCTGTGTTGGGGTTGTTACCCTCCTGTCTCCCAGAGGCTCCTTCAATGCTTGTCAGTGTTGTGTATCATTGCTGGGTTTAGTGAATTGCTTTTTCATGCATTCCCACGATGCAAAGCACTCCTGCATCATGCAGTACTAACTTACAGCACGTAATGGTGATTTACGACATGCAAATCAGCTTGTGTGACATATGGAGTACTTGCGTTGTGGCACCATGTGCCATTTCCGACTGTGTTTTATTAGTATTTGTGATGCATCTTTTGGTGCTTGCCCCATGGTGCACCTTACCATAAATACAGCACATCCATAGGGCAAGGAAATGCCACAGCAAAGATTTTCTGACGGAATTCTGCTGTAACATAGTGTTGCGTTAGAACTCATAAATATGCACTTCTGTCCACAATTATAATCAGTGTTGGCATGTCTTGGCTAGCTCACAGTACCACATCCAACCCCTAAAATGACTAGGGAAAAGATGTTGTTGGCAACCTGAAACATAACACCCTGTTTCTCAAGGAATGAGTGGAAATGGATCTAACCCTTTCGTTGGGCACTCTTGCATGCCTAAGGTAAGTACATGAAAAATGCAAAAAAAAAGCAATTTCAAAACATCTATTGAAATGATCGTATTCTTGCATAAAAAGCATGAGCTGTGATTATTAGAAAGATGAGACATACTCCCGTAATCAGTATTATTAGAATAGTAAATGATGTGAACAATTGAACCAAGGTAATTGTTGCTGTTTGCTTACTTTTATTTCTATCTAATGTTATACTAAAGAGAGCATAGCTGGAGTACCCTTTGCCAGATCAGCTGGGATAGTCTAACACCATACCTTGGTGTTAGGTGTCAGAAGGCCTATACAGGTAATCCTGTTTGGCAGGATAGAGCTTGTAGTCAGCAGAGCTGCATCGCATCACAGTTCGCAAAGGTTATATGACAATCCCAGCATACAAGTACTCCTGTCACTGAGCTTTAGCACAGAAGCTGTTTATAAAGTAGTGTTCCTATCACACAGTGGTAGAGGTACAGAGCAGCTCATTTGTTTCATCTAGCTAAAATGAAGTGTCTCCTAATGAGCACAACAAGAAAGCAAAACAATGGCATTGTGTTCTGAAATGTACGGCCCTGGAACTAACTGTACAGACCACAGAAATACACATGCAGCACAGTTAGCAATGAAGTGTGGAAAAAGGTTACCATGAGAAAAAGATGCCAATTTAAAGAGTTGAATCTAAAAAATGGAGACAGCACGCAAGCCATTCAACAAGTTAACCATTATGAAGGGCCTTCCGCAGCACACAAACACACGCAGCCGCGTCTTTAGTAACTTTTGATCTGTTTGAGCTAGAAACAATTTTGGTTATAGTCTGTGGATTTTGCAGCAGATGGATTGCGTGACAAATGTGGCAAAACCATATGATATGAAAAAAGAAGCGGCCACAGAATCACATAATTCTAGTGGCCCTGATTATAGGGATATAATATAAGCAGCGCCACTGGAATTATGTGATTGTGTGGCCGCTGTGATTTTCACATAATTATAGATTTGATATATTTGCTGCCTAATCCATCATCTGACAGATAATCCGCAGATTGTAACAAAAAAATCGTTTCTAGCTGAAACAGTTCAAAAATGACTAAAAACGATGTAAAGTGTTTTGCCAGGCAGTGAAAGACCCTTTGCAAAAAAAGGATGACTGGTCATCTGTGGGAAGCTTATTGCTATATTTAGATCTGAAATTGGTACTAATGAAGTGCAACTCATCCCCAGAAATTGTTGACAAGTTTCAAAATGACAAAATAATCAGGTAAAAGTATCACAAAATGTGCTGCAAAATGCCGCATAATTTGTCTTTTGCTGCACAATTTACTTAACCCAACTGCATAATTTGGCCCTCCTCTGTCGCATAATTCCAGTGGCCCTACATAATAGGAAAACAAGCTTTATTTTTTCGACCAATAACTTAAGTCTACTTCGTTAAAAAATACAATAGGGCATGTATTGATAAATTACTCTGTAAATAACCAGGATAATGGTTATTTACAGAATTACATAGATTTTAAATAGATTTATGGATCACACAGATTGCATTGGTGCAAATTTGCACCGTATGTGCACTGATATCTGTCCCAACCAATAGTTGCAAAATGTTGTTTGTGAATCGCCAGTTAGTGCAAACGTCACTTCAGCTCTCGCCAGCTTGCACCGATGTTGGTGCAAAACTGCATCATCTGCAGAGCAAACTATGCGATACAGAAATGGTGCACAATTGCATTGATGTAGCCTACGACATGCAGCCTCTCGTAAGAGGGTTGTGTAATTGTCATTTAATTGATTTTCCTTTGATTGTAGAGTCCAATACTTATCAGTATTTTTTCTTAGGGATGTTGCAAATACTGTTGGTTAAGTGTATTTGGCCGAAGTCGGTGCCACAACATATTAATGTGGGAAGAAAATAATTAGCTCAGCATGTATTATGTAAGCAACTTTACGTTTTTAAATTGGTCAAATTTAAAGAAACTGAAGTGGTATACGTTAGCAGTTGCTGTTCCATTCGTAACCACTTCCAATGTATACTGCTTACTATGATTCTTTTGCATTTTTGGTAACCTTTAGATCAAAAGAAGTGTCTTTTGTTGCCTTTTGTTTAGTTTTGTTGTATTGGAACTCATAAAGGATGTCCTAAATCATTCATTGCTTATATGAATTTCCAAAATTCACTTTTGCACATTCCTTTCTTGCATATTGCAACATTTTGTTCGCTAGTACTGATGTTAGATGATGAATACTGTTACAAATCTACTATTTTGAATAATTTCCAAGGCATACTTATGGAGATAATGTAAGTTTCTGAAAATGCTTACATCTATACACAATTTTCGGAGATCTGGACAACCCAATGGGCAAAAGAAGACATATATGATATCGATTAAGGGAGGCGTTAATGTGTTTTTCTTTGGTGCATGAAAACATCAGCCTGCATTTATCTCAGAATTACTGGAGCAAGCCTCGATGTAAGGCCCCGCTTGGCTCCTAAATGTCTGATGTCCCGTCTCCCTTTGTTGGAGTCTACATTTTTCACTGATCCACGGCCAGGCTTCTGATTTAGTAGGACATGGTAACAATGGTGCATTAGTTGCTGCTTATCTGAAGGCACCCTCTCCACCCCGACAGTGACAGGATTTGAAGATAACACGCCAAACACGGGACAACCTACTTTGCTTAGTAAACAATCCCGGAGCACATATAGAGGCAAATAAACTGCTGGATATGTTGGGGAAGGATCAATTGTGTAGGGATGTTGTGCTTTCCTAGCCACAAGTTTGCTTCTAACAACAGTGTAGTCAGTACGGGCAATAGTTTTTCATCTTGAAACCCTGAAATCCAATGGCGAGAGTACATTTCTTTGCAAGTCTCTGATGAAGTATGCACGAGCTTAAAAATTAAGTGCCTTGGGATGTATGGCATAGTCAAACAGTAGTTAATCTGTGGCTCTGTAATTCATTTTTGGGGACCAAGGCGTAGTTTTCAAGCTCATACTTGTTTTCGTCTCTCACTCTCTGTGAGTAGGCAACTGGTGAATGCAGAACACTTGAAAGTTAAAGTACAGCATTCTAGGCACAACATGAGCACTACAATACAGGAGTCCCCATATTGCTGACCACAGCATGGTGAGCCGAGCTGATTGTTTTAACCCATATGTGTGAGCAGCGCTAACCACTTAAAATGAGCGCCATTCTCTCATGCGAGGATTTAGACTACTAGACTCCATTGTTCACTCTACTTATTTGATCCACTTTTCTCAACCTATCACCTGCACCAACATAATTGTAAACTATTTTATACCACTGGAGTACACAAGACTGCAGGGTGTGGTGCAGGGGGCAGAACCCTAGAAAGTACCTCTAAGCAACTCCCATGCAGCCTAAAAATCTGAAATAACCAGAATAATAAAACCTAAATTAAATAAAGTAGAAAATAGGAAACAGTGGGAAAAGACACCTAATCCCTCTCAGCGCCCATTCGCCATGATTACGTCCTCAAAGAAGAGTGCTATCTTGGATAGCAGAGATAACATGGACATATACCCACCTTGAGATCTGCTGAGTACCTCAGATCCCTTTGGAGCTCATATGACCACCAGTCCCACTACTGCTAGTGTCACTGTCCCTGAAACAACCCTGTACCCAGTTCTATCCAGGAGTTCTCGATTCACAGCAACAAGGTTCACTCAGGTAGATTACTCCAGAAAAATATGGTGCCCTTCCTAAGGTGGGTGGTAGTTTTCCCTATCCAGCCCACAGGCACCAGACTCTACATCTGATTCTCCTTCAAGACCACACACAGTTCTGAATAAGGTTCCTACTGTAGTATTAGAAAACCTTTTAATCTCCATACTTGATTATAGTTAGTAATCTGTGTTTGGCTATAAAGAAAGGTGGGTACCAATAAAGTTAACCTTATCTACGGCTTGCAGGAAAGGTCTGTCAGTTACAGGATCCTGGAGGCTTGGAAGGGTTTGGAATGAAGGAAAAGTCAAAATGAGGATCTGGTAGGCAGGATAACTCTGGATGCTTCTTCAGCTACGTTCTTTCAAAATGGAGGGGGGAGAAATGCCTGGCCAAAGATGATTCAACAAGCAAACGCAATTATTTGATGGCGTCGCACTGGCCTTCCATGTACTCACAGCAATGAATGCAACTTCTAAAACTTTGGTCACCATCTTTATTCATTTTTGCTGAGTCACAGAAATCTGACATTCAGCTTGTAGAGGTGACAAGGATAGGATATTTACAGGAAAAGTGCCACACTGTTATCAAGTTCTGTCCCAAAGCAGTATTTTGCTCTCTCTGGTCTGCTGAAAACCTTCTTCTCTACATAAGGACTGAGAATATTATTGAAGATATTGGACTACTTCCACATAAATAGGTGAACTGGTACACGTAAAAGAGTAAAGTCTGGACATACATAATGCTGTGATATAGACTTCCCCATCAAATCCTCAGTCCAAAATGACGATTAAAGGGATTGTGCGCGTGTTCAACAGAAACAACAGTCAAGACGGGATCCCTATGGGCCTCAGAATGTGAAGGGGGTGACAGACAGGATAAGATTACAAATAATCCACCACTGACAGTAGAAGTCTTGAGTTTTGTTAGATTAAAAGACCATAATGCATGGAAAGCTTCAAAGTTTGACGAGGCAGAGGAGGCTTGTATACACTGGTCACCAAGTGGTGAGGAAAATATAGCATTCTGGAAAAAAAGATCAAGCAGCTACGCAATTTAAAAAGAATAAGCCAATCGTTTCATAAACAGAAAGTAAGTACTACTCTGCAGGAAAATACCCCCCAATGTTTAAACAAGTTTTTCCCACTTTCTAGACTGGGTATCAGAAGCAAACCGTGAGTACCATGGTGGACGTCTAAAATGACAAGCAATGGTGTGAAGGCAATGTCACACTTGTAGGCCCGACTGACTGCTCTCTAGACTCTAATTATTTATCACTTCCATATCTGAAGACATGAGTATCGGAAATACCATAATACACCTCAGAAGCACAGGAATGAGAGGCAATAGGTTCTGGCAGTAACTGTGCCGAGTCCTCGGTGAAGGCACTGGGTGGACACCCTTTTGTTGTTGAGTAACCACTTGAAAGCCTTATTGCTGACTCTTTGAAACAAGGGTTAAATTTAAATGTGAATGCTCATTTTTTCTCTCCCACCTCATTGAATGGGGGGGGGTGGATTTGCTTTGTACAATGGGAGAAGCATGGGGACTTTTGAAGGTGCTAAAATTACATTTCACCTATGTCTCAGAGGGTCCATAAGACATGCTAAATAGAGGTAATCTCCATTAGCTATTTACACATTTTGAGGTTGTTTGAAGTGACTTGCATTTTGTAGAATTCCTTGCAAGTCCTGGAATAGAAAACAGCAAAATAAGAAGGCTTTGTGGATGGCAACAAAGCACTGAAAATCATGTGGACCCACAGGGCGGGTTTGGGAAGACTAGGAATGAAGTTACAAAACTACTTGTAGGGAAATAACCTTTATTTGCTGAGGTGCGTGCCATCCAAACTGTCTTTAGCTCTGATAATGTTGGTAGGTTTATTAAGTAGGAGATTGACAGATTTTGAAGGGTCTGCAACTAAGTTGTGGTGCAGAATGATGCATTGTCCCTACCAATTTCTCAAGGCTAAAGTCCTACATGACTCCTAGGTGTCCATAAACTATGGTAGTAAATTAAGGAGCTCAGATGTCATCCCAGAAAGACTATAAGCCAGATTTACAAGGCACTAGCACCATGGAAGGTCACTTTTTGTGACGTTCTAGTGGCGCTGTGCAACGCACCGCATTTACAAGGTGCCAGTAAGCCACTTTTGGGCCCTTCTGATGTCGTTTTCTCCATCATAGGGGCATGCAATGGGTGTTGCTGTGGGCGTTCCACTGCAACACCCATTGCTTTTGAGGCTGCTTCAGATTTACAAAAACTAACACCTCCCCAGGGGTGGCCTTAGCATGGTACAATGAGGAGGAATACTATTATTCCTCCTCGTTTTTGCTTTTTCCATGTGTGCTGCATTCTGCAGCACACATAGAAAGAGCAAAAGGACATGAATGAATGTTTATGTGCAGGAAAGTGTCACTTCCTGCACATAAACAATCATTCAATAATGGTGATTTGCTACTTCTATGTGTGCTGCTCTCTGCAATACACATAGAGGTGCCAAATCGCCATAGTAGATTGTTTATGTGCAGGAAGGGACACCTTCCTGCACATAAACAAACAATACCCTCAATGCAGACACCCTTGCATGATGATGCAAGGATGCCTGCATTGGCATTGGCAGCTAAATTTAGTGCCGGTGCAGAGGGAAACACAGGGGTGTGCTGTATTTCAGTAAATACGTTGCAAACTTGCATTTCTAAGGTGACGCAGCATGGTGCTGCAAAATTTAGCACAGCGGTGCACCACTTTTAAGTAAATCTCGTCCTGTATTGTAGCAACCCCCAACTAAAAAATTCTGACAGAATGAAAAAGATCACTATATGGACGGGGGTGTTAGCATTGCAGATGGCTAAATTTTTAACATAGTATGTTGTAATATAGCGGGTCTTCGCTGGCCTTGTTTGTAGTAATTTTATAGCCAACCATCAGTTTCATTTTCAAGAAACCTGGTCTGTAAACCCACTCCATAATGTAGGGTACACAGCGTGTAGTATTACAGAAGTGAGAGGATCAAGAGGCAGACAAGCTGGGGAGGGGAAGGGTGAGGTCAAGCGATTTTGATGCATATTGACTTAAATTGTAAAAATTGAGAAATTATTTGTGACCATCAAGATATCCAGCAACACCTATGTAACCCTATGACTGTAATGCAAAATAACCAGCAAGGCCATCTTTCCTTGACAATAATATACATGAACATCCCCTTACATACAAAAGATCAGTAGTCTCAGACCTCAAAAACCTTAAGTTATATAACCCTCACTCCCCTGAGAAAGTGCAGCCCCCCTTTCCCTATTTTGCCAGCCCTTTTTTCCATCTTCCGCGCCGAAATAGGCACTCACGATTGACAAAAATGCAACTAAGAGGCACTCGTTTATATCATACGCTTATATAACGAAACAATATCGGAATATTAGTTAAGGAGATTCTAATTAACCCAATGTTTCATTTAAAAAGGTGTCCAAAAACATGAGTGACAAAAGGAATGATCCAAAATAGAAGAGGTGTCAATATTCTTCAACAATGTTCAACATTCCTTGAATTTTAATATCTTTGTCCCATGTTTTATGCCTCCTTCACATAGGTACATTCAAACTTCGGTCCAATAGATCAATCAGTAGTACTAGGTACAATCCAACTTCGGTCCAATAGATCAATCAGTAGTACTGCCATCCATCATAAACACTTTTCTATTCCATATGGACCTCCCAGCCAACACGTGTTTCGTCCATCGACTTCCTCAGGGCTGAGGGACACCTGTGTCCAGAAGATGGTCAACACTATTAATTTCTTTTGATGGTTTCTACTCGAGGACTGAGATTCTTGGCTCTGAGTTATTCTAAGACGGTGTTAGTATCAGTGTGCCGCCTTGCCGGCACTAGGATCGCAGCGTGCACGTCGGTCGCGAGCACCCGGAACTCGCAGTCCTACTTCGGCCCACTGGAGGATGCCATCTGGGAAAATGAGCGGTCTGCTGCCACACGTGGCAGCAAGTCGAGACACGTAACTGCAGTGAGTTTACAGACTTGACTCCCATGTGAATCACAGTGTTTCAGACCCCAGGAGCATTAGGCACAAGGCGGGAGTGTTGCTCTGACGAAGTAAGTAATTTTACGGCTCTTTACTATGCGCAACAGAAGCAGACATTTTGTGAATCTAATATTCTGCGTATATTTTTAGTGTGTGACTACAAGCACACCGCCTCCCAGAGAATCTATGATATGAGAGCATAGACACTAAAAAGTGGGTCACGCATGAACCACGTGTGCATTTTAGAGATGCTTCACACATTTATGTGTGTTTACATGTTTTTCTAAGTGTAGTATGTCCTGCACTTGTCTATTTTATGAGATTCACGAGTGCTTATTTCCACGAGTGAGGTGGAGTTTGCAAAGAAGTGGCACCATACCCATAAGCAATATGAATAGCACCCCTTCACCTATGAGGGCTATGGTAGCCTTTGCTCTTTCGTTATCACAGGTATCTCAGAAGGACATCGGTACCTTGGGTATTATTTCACTTTAGTTAGTTGTACCACACCATACTACAGAGCATTCAGTGTTATTGCCTTTACTAGTGGTAGTCAATCAAGGAGTGACATTAGGGAGTCCACCTTGGTCCTAAAGAGGAGTCTGGAGGTAGACTCTGCAACATGTAGACCCACCAGGAGGTAAGTTACATAATATACCCTTCCTCCAATTCCCCTTTTCAATACCGCCCCTGTGAGACATATTAAATTAGTAGTACCACCCAGAGGCAGATATTTTTAACTTACCTAAGACCCCACCACTCCTATCCCTCTCAAAATTCACTTTGATGAAACTATAACAGTGCTCCCACGTATTCCGTTGGTGGTAGCACACTGCAGCAGAACGGGAGGCAACCCAATGATGAAGCATCCCACCCAGGGGTAACCCTGGTGGGTGAGAGTTTTTTACACAGAAGAAACCTTTTTCTGTCTCTTGTCCACCCTGTAGAATCTCTTTGGGCTGGACCTTTCTGTAATGTTACATCATTGAATCGTTAACATTTATTTTCATTGATTCTAAATTACAAATGCTGAAGAATAATGTGGTGGTAATAACATGCCTATTCGAATGGTAGCTCCTGATTTTCACACGTTTTTGAGCCAAAGGTGATTATAGGATTGTCTCCTGTTGTGAACACTCACAAAGCACATTTAGTTCACTTCTATTTTTATTATATGCTTGCTTGCAGATTATTTTTATTAGAAAGAGTGAAGTTTTACACTCATGCGGCAGTGTTAATATCATGGTTGCCTCCCAACCAGTCTGACATAGTTTTGCTATTTTTATTATGATCACTGCCATAAGTGTATAGGCACTTACCATAAAAGCTGACTTGTTTCCCTTTAGCTATAACTTAAAAATATCTAAATGCAAATTGAGATGAAACATTTATCATAATGTTTGTTTTGTCTTACTGAGACTGTAGTGTCTCCATGTGATGTTTTATTTTATAAACATAAGATAAAATTGGTGGTCAGATACTATTGAGAGAGCGTAGTTTTTATTACATATTATAGACGTGAAATGCTTATGATTAACAATGCTTCATTCAATAAAATATTCATTGAAATATATTCATTAACATAAAGGATTTTATGTGTGTAAACTAATGTCAACTATAAGAAATAATCGTTCATAGATTGCTAAAACTGTGCACATTAAAACGTATAAAACTGCATTCATTAGAACTCGTATATCTTAAGTTAGCATGAGCCAAGCAAAGCTGTGTAGCTTTCATATTAAAGCATATTCTTCTGTCTCTTCAGTGTACTGACTTGTAAAAGACCATGAACCAGCGATTGTTCTTTTTCTTCAATAATTCGCAACAATACCAGATATTCCCATCCGCATGCTAGCAGCTTTTAGTATAAAATTATGTGCTTCGAAACATTAATGGACACTTCCAAGGACGATGGAGCGAGAAGAAGAGAACTTTTGACCTGATACGTATAAAGACAATGAAGTAATCCCGGATGAGCCACCTACGAAAATACGTCAATTATGATGACCAATTAGAACATAACGTTTTATCAAAAATGACAAAATGCATTACTTAATGTATAATTTGATAGGTTAACAATGGTGGGGTGTATTGACTGACCAATAGAATTTTGGGGGAATGAATCACGGAAAAGGGATAAAAACCCATGACACAGGAGACAAACAGTCATTAGGTAGGGAATGATATCGATTGCATCTCGAAACTCTGTCACTCTATTTGGTGACTTGAGACTTAGAAAAAACTATCTTTGCCCATAGACTGCCCCTTACACTTTTCTCCTTATGAGGAGAGTGTCTTTGCCTTTAACTTAGATAGACTGACGGCGATCTAACTGATGTCCTGAAGACGAAGATTGATCCTGAATGCTGACTGAATCGGAGGAGGGTAATTATAACGTTGCTAATGAGAATTCATTTATTTGCCTTTTCTTTCTAGGTACCAACTGCTGTATGTTTTGATTAGAGACCTTAGTTAGATGTTTTCCAAATTGGTGTTCAAATTGTTTTGCATGAAGCCCAACATGCTAATGCTAATTAGAGGTTAGACGAGGTATTCATTTTGACTGACAAACCGACGTGACTGATGTGATGCTATGCTGAACTAGTATCTTAGAACATTCGATTATGATTCGCTTATATCCATCTGATTATCTATGCTACTGATCTATGCATTATTGAAATCTTATTATGGTTATCATCTTGTGACTGTGCTTATATGCTTCCTGGCTTTGAGATTGATGCTTTTGATATTAGATTGTAATCAATAGGGAATAAAATTCATAAAACTCCATTAAGGTGTGGTTATTCGTGACTGAAAGGTCATGATTGCGCCGAAGGTTTATTAATGACTAAAGTAAGATATATTTTGGTGTTAACTATTGACAATATATTGATCAGTTATCTCGTCCTACGGTGTCTCACCACTGGGCCCAAAGATTCATCGTCCTAAAACGAGTCCTGATGTGTGTAAATTGACATAGACAGACGCGTTAGCAGTTCTGGTAGCAGAGTACGGTTTGGCCCTTGGGGGCCTTAGGACGGAGTTTTCATTGTTTTATTGTTTTCTTGTGATAATACAATTTGAAGAAATGATGAGTTGCTAGATTCGCCATGGCTTTCCCGGGATCTCGGAGCCTGCCTAAATGAGTTGGGAATATTCTCGGCGCCATAGTATGTGTGGTTAGGGTCTTTTGCGCTTATTAAATCTTATGCACTTTGCAGGTGATTGTGAATATTTGAGTGCGATTAGGCCAAATTAAGTGTCGTTTAGAAGGAGTGGGCGTACTCCACAGCATGAGAGTAGGGAAGTCGGCGTACTTCATGTGAATGCAGCGCTTGTTGCTCAAAATTATCCACGTGGTTGGTTGTTGTATACGGGCCTATTGAGGTCTAAGACTCCGGAGTATAATGTTAAAATGGTTTATGTTGTAATCTGTGTGGTTTAGTAGGTCAATCGGGCGTGGTTTACAAGTCAAGTTTTGAGTTATGATGCATGTGTGAAACCTTCGATGGAGATTTGACAAGTTCTAAAGTGCACTAGAAGGAGTCATTGACAAGTCGAGAGTAGGATTTGCAGGTCGAATTCTGCTTGCGTATGAGGGAGCTGAGAAGGATAAAGTAGCGGCCGAGGCTTCAAGTGAAATCTCTGTAAAGTTCTGAAGCGAATGTGTTACCCTTCCTGTAGTAAACCGGCAGATTTGTGTTGTCATTTAAGTGCCAGCAATAATTCGCATTAGTTTGTATGAGTTGTAAGGAGTTAGCGAGGTGTGGACAAGCCGCAAGACTTTGTCAGCTGCAGTGTGTGTGAGTGTGACGTCAGTGGTGCCGCGCTGGGATAGGTCAGATGTTGAGAGGGGTCGCGCACGGATTGGTTGCTGTCCGTGAGAGGCAATAGGTTGAGCAAAGGGTAGGTGAAGAGTGTCCTGGGAACTAAGCCGTTTTTCTGATTAAATATAAAATAAAATGAATTTTGTTAAGGCATTCAAAAGCGCTTTGAAAGGAGATGTGTATATTGTTGCAACTAATGGGGAACCTACACCACCTGAGGGTACACCAGCTTACACGGTTGTGGAGGAAAAGGGTGTTGCACCGTGTTTATGGATAAAACAATGGCGCAAACTAACAGAGAAAAAGGGGTGTCTAGCGTTTCCGGAACATGGAACATTTAATCAAAAGGTGTTAGAAAATTTGAGGTGGATGTTAAGTACGCAGAAACCACCTCCAAGACCGGCACAATATGAGGCTTTGGCAATTTGGGACCTGATGGCTCTTAAACACAGACAAGAAAGATTTCACAGAAGATTGACAAGGGCAGAAAAATCCTATGCAGAGGCTAGGTGGGATAATGAGAACAAAATGTGGAGACGAGGAATAGTGGATGGGTTAAAATTGTTTCCGGCAATAACTCAGGGAGAGGAGACACAGGGAAAGAAAGCTTCTTGCAAAACTGACAAAGATTCAGGCAAACTCAAAGAGAATAAAAGGTCCTGGGAAGAAGAGGATGATTCAGATGATGAGGCGTTTATGGATAGATTGTTACATGATCGTCCGCCACCATACGCGGTGAACGACAGTGCACCAAGTACTAGCTTGGATCCTGGGAACCAGACAAAGGAGAAGGGTGTTACTGATACAGCGCAGACTAGCGATACAGCTTTGATACAGAATGGTGTCAGTGTACCCACTGCACCAGACTCGCTGATACAGTTACAGCCTCCACCACAGATAAAAAGAATTTACCCCGATGTCCCAGTACTCGAGACTACTACGAACTTGGTGGTACCGCCAGACCCGATATATACAAAGCCAAGGTTAATACAGATTGAGTCAACTCCACAGTTAGTGTCACAACCGCCACAACTGATACCTGGGTATAACCCAGTAGCGGGTCCTTTGAAAGAACCTGCACCAGGATTATTAGAGCAGACCTATGGTGTCGCCGCTCCACGAAGCTTGGGATCAGGCCAGACACCTGCCGCTATATCACTACCTATTACTGTTGGTCCCCCAGTACCATTATATGCACAGGAGAAAACAGGGACACGCGAACAGGAGGTTATAACTCATGAAACGATAAGAGGAGGGCCTATTATAACTCCACAAATAATGGCCCAGGGAGGACAGGTTTGCGAACAATCAAGACCCTTAATGGACCTCAGTCCAATAGGGGCACCTCTTGAGGCAATGCGACAAGCAGGGTTGGGAGTCCTGACTCCCCAAACTATGAGTGCAAATACCTCATACACTCCAATGATACATGCAGGGAACATTTCACTGCAGGGTTTTTCAGTACAACAGTTAAATGAGTGGTTAGAGAAAACTTGCACATCACAAAAGACTACAGCGACTACAATCGAACCTGAAAAAGAAAAACAAGATGAATACCTAAATCTAGTACGACTAGGAGCAGAAGCTGCTGAATTGGTGGATGGAACAATAGGAGTAAATAGGTTGGAGTCTTACACTGAGGCAGAATTAAGGTACTTATGCCCTAAAATTACCAAAGAGGTAGGCAAAGTACACCAGAAATTAACGAATTTGGCAGACAAATACAATATCGACATTGGAAACACGAAACATTTGAAACGGAGTTACAGATTAGATTTTGACACGAAGGATTTTGAACACATGAGATCTGCAGGCATGAAGACACATTTGAAAGAGTTGCTGCAAAGCGCACAAATTTGGGGTGCACTAGAGAAATGGGAAGGCCGATGGGTAAAGAAAAGAGATAAGGGAAAAAGAGATAGTCCAGGATCTAATGAAACAACAGTCACACCAAATTTAGAGACGTGAAAATCCTACCTATGAGAGAAACAGCTGGTGGTGTTTTGGTGCATGTGCCTTGGTCCAGGGGAGACGTTTTGTCTTTTACGAATGATTATCCTAGGTTAAGAGAAAAACCGATTGAGTGGTATCAACAGACAGATAGATTCGTGAAGCTTGCGAAATGTCTCTGGGAAGACTTAAATACCTTGTTTGAGATTATTGTTCCGCCAGACTTGTGGCTTGAGTGTAAGAGAGGGGTAGATTGGCCCACAAAGGAACCAGCAAGGGATAAAGTGACTGGAGCACCTTCTGAAGAGGTGATGAAATATTATCATAAAGTAATTGAGTTTTTGAAACAAAAGGTGTCGCCGAAGGTAACTGATTGGCAGAAAATCGACCGGACCTCTCAAGAGGTTAAAGAGTCAATACATGCATATTATGAAAGGTTGTTAAAGGCATTCAAACATTACAGTGGTACTGAAACAATTGAACCGAAGGACATGAATCATCTTGTGTTCAGATTCGTCGAAGGGCTGAGACCGGAGGTCAGCCAAATGATTAAAAATCATTTGATTTGTTGGCAAGCTAAACCGATTGATGAAGTATTACAGTACGCGAAATACTGTAGTGACGAAATTGAGTTGAAGCAGAAAAAGTTGAAGGAGAAAGTGATGGTGATGCAGATAAGGGCTGCACAGGCTGGAATACAGGGAAATGGTGTTCAGCAAATGATACAGCAACAACCGCATTTGAATGGTGTGTTTCAGGCACAGCCGAGAGGTAGAGGTCGAGGGTTTGTGAACCGTGGTTCGGACAAGAATAATGTTGTTGTTCAAGGTGATGGTCAAGGAGTGAAAAAGATGTCACCATGTCATGCGTGCGGGGGCGTGGGACATTGGAAACGGGATTGTCCGAATATAATGCAGGATGGTACAGTTCAGCAGAGTATTAATGCCGGTACACTGCAAAATTCACGAGGTCCAAGAATGAGACACCAGAATCAAAACTATCAAAATAATTTGGTGCAAATGTCAGGGGTGCAACCTATGCAGCAAATGCAATTGCCGCGTTTCCAAACAGTGTCAGTACAACCAATACAACAGCAGATCCCTATGGTGCCTAGACAGCAAATGCAGTTACCCCTGGCTCCGATGGGACAGCAACAGGTGACGCTTCCTCAACAGGTCACAGGTCAGGTAACAAATCAAAACAACACTGTACAACAATTCCCATTACGAGGTGAAAATGATATGAATGAGGATTGGTCAGATGACAGCTCAGACAGTGAATAGTACAGACTCGCAGCATCCTTAGAGGTAGACCAGAGAGGCCCATATGTGGAGGGAAAAGTAATGGGCTACAAAGTCTCATTTTTAGTCGATACAGGAGCCACACGCTCTACGGTTCGCAGTGCAGAGGTACCAAGATTACCTCTCTCGGGGCGCACCATACGAGTGGTTGGTGTGGCTAACCAGTACCTGACTAATCCAATCACTGACCCAGTGCAGGTTGAAATCGGAAATTTTCAGGGCCTGCATAGATTTGTTGTATGCGACTCAAGCCCAGTATCCTTATTAGGAAGAGACTTATTATGCAAAACCAAATGTTCGATTACCTGTTCCAATGGTGGAATAGAGGTACAGACAAACAGTGATGATGAGGGAGATGAGGGTCAACTCATAGAAGCAGGAGAAGAGATGAATGAAGATTACCCTCTAATTACTCTTTTCCCAGTGTTTACCTTGATCGATCTACCTGCTGATCTGCAAGGATCGGTAACAGAGAAGGTGTGGGATTTGACTGGAAAGGAGGTTGGATTAATCAAGGGAGTAGGTCCAGTCAAGGTGCAGATAAAGCCGAATGCAGTGTTCCCACAAGTGTCACAATATCACATGACTCAGGATGTCCTTATTGAAGTGACACAGATAATTGCGGATTTTCTCAGACAGGGAGTTTTGAAAGAGGTCCTGAGCAGTCCATGTAACTCTCCAATTATGGGTTTGAGAAAGCCCTGTGGAAAAGTTCGAATTGTGCAGGATTTGAGAAAAATAAACGAAATTGTGATAAAATGCTGCCCTGTGGTTCCCAACCCAGCGGTAATAATGTTCCAGGTTCCTTGTGATGCTGAATGGTTCACCGTAGTAGACCTATCACAAGCGTTTTTCTCGATACCACTTCACGAAGACAGCCAGTTTTTGTTCAGTTTCAAATTCCTGGATAAGGTGTACAGTTGGTGCAGAATTCCTCAGGGGTTTTCTGAGTCACCATCCATCTTCAATCAGATATTGAAGAAGGATTTGGAACCTCTTGTGCTGCCTTACAATTCAACTCTTGTACAATACATTGATGATTTGTTGATTGCATCCAAAACCAAAGACAGCTGTAAATATGATACAATTGCATTATTGAACCATTTAGGGAAAAACGGACATAAGGTGTCACCTAAAAAGCTGCAGTACTGTCAAAAAGAAGTGAAATATTTGGGGCATCTGATTGAAAAAGGGTCCCGAAGAATATCAAAAGAGAGAATAACAGCTGTTTTACAAATGAATCCCCCAACAACAAAGAGAGATGTCAGGATGTTCTTGGGAATGGTGGGCTACTGTCGCCAGTGGATACCCAACTTCTCGATCATTTCAAAACCATTAACAAAACTGACAGGAAAAGAAGTTAAGGATGAACCATACACAATCACATTGACAAAAGAAGAGCTTGAGTCATTTTTAGAGCTGAAAGAGTGCATGTGCAGGGCTCCAGCATTAGGAATGCCTGATTATGAGAAACCATTTTTGTTGTTCTGTCATGAACGTGATGCTTGTTCTTTGTCTGTTTTAACACAGGTCCATGGAGATGCAAATCGCCCTCTAGCATATTTTTCAGCTACTTTGGACCCTGTCGCAGCAGCCTTACCGGGTTGTTTGCGAGCAGTCGCAGCAGTTGGTCAAAGCCTTTCACAATGTGAGGGCATAGTCATGGGATACCCTTTGACAGTATTGGTTCCACATTCTGTTGAAATTCTGCTGACACGAACTAAGACACAACACATGACAAATGCACGACTTACCAAATATGAGACAATTGTTCTGGGGTCACCCAATGTCACATTGAAAAGGTGCACTGTGCTGAACCCGGCAACTCTACTTCCCAATGAGAATACAGAAATAAAAGACGGGGAAGAGTTTGAGCATGATTGTCTGGAGGTGACTGAGCTCAGTACCAAACCTCGCTCAGATATAAAAGACACCCAGTTAGAGGAAAACGATTGCATTATGTTCGTTGATGGGTCCTGTCTAAGAGATTCAACAGGAACCTTGAGAGCTGGTTATGCAGTATGTACCATATCTGGTATAGTCGAGGCCTCCTGGCTCGAGAAAGTGTTTTCTGCACAGGTGGCAGAATTGATAGCTCTCACAAAAGCCTGCCATGCTGCTGTAAATCTGAAAGTCACAATCTATACAGACAGCAGATACGGATTTGGAATTGTACATGATTTTGGTCAACTCTGGTCACAGAGAGGGTTCATGACATCCTCTGGTTCACCAGTGAAAAATGGAGAACAAATAAGAGATTTGTTACATGCGATTCAGTTGCCTCTTGAAATTGCCGTGGTGAAGTGCAGTGCTCACACCAGATCACAAGACTTTGTGTCAATGGGGAATGGGTATGCAGACCAAGTTGCCAGATTTTGTGCATTAAACTGTATATCTTTTAAAGAGCAGTGGGAACTGTTACCACAACCTGAGAATGACACAACCTTAAGTCTAGCATTACGAGTGGTTGATACTTTAGACAAATTAAAGACATTACAAAGCCACGTTAGCAAAGAAGAAAAACGTTCCTGGCAGAAAATGCAGTGTGTACAAAGAGCAGATGATATTTGGGTGTCAGAAGAGGGAAAACTGGTTTTGCCAAACAGTCTTCTGTCACAATTTGCCCGATTGTATCAGGCACATTTAGGAAGAGATGCCATGATCAGATCCTTTAAGATTGATTGGTTCAATCCAAAATTCAGACATGCCGCAGAAATTACTTGTCACAGGTGCGTCATCTGTCAACAGATGAACGCTGGAAAAGGAACCGTGGTCATTTTGAGACACATTGGGAGAGCTGGTGGTCCATTTAATAAAATACAAATGGATTTCATTGAAATGCCTGTTTGCGGAGGTTTGAGGTATGTGTTGGTGATTATGTGTGTTTTTAGCCATTGGATTGAGGCATATCCCACACGTAGGAATGACAGTCTTACAGTTGCAAAACTACTACTCAGAGAATTAATACCCAGGTTCGGGTTTCCGGTTTTTATAGAGTCAGATAGGGGAAGACACTTCGACAATGAGGTGATTAAACTTCTGTGTGCCGCACTCAACATTGAACAAAAGCTGCATTGTAGCTATCGCCCTGAAGCCTCAGGACTAGTCGAGCAGATGAATGGTACTTTGAAATCAAGAATAGCAAAAATGTGTGCAGCAACAAACATGAAGTGGCCAGATGCATTACCTCTAGTGCTGATGTCTATGAGAAACACGCCAGATAAGAAAACGGGATTGTCCCCACATGAAATCCTCATGGGCAGAGCAATGAGGTTACCGGCGGTACCTGCAAATGCACTAGTGAATATTACAGATGATATGGTGTTGGATTACTGCAAAGGTTTGGCTGACGTGATTAGCTCTTTCTCTCACCAGGTGGAAGCTAACACGTTACCACCAATCGGCGAACCAGGACACTCTCTGCAAGCTGGAGATTGGGTGGTTGTCAAGAAGCACGTAAGAAAATCGTGTCTTGAGCCACGTTGGAAAGGGCCATAATAAGTGATATTGACGACCACTACTGCTGTGAAGTGTGCCGGGGTTCCCAACTGGATACATGCCAGCCATACAAAAAGGGTAACGTGTCCTGTTGAAGAGGAACTTGAAAATTCCGGTACAGCAACTTCAAGAGGAGAAGTCTCAGAGTCAGAGATCAGTCAAGAAAGATCTGAGACTACAGGAGAGCCCGCTGAGAACAGCCGTGTCCCTCAAACTATCAGTGAGTTCGAGAGAGGTGACGGAGTGCCAATCTCAGTGGAGGCAGCAGGAGAACAAAGACAAGGAGAGGTTCTCCCAGAAGCAGACGAATACAATTCAGAGTCTGAATACAGTGTCGAACAGGAAGGAGAGAGAGACGGAGAAGTGGCAAATTTAAATCAGAACGAATCAGAATCTCCTGAACAAGTTCCAAGCCTATCAGGAGAAAACACCATATCACAAGAGGAGGGTGCTATCCAAGGTACTGAAGGGAAACGCCGAAGCAAGACGAACAGAGGTGAGAATTGGCCAAACAAATCACACCTTAGAATAAGAGAAATAGCAAACGAGACAATAATAGAGGAAAGCAATACCTCACAAACTGACGATCTGAGTGAAGGAGAACAACAAGGAGAACGAAAATTAAAAAGAAAGGGAATAGCAAACAGAAAATATACAGGTCCTGAATGGGCATATGCTACAACTTCTGAATGGCAACAAGAATTCTTAGCATTCTGTTTTGATCGAGAAATACCAGGCCAGTACTACGGTACCTGAAGAATATACAACAAGAAAACTGAGATAAGGATCGAAATTGTGAAAGCTGAAAAATAATAATCAAGAGTCTTAAAAAAAATAAAACTACCGGAAAGTGACATTAAACCTAGATTTGACTTATAGAAACATAATTACGACAAGCTGCTAACCTGAATTGACGAAAAGGGTCCTGGAGTGAGTGAAGACGCTGTAAAATACACAGAGAGAGAGTTTGCTGCTCAGAGTTGATTGTTGATCTACTATTCTGATTCTATACAAACATGGCTTATAGTAACAAAGGAAGTAAAGTGTGTGGTTGGTTAGGACTTATGATAGGTGTTGTATGCGCAATAATGATTGTGGGAGTGATTGTGGGAATGCCATGGAGAGAGAGTGAAACTATTAATGCAACTTTAAAACCTGAGACTACTACTACAACTAATAAACTATCACCATGGGAGAAATTTGAGCAAGACACAAGACATCTGCATGAGGGAACTAATGCAAAAGGGGAACTTTCTACTAATGTTTTCTATCGCTTACTAAATGAGTATGTGGAAACTATGGATACGAAAGACTGTTATGTATGTACTAAAATTCCTTCATCTGTGCAGGAGGGAGTTACTTATCATAGCCTCCCTCTTACGTATGGGATCAGCTGTAGCTTGCTACTAACAAGATTTTATGATCAAGAGCATGTGCAATATTTTTATTCAAATTTAGATGTTGTGTTTTCTTTTGTGCCTGTTATTAAATTCTTAAATAAGCTAGCTAAAGAGCATGATATAAAATTAGTTAGAGGATTCTTTGAGCCAACACTAACATTTGGAACTGCTTATGCACATTGCAATAATTTAACATGCTTACTGTCTCCTGTAGAGAAAAGCTTTTTAGATCATACAGATGATAGACGCAAAGCATTAAAAGAAAGATTAGAAAAAGGTTTAGAAAAACGCACTTATGCAAATGATTACGCTTATACTGCAATTAAAACACAAGGCAAGTTAGCTATAGATGCATTACACGTAGGTAGACTCTGCATATATAGACCGAAATCTGATCAAGATAATTTGTTTGTAGGAACGAGTGAATGTAGGCATGTGTTTTTGTTTCAGAGCAAATGGACCTTTATGTTAAATGGACAAGACCCAGCAATTCCTGGAATCTATTACATCTGTGGGTTAAATGCATATTACCGTCTCCCTTAGGGATGGTATGGGGCATGTTATTTTGGAATAATATTCCCAAAGATTTACCAGATTGATGACTTAAAACAAATACCTGAAACGTCTGGATTTCAACATACCAGACAAAAACGAGAATCAGTGGCGGCTGTCATTGGTGACATATTTGGAGCTATAATCCCTTCAGTGGGGGTTATCCTAAATTCTATGAAAATTCAAAAGTTGTCTACTATTGTGGATAACATGCTGACAAACTTTACAGGAACTATACTTCTGATGGATACTGAATTTGCTGCAGAAAGAGCTATGACTCTTCAAAACCGGCTTTCTTTAGACATTCTTTTAGCAAAGAGTGGAGGTGTGTGCAAAATGCTTAATGAACGTCATTGCTGCTCATATATACCTGATAACAGTAAGAAAATTAGAAGCATGCTTACTAACCTGACTAGATATAGTACAGATTTGAAGGGTCTAAAAGAACCTGGTGTTTGGGAGAAATTTGGAAAAGGAATTGCCCGAGTGGGAAGCTGGTTTACCAACATTTGGAATGGGGTACTTGCAAAAATCATGATGGGATTATTAATTGTTCTGATTTGTTTATTGGGATTTTGGGGAATATGCAAGATTAATGATAAAGTGAAAAGAAATTGGACTAAAAGAACCAAAAGAAACGAAGAAAGTGAAAGAGAGAAAATGTTCAATGAAATATGGGAAAGCTCACATAAAGGGAACGATGTTGAAATGCGTATTATGCGCAAGGTGAAAAATTAAGACCAAAAGATTTGTGATGACGAGCGTCATCAGAGGAGGGACTAAGAGAGCGTAGTTTTTATTACATATTATAGACGTGAAATGCTTATGATTAACAATGCTACATTAAATAAAATATTCATTGAAATATATTCATTAACATAAAGGATTTTATGTGTGTAAACTAATGTCAACTATAAGAAATAATCGTTCATAGATTGCTAAAACTGTGCACATTAAAACGTATAAAACTGCATTCATTAGAACTCGTATATCTTAAGTTAGCATGAGCCAAGCAAAGCTGTGTAGCTTTCATATTAAAGCGTGTTCTTCTGTCTCTTCAGTGTGCTGACTTGTAAAAGACCATGACCCAGCGATTGTTCTTTTTCTTCAATAATTCGCAACAATACCAGATATTCCCATCCGCATGCTAGCAGCTTTTAGTATAAAATTATGTGCTTCGAAACATTAATGGACACTTCCAATGAGGATGGAGCTAGAAGAAGAGAACTTTTGACCTGATACGTATAAAGACAATGAAGTAATCCCAGATGAGCCACCTACGAAAATACGTCAATTATGATGACCAATTAGAACATAACGTTTTATCAAAAATGACAAAATGCATTACTTAATGTATAATTTGATAGGTTAACAATGGTGGGGTGTATTGACTGACCAATAGAATTTTGGGGGAATGAATCACGGAAAAGGGATAAAAACCCATGACACAGGAGACAAACAGTCATTAGGTAGGGAATGATATCGATTGCATCTCGAAACTCTGTCACTCTATTTGGTGACTTGAGACTTAGAAAAAACTATCTTTGCCCATAGACTGCCCCTTACACTTTTCTCCTTATGAGGAGAGTGTCTTTGCCTTTAACTTAGATAGACTGACGGCGATCTAACTGATGTCCTGAAGACGAAGATTGATCCTGAATGCTGACTGAATCGGAGGAGGGTAATTATAACGTTGCTAATGAGAATTCATTTATTTGCCTTTTCTTTCTAGGTACCAACTGCTGTATGTTTTGATTAGAGACCTTAGTTAGATGTTTTCCAAATTGGTGTTCAAATTGTTTTGCATGAAGCCCAACATGCTAATGCTAATTAGAGGTTAGACGAGGTATTCATTTTGACTGACAAACCGACGTGACTGACGTGATGCTATGCTGAACTAGTATCTTAGAACATTCGATGTATTATGATCCGCTTATATCCATCTGATTATCTATGCTACTGATCTATGCATTATTGAAAGCTTATTATGGTTATCATCTTGTGACTGTGCTTATATGCTTCCTGGCTTTGAGATTGATGCTTTTGATATTAGATTGTAATCAATAGGGAATAAAATTCATAAAACTCCATTAAGGTGTGGTTATTCGTGACTGAAAGGTCATGATTGCGCCGAAGGTTTATTAATGACTAAAGTAAGATATATTTTGGTGTTAACTATTGACAATGTTATTGACATATTGATTGATATATTGATCAGTTATCTCGTCCTACGGTGTCTCACCACTTGGCCCAAAGATTCATCGTCCTAAAACGAGTCCTGATGTGTATAAATTGACATAGACGGACGTGTTAGCACTATCAAACCACAGGTGTATGACATTTGTTTGAGGGGTTTAGCGACACAACTATCAAGCCAGAGGTCATGCCGGTTTGCAGCAACAACCAAGCTCTGTATAGGGCTGCTCTGGGACTGTTGGAGAAAAGTGGCCTCAGCCAGGTACTGCTTATCATTCTCAGGCAAGAGGTGTGATAAAGAATAACTAAACAGCAATTTTTACTGAGAGAAGGTATGCTGTGTGATCCATTTTCAGAAACAATTTGTGGGTTTGGTACTTTCTGCTTTTGCTACATTTTAACGTAGCGCTTAGAGGTAGGACAAGGGTGTTAGGATGCTAGGAATTTGATGACTATGTTTGGAATATTCACATTATTTTCATTGACCATGTCATGCGTTTCTGCATTTATTTTTTCATTCTGAATTCTTAGTGTTCATGTTTTATGTGTTACATTGGATTTTAGAAATAAACATTTTAAAGCTTATCCCCTGTTCCTTATTGCTATTTTGAGTGGGTTATTCATTTATGAAAGAGGGTTTGCAGCTTCACTATGTCCCCGAACTCATTCAGTGGAACTGATCATGACCAGGAAACACCCCCCACACAGTATTACTTAGTAGGTTGTGGTTGACTCACAGTTCAACCTGAATTCTAATTTGTATTGGTGAATTGCACTGAATCTTTGCTCCAGGAGGTTGAAATATGACCCCTGCGGCTCCGGGTTGGGGGGGCTCAGATCGGGACAGTCCAAAGAAGCAGAGCAAGTATGGGGTAAATCTGCCATAGTTGGAAGAGATATTAAAGATTGCTTTTGTACGGGATGCTAACTTACGCTCTTAATTTTAACATATAGCGTGCATGCCTACAATGGTGGGACACAATTTGACCTACTGCAGCATCATACATTTAACAATGGTCTGCACATAAGTCCAACCGGCTGTATATTTTTGGACCAGCCTCGCTCGACCATTGTGGTTGACATGTCAATCGAGGAATGCCATGAAAGTGACCATGACCCACAATTCTCCAGTCCTTATGATATGCCTTCAGGCCCGTACCAAGTTGCTTGATTTTTTTAAACATATTTGATAGGTTTTTAGTTTTCATTTACAGATTGGTAATAACAAAGTATGAAAACGGAATTGATCAACGTTACAAACTGAGTCAAGAATCAGCTAGGCCTTTTAGGGCCTATGCATTATGTTATTGTGGAGGAAAAACAGGAAAACAACATTGTTTAACATTTATTGATAGCATTTTACTGTACTAGAACCAGCAACTGTTCCCATCAACTCATCAAACTTGTCCTTCACTTCCCATTCCTCTCGGTCTCCCTGCAACTCCCACCCAGGGTACATGGTGTCTTGGGTATGAGGAGGTGTATACCAAAAAGAGAGGAATAAGTACAAACACCAAAACTATTTGAGTTTGTGTGGCAAAAGAGCAGAGCTCTACAACTTCCCCTGTATGTCTTGGAGGATTTAGACCCTATCACAAAGCGAAATATGAGGGAAGGCCAGAGGGTCCAGAACAGGGCAAGCTTATTATATCAATAGAAGGGGGGGTACTTTCATGTTAGTCTACATATCTCAAGGGAACACAGTTCAAGGAGAGTACTTATCATCTTTCCCCTGCTCCTTGAATATATGAAGCAGTTCTTCTCATAGCTCTGCTATTGGGCACAATCTAAGCCTTCTGTTCTGTACAGCTAAGGGCAATGTTCCTGGCCTCCACCGGGTATTCAACTGCTTGTTTTCAGGTGGTGAATGTGTGTGTTGTTTTCGATTTCCAACTTATGGTGATGGCCTGTTTCACTAGTATAAGGGCCAGGTCAGTGAATTCGGATACAACTTTGACTTTATTGTGCCTTGGAAAGATACACAAAAGACAAGCCTCCATCCGGTCTAATCTCAGTTTCACTGTTACTACCAGGAGGGCAGTCAGCACCGCCTCCCAGAAAGGATGAAGGTGCATGCAGTTCCGGAGCATATGACAAAAATCAATCAGCAGGTGAGTTTTGGCATCAGGGGATCTGGAGTCCCTTGGGAGAGCGGGTAAGGTCTACTTTTTTGTAAGATGTTACATTGAATGAATTTGAAATAGGCGTGATGGGATACTTTCACCAAGTTGCTTGCAAAGTTTAATCAACCAACCAAAAAAGACTGAAGTGGAACCACTTAATACTAGGAATGTTTACTACCGATACATTTTTGTACAGCCACGTGTATGGGGTCTCCTGGAATTACACTGTTAGAACAACACTAATGCATAAAACTACCTAAGGCTCCTTTTGGACACATAACCCCCACATCTTACTAAACCTTTCTCTACAGGAGAACCATAAACACTGACTGATATCACTGGTTTGACAAATATTGTAAATCAGAGAAGTTATAGCTACTGGTAGCCTTAAAAAATATCTGACGTGACAGAAAAGGTAAAAGAAATTGCTAGAAAGACCTACTCAGTAAGACGAGAGGAGTGGGATCTTTGCAGATGGTGTGACCTTCTCTGGACAGTAATATCAAAAGATGCATGTACTTTTGGGCACATCATTGCAAATGATAGCGAAGCATACATCTCAAAGCACTGTGATATTACTATGCTAGAGTCTAAACAGGTAATGAATTCCATTGCAAAATTCCCCTTAGTACAAATTGGTGAATGGATCCATTCATGTTGAAAAAATCTAGGGGCAATTAATAGACAAAAGAGGGGAAGCTAGGTTTAGCATGAAAGCAGCGCCAGGAATGCTGGGGAGCCTGTGCTGGTGTCCAAGTGAATGCTGGGACACCACAAGAAGAGGTGCGACGAGTGAGGTGGCAGGAGTCAGCAGGAACGGTGGCAAAGGTACTTTTTTTACTTACATTTAAAAAAAATTGTTTTCCCAATTGACATTTGCGGCGTCCGCCGCTGGATAAAGATGCATACAAAACTATTTTATCCTCAAATCATAAGATAATCAAACTAGCTCGGAAAATCCACATTATCAAGCAAATTGATCAAGCAGGTACTTCATCTAAATAATTATTCAAAGCTGTAAATGATTTTGTTAAACTTCACGCATGGTCCCAGGTCATCCCGGCTTTGTAAAACCTATGTAATTGTCTTGCACATTTTTTTTTAGTTTTGAGAAAAAAATAAAATTAATCTATCACAACTTCCCTAGCTCTCATGATCAGTCTGAAGATACACCATACTGCAACTCTCCTCCTCTTAATAGTGCTTGTAGTTGGAAAAACTTTGAATCATTTTGCCTTTCGGCAAATTCAGAGGATATTAGAGAAAGCGAAATCTGGCTGTCCTTCAGAACCATGCCCTCCAAGATTTACAGCCAATCTTCCCAACCAGATTGATCCTGCCATCAGGTCACTGTTTAATTTATCAGTAGACACTGGGACAATCCCTCATGCCTGGGAAACAGCCCAGATCTCCCTAAAACAAAAAAAAAGCTAAAGATCCTAAGAATTTAACTAGCTATTGCCCAGACGTACAGGAGAATAAGATCATGGGCCCTTCGCAATCAGGGTTCAGAGCCTCCCATGGTACAGAGACTGCCTAGGTTGCGGTCACGGATTCCATTAGACTATCACTAGAGGCGGTTACTCCATCTATGCTGGCGCTGCTGGACTGTCAGCAGTTTTTTACTCTGTTTCCCATACCAGGCTGATTCACAGGCTTCATCGGATAGGCATTTTTGGGACAGCTCTTCAATGGTTCAGAGACTTTTTGGAAAACAGAACACAAATGATTTCCCTTGGATCTTTTAAGTCACACACCACGTTCATTGACAAGGGGGTACCGCAGGGCTCTGGTATAAGGCCTATGTTATTTAAAATCTATCTGTCCTGCTTTGCGAAGATTGCTAAAACTTATGGATTTGAAATACAATCATACGCTGATGACACCCAGCTTGTTATTTTTTTTATAACGATCTGGACGATGTCAAAGGTATGAAAGTGATTGCAGACTGATGACAATAAATTGTTTATAATTAAACAGGGATAAAACAGAGCTTATGCTGTTTGGTAGGGCACAATAACTTTGGCCTTTTCAATGGTGGCCCCCGGTGTTAGGTTATGCACCTATTTACTGGCGGTCAGTTAAGAATCCCAGTGTTAAACAGGAACCATCTCCATCAATGAAAGAACATGTTGTATCCGTTAGTGGTAACTGTTTCAATACAATGTGTTTGCTGAGAAAAAAAAATCCTTTTCTCCCTCTCGCTGTTAGGAAAACTTTAGTCCAAGCACTGATTAATAGTAGATTAGACTATGGAAACTCCCTACTTGCATCAGTAAATGAAACTTTGATCTCTAAAATGCCAGTAGTCCAAAAGAACGCAGCTCGGCTTGTTTGTAATCTTTCTCAGGCTCTGTATCTGCACCTTTACTCATAGCCTTACACTGGCTGCCAGTTAGGAAAAGAACAATCTTCAAGCTCTGGTGCTAGTGCACAATCCTTAATGGGAAAAGGCCCCAGTTACTTACATCAGAAGCTCAGTTATTGTTCAGTCAGGAACTTGAGATCCAAGGACAAAGCCTTACTTATCGCCCCCTGTATCCCTTTGGCTAGATGAGGAGACAGGTCTTTCTCATAGCTTGCCCCTTACTATTGGAATAAGCTACCATATCACATCCGCTGCTGCACAGACCATGTCAAATGTAGGAAACTTCCTAAAACTATTTTAATCTAGCGCACTGACGCACCTATGTTAAGCAAAGCTCCTTGTCAGACCTTCGGGTGTGATTCGTGCGCTATACTTGCTAATCTTTTTGTGATGGCCCTGGAACAATACAGGAAGCAATTGACATCTCTATACACACAGATGACATTTTAATATTTTTTGTAGAAACAGGGAATATTAAACAGTTTCACAATTGATAAATTTTCTTCAGTGTCATAATGGAATCATTTTGGACAAGGTGTCATTTTGTCGATCTTTCTAAAATTTTAGGAATGAATTGACCCTCAGAAATAGCTGTGAACAAGAAAGACATAGATGAAGACAAATACCTAATCGTTTATCCCTGAAAAGTGATCTGTGCGATTTCGTTAACCAGGTGCTACCACTGCATATGTTCAGAAGAGAGGACTAGATGAAAACAATTCTTCACATTCTACGTATCACTTCTGCAGTAAGACATTCAGTGAAACAAATTATCAAGAATTTAGAAGATGGATGAAGAACATCTATGAAAATACCACTGCAATGCAAAGAGGACCGAAGCACTGGCATGACTAAAGAAAGTTTGCTTAGGGCTTAAAGCTGATATGCAACCTTGGTGAGAAATAAAAAATATTTACATGAATTTTCAGGTAGTGTCTACTTGCACACTATAATTCTGAAACAGACTCTCATCAGAGGCAAACTTCGTTTAGCACATGAACAAGTGAGAATTGGATAATAATGGTGCAGTGTTAGAAGATGCAAAACCTATGAATACATGCACATACAATCCTCTATAGCAACACCACAGAACCAAACAACAAAAAACATACAACTCCATATAAACTACCTTTTATTGCTAAAGTTAATACAAGAAATATAGGGCCATATTTATAAGCCCCTAGAGCGTTCTTGCGCCACCCTAGTGTCTTTTTTTTACATCATCAAGGAAGCCTTTTCCCCATGCCAGATTTACAAAGTGGCACAATGCAAGAATTGCGCCACTTTGTTACCCCTTACACCACATTATGCCTGCATAATGTATGCAAGGGAGGTGTTCCCCTGTTAGTCTGCCCAAAAAAATGGTGCAGTGAAATTTACAAAATTTCACGGCGCCATTTTTCCTGTCATTTTAAAGCCTGCCCAAGATAGGCATCAAAGTGACGCTCTCATTGTTTCCAACGAGCCTCCTCAGGCATTGCTGGACCAGCATCATAATTTTTGGTACTAGTTGACCAATGTATTGTATTGTATTGTATTGAGTATTTATAAAGCGCGTTCCGGCCCAAGGGCATCGAAGCGCTAACTGGGTGAGGCGGAGGAACTTGGTCGGAGGACTCCCGAACTTATTGAGGAAACAGCCAAGTCTTGACCAGTTTCCTAAATGTTAAATAATTCTGTTCTTGCCTGATATTCAATGGAAGGGAGTTCCAGATTTTAGCAGCTGCTATAGTAAATGCTCTGTCTCCCCATTTTACTTTCTTAGTGCGAGATGTTTGAATTCGATAGGCACCAGCTGAGCGCAACAGCCGATTAGGCCTATGCCATTGCAACTTGGTGGTTAGTATTGCAGGCCCAATCCCATGAACAGCCTTGTGAGTGATGCAGAGAGCCTTAAAAGAAAGCCGATGGATAACCGGAAGCCAGTGTAGATCTTTAAGGCACTTCTTAACAGAGGCCCCACGAGGTAATTTTAATAACAGCCTGGCAGCAGTATTCTGCACCAGCTGAAGCCTGTGCAAAGATTCTTTATCCAAGTTAAGTAAGAGCGCATTTCCATAATCCAGTCTGGAAATGACTAGAGGCAGAATGACAGTTGTTCTACAAGTCTGAGGAATAAAAGGGAATATTTTCTTTAGTTTCTTCATGGTCCACAGACAGGACTTGATTATCAGATTGACCTGAGGTTTGAATGACAGTTGCTCATCAAATATTACTCCCAAATTTCTTGAGGTCGAACGTGGAACAGGAAGCGTCCCGCACTCTCCAGGCCACCAGCTAGTGGACCAATGTACCCTTCCAATTCCAAAACACAAAATCTCAGTTTTTTCACAGTTGAGTTTCAACCAGTTGGACTTCATCCAGTGATTGACTGCTGTCATACAGGCGTTGAAGCGGATAGCCACTTCTTCAAGATCTTTATCAATAGGGATAATGATTTGAGTATCATCAGCATATGAAGTGGGAAAGAAGCCAAAAGAGCGACCCAGCTCTGCCAGCGGTGCTACGTACACATTAAATAGCGTTGGGCTTAAAGAGGAGCCCTGAGGGACCCTACACGGCAAAAGGTAAGAAAAAGATCTAAAATCACCACTGCTAACTGTGGCCTACCTATCAGATAGAAAAGATTCAATCAATTTGAGAGCCTGGTCCCTAATACCTGCCTGATATAGACGGTCAAGCAGGATATGGGGAGCAATGGTGTCAAAAGCTGCCGACAGGTCCAATAACACCAGAAAGACCCCCTGTCCCTTGTCCACCAATCTGCGTATGGTGTCTGATGATGCAATGAGAGCTGATTCCGTACTGTGGGATTTCTGACAACCATGTTGCGAGCTGTCCAAGCCTTTAGACACAGACAGGAAGTCGACCACTTCCTTATTAAGATGTTTTTCTAGGATTTTGGCCGCATAGGGGAGAAGGGCAATAGGCCGTAAGTTCGTCAAGTCATCAGGTTTACCAGCTGCCTTCTTTTTTAGTGGAATAATAGTAGATTCTTTCCAGGCCCTAGGGTAAGAACCCGATTCTAGCACTTCCTTAAAAATAGGGGCCAACATAGAAGCCACTAGCTCTGGTACTAATTGAAGAATAGCCGGAGGACAAGGATCCAAAGGGGAACCGGATTTGCCTTCCAAGAGCAGTTTACACAGAGCCTCAAAGGAGGGCATCTTAAAGTTTGAAAGTAAAAGTGGCTTGTCCGGCAACCCGTTGGTAGTCACCTCAGGGTGCGGATGAACAGTCCGCCGGGGGGACAGACTAGCTAGTGTCTTATCCAATCTAAAGCTGGAGTAAATGTCAAGCACTTTGCCTTCAAAAAAATTAGCAACTTTATTACAGAAATCTTGAAAATGTTCTACATTGGGGGAGCCTAACGGAGTAGTGAGAATGTTGACAGTTCTAAATAGTTCTCTAGAAGAATTAGCTGCTTCATGTGCAAAAATAGCGTTAAACATGTTGACGGTATTGTGCTAACGTGCGCCATGTTGCACCAAATTGTAAATACGGCACTATCATGGTGATGTTAAGGGGGTTCAGTGGGGCACAAGAAAAGTGGTGCATCATAGCCGATGCACCACTTTCTTGTAAGTATGCCCTATAGTACATTGGCGATATTCGCCAGAAGCTACCTGAAAGAATAAACCAGCAACACAGATATGCAATACAGCACAGATAGATCATATTATTGAAAGATGCCTTTGTGAACATGTAAAAAAGTAGAAGGTAAGAGATGTCTTAAATGAAGATGCAGACCTGAAATAGAAAGACTTTAACATGGTTTGAGTTTCAGTTCCAAATACAGTGAACGTTGAATCTAGCACTGTTGTGACAGACGCATCATTGGTTCAAAGATACAACTGCCATATGTTAGTGACCTTCCCATGCCACTCGACCAACATCAATGGCACACCCCTTGTGACCATTAAAAATCCATGGTCACAGGACCAATGCATATTTTAAAATGAGCGCACTAAAATGATAACTGACACTGACCCCTGGGAAATAGCTGTTTCGTCTCACTTGGTGGGAGCTTTGACAGCTCCCACCAAGTCAGTACAAACACTTCACTTTCTGCAAAAGAGAGCTCCCAAACAGCTCTCACTTGCAGAAAGCGAAGTTTTCATCTGTTTCCCTGCACACAAATATGTGTGCAGGGAAACAGATGAAAACATTGCTCCCAGAAGCAGGGAGTTGCTATTTAAAGCAGCTCCCTGTTTGCGGGAGCAGTGCCGGCTCCTGCAGGACTCGGGGAGCTGGCTAGGACCACGGGGCCTTGAGCCTCTCCCCTCTGTCCTCTCACTTTCTCTCTCTTTCTTCCATCCCATAGTGGGATGGAAGAGAGAGAGAGGGAGGGAGGGAGAGAGATTGTCATTGCAGTGGTCTCTCTGTCCAATGACTTCAAACAGTCATACTAGCAAGATGTTTGGTAACAATGTTATACTTACGTTTTGAGGTACAGAAGAGAAGGGTCACTTCTGGCCTAATGGTAAAGCTCTTGCACTGTCACTAGATAGAAGGTTCAAATCCTAGTATCTCATGACTGTGTGTCTTTTTATGTTTTAGTGTTTTGACTGTTAAACATTCCTAATGATGGAACACTGAGAACTGTTTCCTCAAAATCTGTGGGTTGAATGTCATAGCTAATTCTGGGCAGTGCACAGTAAGGATTCATCTTTCGCCTAGTGATTAAGGTCTCAGACATGCACACTAAAGTTTAGGGATTCAAGTCTAGGTGTGTCTGGTCATTTCCTGCTTTAGCTTTGCTTCAATTACATATATCTAAGTAACATAGTGACAAAAATGTTTTATTTTTATTTTCAATTTGTCCAGAAACATCTCATTTTTAACTATTACATAAGTGGGTGTGTGCGTAGCTCTATGGGTGAGTGAATGACTGTGTGAGTAGCTGTAGTGGTGAGTAAGTGGGTGTGTGAGTGGCTATATGGGTGAGTGAGTAGGTGTCTGAGTGTATGTATGGGTGCGTCAAAGGCTGTGCGAGACACTGTATGGACAAGTGAGCGCTTGTATCAATGACTGTACAGACGAGTAAGTGCATGTGTTAGTATATTTATGACTGGGTAGGTGTGTGAGTATTTGTGTGGGTGAATGAGTGATTGTGTTAGTGATTGTGTAAGTAGCTATATGGTTCAGTGACTCAGGCGGTCATTCTGACCGCGGCGGGCGGCGGTTGCCGCCCGCCATGCGGTCACCGCCGAATGACCGCCCCGCGGTCAAAAGACCGCGGCGGCCATTCCAACTTTCCCGCTGGGCCGGCGGGCGCCCTCCAAAAGAGCGCCCGCCGGCCCAGCGGGAAAGCCCCTGCAACAATGAAGCTGGCTCCGAATGGAGCCGGCGGAGTTGCAGGGGTGCGACGGGTGCAGTGGCACCCGTCGCGATTTTCACTGTCTGCTAAGCAGTGAAAATCTTTGTGGGGCCCTGTTAGGGGGCCCCTGCACAGCCCATGCCAGTGGCATGGGCAGTGCAGGGGCCCCCAGGGGCCCCACGACACCCGTTCCCGCCAGCCTGGTTCTGGTGGTGAAAACCGCCAGAAACAGGCTGGTGGGAAGGGGGTCGGAATCCCCATGGCGGCGCTGCAAGCAGCGCCGCCATGGAGGATTCCCTGGGCCAGGGGAAAACCGGCGGGAAACCGCCGGTTCCCCTTTTCTGACCGCGGCTTTACCGCCGCGGTCAGAATAGCCCAGGAAGCACCGCCAGCCTGTTGGCGGTGCTTCCGCTGCCCTCCGCCCTGGCGGACAGAGACCGCCAGGGTTGGAATGAGGGCCTCAGTGTCTGAGTGGCTGTATGTATGCATGACTGTGTTTGAGTGGCTGCATTGGTGAGTGATGGGTTATATGAGTGGATGTATGGGTGTGTGAGTGGCTCTGTCAATGGCTGTATTGGAGAGTAAGTGTATGATTAGCTGTATGGGGTAGTGTGTGGCTGTATGTGTGGCTCAATGAGTGTATAAGTTGGTATGTGAGTAATTGCATGGGTGAGTCAGTGGTTGTGTGAGTGACTGTATGAGTGAGTGAATGGGTGCATAAGTACCTGTAAGAATGAGTGAGTGAGTGGGTGTGTGAGTATTTGTATAGGCCTGTGAATGGGTATGCAAGTGGTTGTGTGGGTATGTGAATGGGTATATGAGAGGTTGCATGGGGGTTTGGGTTGCATTGTGTGTGGTTTTGTGGATGATGTCACTTGAGATGTCATCAGTGATGTAATCAGTGATGTAACTGACCTTATCATTAGTGATGTAATATGTGAGGTCATGAGCAGTGCATTCGAGGGGCATAAGTTATAGTTGGCTCAGGTAACCATAATTGTTGAATTAGTATGGTTTTGCACAAGTGAAATCTGAGCCTCATTATAACTTTCCTGTAACTTTTGCTTTTTTTACTATATATATATACATATATAATATATATGTATAAACACATTATCTGCAGTATACTTACATTTTAATTGTTGTAAAGGCACGCGTGGTAAAGGCATATGCATGGTAAGAGATCTGTGGTAAAGACATGTGCGATAAAGGCATTTGCTTTGTAATGGTTGTGTTGTAAACGTAGTAATGACCGCATTGTCATTGCTGTTTCCCTTTTGTGAGTGTTGTACTACCTCTTTTCTTAGGTTCTTCAGTTTCTGCCTCGCTCTCTGGGCTGGAATTATACTATTTAGCACCACATTTGGGTCATTTTTTATGCAAAAGTGGCGCTAACGTACAAAATTAAATTATATTTTGTAAGGCTGCGCCACTTTTGCATCAAAAAATGACGCAGATGTGGTGCTAAAAAAGTATAAATCAGGCCCTCTGTTCTTCTAAGTCAAAGTTTGATGATGAAAAACAAGTCATGGTCTGCATAAATTAGTGCTGATGCTCACTTGCAATCTGCAGCCCAAACTAAGAGCTGGAGACTTGAACAGTTTCAAAAAGAGACAGTAGTAGTTACTTTGAGATTCCTGTGTAATGAATTTTGCTGTAGTCTGGTCTGTTGGTGATGAGTACTTGCATGATTGTCCGTCTGGTGTTCTGAGGTGACCATTTGAAGATTTTTTGCAGCATGCATAAGATGTGGAAGCAAGAGATGCACATTGTGCTGACTTGAGCTGTCATGCTGAACTTGTGGTCTAGGATGGTTCCTAGATTTTTTGCATGGTCTGTGGGTGTTGGTCCTAGCTCCGACAGCCATCAGGTGTAGTCCAACAGGGAGGTCCTGTTGCTGAAGACCAGTGCTTCCAATTTGTTGGAGTTGAGCTGCAGGCAGTTGGTTCGCATTCAATCTGCTACCATTGTCATGTAGTTGGTGAAGCTGGTTCTAGTGGTGGTTGTTTTGTCCTTCAGAAAGGATGAGTTGGGTGTCATCAGCGTAGGAGTTGACAGTGATGTCTTGTGATCAGATGATGTTGCAGAGTGGTGTATTATATATGTTGAAATGGGTGGTGCTGATGGACGATCCCTGTGGGAGTCTGCATATCACTTGGTGTCTGATGGGAAGGGTGCATCCTGACCCTTTGGGTAATTCATGTGAGGAAGGAACAGGTCCATTTGGGAGTGGATCCTTGCATTCCAATCTTGGGGAGTCTTCTGATGAGGGTGTTATGGGAGACAGCGTCAAAGGTGGCAGGGAGGTCATGCATGATGAGGGCCTCTCTTTCTTCTTGGTTCAGGATTATTGAAATGCCATCAGCGGCCATGATAAGTGCTGTTTCGGTGCTGTGGTTGTTTTTTATTTCTGATTGAGTGTTGTCTAGAAGATGGTGAAGTTCGAGTGGATTGTGAACTGCTTGTTGGTGGCCTTCTCAATCACTTTGGCTGGATTGGGAAGCAGAGAGATGGGTCGGAAGTTGCTCAGTTGACTTTGGTTGGCTGTGGGCTTTTTGAGAAGGGCGTTGATTTCTGCAAGTTTTTTTCATCCCAGAAAGTGGCAGACTTGATTGAGTTTTTGATGATGTGAATGAGGGGTTGCTGATTGGTGATGTCCCCAGGTTGTAGATATGGTGGGAGCATGGCTATGTTGTGGCCCCTGAGTCGATGGTCTGCATGGTTACCACTATGGTGAGGGTTGCCCATTCAGGCAGGTGGCTGTCTTGGTTGGTTGGGTTGGTTAGCAACAAGTTCCCTGACGTTGGGTTAGTGTGTGAAGTTTATGTAGCTGTGTGGGAATTTGCTGTGGAAGAATCTAGTAGGTTGTCACAGAGCTGCTGGGAGGCAGCGATGTTGGTGACAGTGGCTGAGGGCAAGGTGAAATCCTTAACAATGGAGAAGATCGCCTTGCAGTTGTTGGAGCTTCCATCGATGCAGTCTACTAATGCTTTTTTCTTGGTGTATTTTATTTGCTGGTGATAACATCTGAGTGCAGCCTTGTAAGGAGTTCTGGTGGTGGATTACAGTATTGTGTGGTGTCTCAGAGGTCTTCCGTGTACCAGCTGACCAGCTTGTAAGATCTACTATGCTTGCTGGGGTTGATGGGTGTGAGGGAGTCAGCGAAGTTCTTGATCCAGTTGTTAGCTGTAGACATCCTTGTCGAGGTTGTCTGTGGGACTAAGTTGATCCATGCTGAGGGTGCTGAGCCAGTCTGCTTCTGTGATGTTGCCTCAGCTGCGGCTTGTAATGCTGAACCTGGTAGGGGTGTTGACTTGAGGTGTGTTGATTTCGAGCTGGATGATGGAGTGGTCGGTAGATATGAGCGGTGCAGTGGAGTTGTATTTGATTCTTTTGCATGTGGTGAAGATGGGATCCAGTGTGTGTCCTGCAGTGCGTGTTGGTTCTAGGATGAGCTGGGAAAGTACAATGATCCTCAAGCTTTTGAGGAATGGTGTGGAGTAGGTGTTGTTTCGGTCTTTCAACAAAGAAGAAATGCAGAAGGATTTTGATTATTTTGTAAGTTATACAGAATGAGACAAGAAATGTCCAAGTCACAGCACTTTAAACTTTTTCAGGAGTTTGAGTGTTTACTTTGAGGAAAACAATAGAAAATGGCAGCAGACAGCTGATGAATATTTTTAAAGCTTAAGCTTAATTATCGAAAGTCCTGTTTTGAGCCATACTAAAATGTGCCATAGATAACAAATCAAATGTGTTTATATCAATAGTCAACATCACCAGATTTCTAAAACAGATGAAATCAGAGAACTTAACATTATCCATACAATCAACATTTGAGGATCAGGCTCAAGGTGGGGTTATGTATTACAAACTAGAATGAGAAGATTAAATATGTGCTTCCATAATGGCCTACAAGAGGTTGAGAAGAACAGTTGTGGATCGGAGATCAATTATATTACTAGTGGACCACCATGATTGTGGGATTTATTTTAGTCTTTCTGTTAAATGTACATATTTGCATGGCTTTAGCCAAACAACAAAAAATCAAAGCCAAATGAAAGTACCACTCATGTGAAAAACAAGACCTTTCCAGGCAGAGAGAAGAAAATCAAAACAGAGGTGCAATACTGATGACATCATCCATTATATTACATTTCTACCTAATTTTGTACACCCTGTGTCCAGCTAAGGGTAAGTGAGGTATTGAACATTTTATAAATTTTTGTATTGAAGAGTAACTCTGTTTACAGTTGACAGCATCTTCCTCACCAGTTTTGATAGTACTGCAGAAAATTTTTTCAACAGGGTGAAGATTCTGGGGGTCATTATGACCTCGATGATGAGTGGAAATGTGGCGGTAGTACCGCCAACAGGCTGGCAGTACATACTGCCACATTATGAGAATGGCCACTTCTCGACTCATACCACCATGGCGGTATCAGCCGCCGGGCCGGAGATGTCAATCTCCAGCCTGGCAGCTGACATAGTACCTCCGGCGGCATTATGAGCCTGCCAACCACCATGGTTTTTGTGGCGTTAGCAATGCCACGAAAACCATGGCGACAGGCCCTACAGGTGACAGGGATTTCCTTCCCTGTCACCGGTAGGTGGCTCCCCTACTCCCCCAACACACACCTGACCACACCACCCCCTCTCCATTCAAAGTCCCCCACCCCCTTTGATCCTCGCACACACCCTCCCACCCTGTATGATTCTCACACACACACACCCAACCCCTCCGATCCTCACACTCCCCCAACCCACACACGTACACATCCACAGACACGCACCACACATACACTCAGTCACTCATACTGGCACACACGCATTCATACATGCATACTTCCAGACATGCTCACACTCATTCTTACACGCAATCACACTGACATGCAGACACGCACTCACTTCACCATTCTTACACCCATTCACTCACACGCATACAACCACGCAACAGCACAGCACACACAGACGCTTTCACACACACTCAGAAATTCATGCACACACACGCACACAACACCCCCCACCATCTGTCCCCCCTCCTCTGTCAGAAGCCCGACTTACCTTGGTCGAGGAGGTCTTCCGGCAGGAAACGGGAAGTGGCGCTGCTACCGCCAGCAGCGCCCCACCAGCAGAACACCACCAGGCCGTATCACAGGTCATGATACGGCTGATGGTGTTCAACTGGTGTGCCGGTTCTGGTGGTAGCAGCACCAGCTTACCACCGTCCGACAGTATGATCACTGCCGGATTTCGTCCCTTCTTGTGGCGGAAGTCTGGCAGTGATCATAATATGGTGGGCGGATGGTAGCCACAGTGACAGTATTTTGGCAGCCGTCATCGCTGCGGTAGGTGTTTTTTTACCACCTATGTCCTAATGATGCATTATGTGTTGTAGGCATCCATAAATTATTAGATTGAATAATCTCAGCATGACAATTTCCACATAACATAGAAGACTGTGGTAGGTACTAACCTATGTTCATTTGCTTGTTTTACTTCAGAAGACGGGCTATCTGCAAAATTTTCACCACAGTATAAAAGCTCCAGGTAGTATAATCTTTAGCACTTTCAGACCTGTTTTTTTTTTTAATGAACAGTCTCTCTATTGACATGTTTTGCATAGAGTGTGCACTGTTATTTGTACATACTACTTAATAGTCTGTGGTGCTTTTTTTGTGAGAGTTTCACGGTCTGCAAATAGTGTGATACAAACTACACTGTCTGTATAGTGTAAATACTGTTTACGGTACTCACTTTTCTAAAAATATCTACTTAATTTCTCACTGTTGGTTAAGTGACTGTGAGGGGCTTGATACAGGTAAAGGCTGTCCGTAGTAGGGCATTCATTTTTGCAGAGACGTTGAGTAGCTCGAGGTAGTGGCCTTTCTCTGCACAGTTGTATACATACTGAACACAGTGTGCAATGAGGGGTTCCCATATATACACGTGGTTGATTGTTAAGGTGAACTGGCTACCCATGAAATGTGTGGTATAGGGTCAATGTTGGACACAATACATTCTTGCGAACCCTAATGGATTTGTATTAGTGATGGCATTAATGCTGATTTCTATTAATTTGAGCTATTTTGTACTTACTTTCAGGCCTCTAATGCCATACTAGTGTAGAGAATAGTGTGTACCAAAGAAGCTTGGATGATGCCACCGGTGATGTCATGAGTGATGTCATCAATAATGCCATGAGTGATGTCATAAATGATGTCCTACAGCATGTCAGGAGTGATGTAATATGTGAGAGGATAAGCAGTGCATGGCAGTGGCACAAGTTATAGTTAACTCTGCTAACTATAACTGGTGAATTTCTGTTGTTTTTTTAGTTCAAGAGGTGTTTCCATTGACATAATCACTTAACTATAATGGTACTTTAATCTTTGTTTTCTTCAGTGAGTTTCCAAGGTTGTTTTTAAACAAAAACAGATGTTTTTATCACACCTAACTTAGCCATTAATTCAGTCTTTGTTTTTTACTGTGAATTTCTAGTTTTTTTTTAATGTAAAGTAAAAGGCTGTGCATGTCAGGGGATTGGCCACAGGGTAATCCCCACAGGCAGCCAAACCCACACTGTGCACAGCCTTTGGCTAGGCACAGCAGGGCTTGGCAAGATGGCCTGGCTGCGGCAGGCCCTGAAGCCAACCAACCCAGAGGCAGCCAACCCTCCCTGCAGGCAGCCAACCCAATGCCACAGACTGCCTTTTATCATATGCAGCGTAGGGGTGGCCAGAGTGTCTGGCTTGCAGCAGGGACCTGCATCCACCTCCCCACATGTAGCCACCCAGAGGCAGCCAGCCTCACATCGTGCACGGCTTTTGGTCGTGCATAGCATGGGGTTAACCATAGAACCTGCCTTGCAACCATGCCCTGCTTCTGACTTCCTGTAGGAAGCCAGCCCCATGCTGCCTACAGCCTTTGGTGGTTGGCTATAGGGCTTGGCCACAGGGCCTGACCTGCTGCCAGGCCTTATGGCCAAATCCCAGCAGGCTGCTAACCCCACATTGCACACAGCCTTTGGTGTGCACAGAATAGGGTTGGCCTTTGGGCCCCGGTGACTCTATCCCCTGGGGCAAAACATATATATAAGCAGAGGGGGCCATGCAGCCCACTCCACGGCCCTTAACTGGCCCCAGGGACCCATCCCTGTGGCCAGTTTCAATAGGTCTGAGGACCCCACCCCAAGGGCCAAACACAAATGAACAGGGGAAGAAGGCATGTGGCTCCCCTTCCTTTGCCTTATTAAGGCCCCATCACCCAGGGCTGTCTTTTTTTTTTAAGGGGACTTAGCCACTCAGCTCCTCTCCGTAAGCCTTTTTTAGCCCCAGGGAACCCATCCCCTGGGGCTGTTCATTTTTAAAAGTGGAGGGGAGCATGTGCCCCCTTCCCTTAGCCTTATTAGGACAAGGGAACACTATTCCCCTGAGGCCATATTTTATTATAAAGGAGAGGTGGCCACATGGTCTCCCAGCCCAAGCCTTATTACGCTCCAGAGACCCCATCACGAGGGACTGTATTTTATTAAAAAAGGGAAGAGTGCTGCATGGCCTCCCTCCCCTGAACCTTAATAGACCCCATAAGACCCCATTCCCCAAGGCTGAGTAATTAATAAAGGAGAGGGGGCCAATTTGGCCCCCTTTCCTGAGCCTCATTAGGCTCTGGGCGACCACATCCCCTGGGGCCATACCTTATTGTAAAGTGGAGGGGGGCCACACAGAATCCCATCACCCAGGGACATTTTATTTCAAAGTGGAGGGGGCCATGTGGCCCCACTCCCCAAGCCTTCTGATGCTCCAGGGACCCCATCCCTGGGGAAAGCGATGTATCTATGAGATACAATCCATTCCTGTCCTTTTGCCCTGCGCTGGTGCACAGTGGGCTGGTATGCACCCATGCAGGCACCCTTGCACCATGGCGCAAGGATGTCTGTGTTGCAGAGAAGATTGTTTTTGTGTGGGAATGGACTCCTGCACAAAAATAATCATGAGAGGTGTTTTCCTCTTTCTATGTGTGCTGCACAATGAAGCACACATAGAAAAAGAAAGAACAAGGAGAAATAAAGGTATTTCTCTTTGTTGTGCCTTCCTCATGCCTCCACTGGGAGGCTTAGGCTTTTGAGGCCTTCCCAGGTTTACGAAATCTCGTAAATCTGGAAATGTGTCAAATGCCATGGGAGTTACGAGGAAATACCCACCTTAACGCCCATGGTATGCCTCCCTGTCTTGCTCTGCATTGCCTCAGTCCATATCTACAATGCCATGAAAACCCACGCAGGGTGACTTTATGTGGTCTAGTAGATATGGCCCTGCAGTGTGCATCGCCGAACCGGCACTGAAAGTGACGATTTCTGGCAGCACAGAGGGGCTTGTAAATATGTCCCTAAATATCATCAAAGAATGCCTTATCTGAAGAAGTAGTTCCCTTGGCACTCCCAAATACAGACAAAATCAAAAAAGATATCTTAGTCACATGTACCAGGTGTTAAATTGCACCCACTCATTATCATCAATAGAATTCTCTTGCTTCACAGCTAGGTTTGCACTCCATAATTATCACACTTTCCTGTAAATGTTCTCTAAAACCACTCAGCACTTGAAATACATATCCACACCTTAAAAAGACACTCAGGCCCTGATTTATACTTTTTGGTGCAAAACTGCACTAACGCTGTTTTGCACCAAAACGTTTAGCACCGGCTTGCACCATTTCTGAGCACCAGCCAGGCGCCATATTTATGGAACGATGCAAGCCGGTGCAAAGAGTGAGCTAGCCTAAAACAAAAAATGATGTTAAGCAGGTTAGAGTAAAAAAAACTAGCTCTAACCTGCCTAGAGTCATTTTCTGACGCAAAACCATCCACACCACATGACTCCTGTCTTAGAAAAAACAGGAGTCATGCCCACCACCCCAATGGCCAGCACAGGGGAATTATGCTAATTCGGTGCAAACAGAGTATAAATATGCCCCTCAGTTTTCCAAGGAGGATATTAGATAAAATGTTTGTACTAGAGACAAACTTATATGAGGCACACAAATAAATATTCAGTTTTCTTTTTCAGCACAACTGCCTTGCAAGTTTTATATGAAACATTCAGTTCTTGGTGTAGGAGCAATCAATCGGGAACAATCAATTAGGAGCACAAGAGAGAAAAAAGTGTGATTTCAGAGAGAATAATTATGACTGGAGAATCTGCCAAGGCATGTTCCAGATAGAGAAGGGGGATAAAAGAGCAAGAATAATAAACCAGTGAAGAATCTGCATGTCTCTCCATCGTCTCATGTTGGCTAAGTATCTTGTTGCTGTGTACAATGCTTTGTTGTCTTTGTGGGTTAGGTTCACTCTTTATAAATACCCACAATAAAATAACAAAGTCTTTGGGCCTGATTCCCAAACAGCATTTTGTGATACATAACATAGTACTACAGTAGAACTACTTGCTACAAAATGCAATTCATAATTCTATGGCCAGAAATCTCCACTTCCACCTCTCCTATATTTTCCACAGTGAGGCCTCTGCACATGTAATTTTACTACTTAGCAGTAAATGTGAGAGGAACTGGGGAGTGGAGAAGAAATGGGAAATATTTCTACTACTAAATGAGTGGGGTTTGGGGAATTATAAGGAGGAGTGTAGAGCGGGCATGATAATACAAACACCCATCCACAAAAGAGTAAAAGCATTGCTCTTCACTAACTATACCTCTAACGTTAGTACTGTCCCAAAGGTGACAAAACAGTAGTAAATGTACTTCAGTCCAGCCTTGGAGTAAGTATAGCATCACACAAGATCACTCATGGGCACTGAAACATACTTCCATTGAAAATAATAAAAACATAGACTTAATATAATACCCCACAGAATAATTTTTAAAAAATTGATTTTTAAATCATGTCTGTATGAGTATATAAATATATCATTAAACATACATATATATACATATATATCTTAGACTTATAAAGTAGGCAAAATTAATAATCAAATATTTTTCAGTTTAATCCCTTCTGTGCCGAGGACATTATGGTTACGTCCTCAGACTTGATTGCGCTGTACCAAGGACGTAACCATTACGTCCTTGCACTGACCCACAGGGGGAGTGCTAGCACTTTACCCATGGGTCACACACTCACCCCTCCCCAGCCTGGATGGAAGAGGAAGAACTTCTGCTGCCACTCCTGACCCTACCGGTGACATCTGATGACATCAGCATGAAGCACACACTGAGGTCATCAGAGGTCGTCCTGATGCGCTGGAAGCATAGGGGTAAGGGGAGATCAGAGAGGCATCATGGGAAAGGCTTTTCCTTTCTTTTGATGTTTCTTTGAGCATTCCTGCTGCAGGATCGCATGGTGATCGTGCAGCAGGAATGCCCACTAGACTCCAGGGAGCTTTTGTTTTTTATTTGTGATTATTTGGGTAGTGACCCCAAGGGGGGCAGAAACCACTCAACACCAAGGACTTTTTAATTATAATTTTATATACGGGGAGCAGCCCCTTAGGCAAGGGTCACTCCCCATGGGGGCATTCTACTTTAGGTCTTTTCTGCCCCCTTGGGAGCAGATTGGCCTATTTTTATTAGGCCCATCTGGCCCCAAGGGGGCAGAAACCACTTAGGCACCAGGGATTGTTGTGTGTGTCTGTTGTGTTTTGGGGAGTGGCCCCTTGGGCAAGGGTCACCTCCCATGGTGGCACACTACTGATGGCCATCTCTGCCCCCATTGGGGCAGATGGGCCTATTTTAATTAGGCCTATCTGCCCCTAAGGGGGGGAAGAAACCACTTAGGCACCAGGGATTGTTGTGTGTGTGAATGTGTTTTGACTGGGGAGGGTGGCCCCTTGGACAAGGGTCGCTCCCTTTTGTGGGGCATTCATTTTGGCCATTTCTGGGGGCAGATCACCCTTTTTTGTAAGGCCCATCTGCTTCCAGGGGACAGAAAGCCCACTAGACACCAGAGAAATGTTTTTTTTTTTTAAGGGGAGTTGGGGTATGGCCATACCCCACCCCAAATAAATATGGAGAAAGTTGTTCTGCCCACCAGGGCAGATGGGGTAAGAAAGCCCACTGGATGCCAGAAAATAAAAAAATAGAGGGGTTGGAGCTGCCAACTACTATGGGCATGGTTAGTTACCCCACCCAACTGAAGGGGGTAACAGTCTTTCAGCCCTTCTCTGCAAACAAAAGCAACTCATCCCAATAGCAAGCAAGATGACATTTGACTCTTTTGGGTTTTGATTTTATATATGGGCCAAGAGAGCTTGGCAAACTCCCAATATCGACCCACTTGGAATGGTGAGGGGCTGCAGTTTTTGGACTTTGGTACGCTGCCACCTAGGAAAACCTACCAGACCTAAACACATCTGAAAACTAAACATATGAGTGAGTACAGAGTGGCATGCTTCAGAGGCACCCCACACCATTGTCTTACCCACAATGCACTGCAAACCTCCAAATTTGTTTGAAATCACACAGTTTCCCTACATTTTTGTGATGGAACCTTCTGGGATCCGCAGGAATCCACAAAATTCCAACCACCCAGCATTGTCGCATCTATTCCGATAAAAATTCTGCCTCACTTGTCAGCCTAAAAATATTTGAAAAAAAACTGCCCTTTTGGACCCGCTTTGGTTCCCCCTCAATTTCTACATGTTTTTAAGCCTTTCCCTGGGACAGGCACTTGGCCCACCTACACAAGTGAGGTATTATTTTTATCCAAAGACCGAGGGGAACCCTGAGTGGAAGGAAATTTGTGCTGGTGCGGTGATCCCACGCAGAAATGTAAGGAAAATATGCTTTTTTTTAACTAAATTTGAGGTTTGCGGGGGATTCTGGGTAAGAAAACACTGGGGAATCCACGCAAGTCACACCTCCCTGAACTCTGTTGGGTGTCTAAGTTTCAGAAATGTCTGGGTTTGGTCGGTTTCCCTAGATGGCTGCCGAGCCCAGGACTAAAAACGCAGATGCCCCCCTTGCAAAAACAGATAGTTTTGTAATAGATAATTTTGAAGTGACCATGTTGTATTTTGGGCCCTTCCTTGTCGCAGCCACTAGGCCTACCAACACATTTTTATCGGGAGACTTGGGGGAATGCTGGATGGAAGTAAGCTTGTGGCTCCTCCCAGATTCCAGAACTTTGGAGCCCCAAAATGTGAGGAAAAGGTGTTTATTAGACAACTTTTGAGGTTTACAAAGGATTCTGGGTGTCAGAACCCAGTGAGAGCCCTAAAAGTTTTGCTAGGTGCCGGCTGAACTAGTGGCCAAGAGACACAGCTAGGCACTTTGCAAAAAATACATCCGTTTTCATTGTAAACATTTTATGAGTCCATGTTGTGTTTTGGGGCATTGCCTGTCACGGGCACAAGACCTACCCACACAAGTGAGGTACTATTTTCATGGGAGACCTATGGGAATGCTGGGTGGAAGGAAGTTTGTGGCTTCCCTCACATTCCAGGACTTTGCACAACGAAATGTGAGGAAATAGTGTTTTTAACCACATGATTAAGTTTGCAAAGCATTCTGGGGAACAGAACCCTGTGAGAGCTCCATAAGTCATTCCATCCTGGATCCCCCTAGGAATCTAGTTTCCAAAAATGTATAGGTTTGCTAGGTTTCCCTAGGTGTCGGCTGAGCTAGAGGTCAAAATCCACAGCTAGGCACTTTGCAAAGCAAACGTCCATTTTCATTGGGAAAATGTGATGTGCCCACGTTGTGTTTTAGGGCATTTTCTATTGTGGGCACTAGGCACACCCACGCAAGTGAGGTACCATTTTTATTGGTAGACTTGGGAGAATGCTGGGTGGGAGAACGTTTGTGACTCCCCTCAGATTCCAGAACTTTGCAGCACCGAAATGTGAGGAAAAGGTATCTTTTATCCCTCTTTTGAGGTTTGCAAAGGATTCTGGGTGACAGAACCCAGTGAGAGACCCACAAGTCACCCCATCCTGGATTTCCCTAGGTGTCTACTTTAAAAAAATGTACAGGTTTGATGGGTTTCCTCAAGTAACCGCTGAGCAAGAGCCCCAAATCCACATCTAGGCACTTTGCAAAAAACTGTGATATGTCCATGTTGTGTTTTGATGCGTTTCCCGTTGCAGGCACTAGGCCTACCCACACAAGTGAGGTACCATTTTTATCAGGAGACTTGGGAGAATGCTGGGTGGGAGAACGTTCGTGACTCCCCTCAGATTCCAGAACTTTGCAGCACCGAAATGTGAGGAAAAGGTATCTTTATCCCTCTTTTGAGGTTTGCAAAGGATTCTGGGTGACAGAACCCAGTGAGAGACTCACAAGTCACCCCATCCTGGATTTCCCTAGGTGGCTAGTTTAAAATAATGTACAGGTTTGATGGTTTTCCCCAAGTGACCGCTGAGCAAGAGCCCCAAATCCACATCTAGGCACTTTGCAAAAAACTGTGATATGTCCATGTTGTGTTTTGATGCGTTTCCCGTTGCTGGCACTAGGCCTACCCACACAAGTGAGGTACCATTTTTATCAGGAGACAGGGGAAATACAGAATAGAAGAACAAGTGTTATTGTCAATTGTTTTTCTCTACATTTTTGCCTTCCAAATGTAAGACAGTGTGTAAGAAAGAAATCATTTTGAGAAATTCCCTGTAATTCACATGCTATTATGGGGACCCCAGAATTCAAAGATGTGCAAATAACCACTGCTTCTAAACTCCATATCTAATGCCCATTTCGGAAATATGTAGGTTTCCCTGATGCCTATTTTTCACTCTTTATATTTTACCAAATGAATTGCTGTATACCCGGTATACCATGAAAACCCATGACAAGGTGTAGCTCATTTATTGGTTCTGGGTACCTTGGGTTCTAGAGGAACCTACAAGCCCTATATAACCCTGCAACCAGAAGGATCCAGCACACGTAAGGATATAATGCTTTCAAAAATATGCCATAGTTAGAAAAAGTTATAAAGAAAACGTAGACAGAAATGGCAATTTGTTTTCACTCAATTTCAATATTGTTCTTATTTCAACTGTTACATTCTATAGGAAAACCTTGAAGGATCTACACAAATCACACCTTGCTGAATTTAGAATTCTGTGTACTTTTCAGAAATGTTTAGCTGTCCAGGATCCACCATTGGTTTCACACCCATTTCTGTAACTAACTGAAAGAAGGCTGAAAGCACAAAAAATAATAAAAATGGGGTATGTCCCATTAAAATGCCAAAACTGTGTTGAAATTTAGATTTTCTGATTCAAGTCTACCTGTTCCTAAAAACTGGGAAGACGGTGATTGTAGCACCACAAACCCTTTTGGTGATGCCATTTGAAGGGAAACAAAACACATGCTTTCTTCTGCAGCACTGATTTCTCATTTTTCCCCAAAAAAACAAATTTTAGCAGTAATGTGGCTGATTTCTTGGTCTCCTCCAGGGGAACCCAAAATCTCTGGGCACCTTTAGAATCCCCAGAATGTTGGAAAAAAAGGGTGCAAATTTGTCATGGATAGGTTATGTGGACGAAGCGTTATGAGGGCCTAAGCACAAACTAACCCAAATAGCCAAAAGAAGGCTTGGCACAGGAGGGGGAAAAGGCCTGGCAGCGAAGGGATGAAAAAAAAATACGTATTAGAAAATGTATGCAGGAGCTTATTTACAAGCCCCTGGCACTAGCATAGCACCACTTTTTTATGTTGTTGTGGTGCAAGCAGTCCCCTACACTACGCCACATTTACAAAATGGGGCAGTGGGACCATTGCTCCAGTTTATAAAGCTCTGAGCCACATTATACCTGCGCCAGGTATAATGTATGCAGGGTGGGCTTTCCAATGTTAAAAGTCACGCAGAACTGATGCAGTGAAATTTACTACATTTCACTGCGTTGTTCTGCGACTTCACTGCATCAAAGATTTAACGCCTGCTGAGAGCAGTCGTTAATCTGATGCAGGGATTTTTTACATATAAGCCTTCCACGCATTGCTGGAGTAGCATCATTTTCATATGCTAGTCCAGCAATGCATCAGTTTAGCGCCACAGATGCATCAGAATTTTTGACGCATCTGTGGAAATGTGCACCATGGACGCTGTATTATAGATACAGAGCTACCATTGCGCCATTAAGTGCTCTAGGGCTGGCACAAGAAAACTGGTGCATCGATTCCTATGCGCCAGTTTCTTGTAAATGAGGCCCTAAATGTTTAACCTTTTTTTCAAAAGTAAATTATAATTCACATTATTTGGGCACAACTTTTAATTATATGTAATAAATATTAATTAAAAATAAATGTGCTATGTAGGCTTTATTTTATTTTATTTGAAAATAATATTTAGGAACTAAATTCATATATTTAATTTGTTTGATTATATATTAAACATCTATTTTCAAGAGGTAATATGCTCTGGCATATTATTGAATCAGTTCTATGGTAAAAAAATATTTTAATTTCTTTTACATTTATATTTTACAAGAAAATGAATATTTTTTTCTAAATTAATAAACGTTAATCATTTTCCCTATTCTTTACCACAGGAAACTCTCCCCTTTGTGGCAGAGATCTCCACCACAGTGGCAGAGATCTCCACTAAGGTGGCAGAGATCTCAACCAATGTGTGAAACGTTACTAGTAGAAACTTTAAGAGTGTAAATTTGGCCCCACCCTCTGGTTTCAGGAGTGGGAGGCATGCAAGTGTGCACGATGGAGTAAATATACACTTGGAAATGGTAATAGCCAAAAGTTGTAAATTTACTCTGGAGTATAAGAGTCAATTTATACATGTAGATTTACTCATGTATACATTTATCTTTGTGAACAGAAGCTAAACATAGTGAAGCTACACAAAGATGTTGATCAATGTTGATATTGCTGCCAAAGCTGGAAAGAGAGTGATTCTATGTGGAAAAAATATTATTCTCAATAGAAAATATCTTACTAGCCTATTTAGGGTATAATGTACATTTTAATAACCTGCTCGTATTGCAGAGGACCCGTTTCTGTTTGTCGAGGACCAAATGCCCAACATACCTAGAAATTTTGTCTTGGCTGCCTACTTGACATGGTTTTTGTTTAATTGAAACTCAACTTTCATGAGGTTTGCTTCTGTAAAATGAGAAAGCAATGTCCCTGATGTTCAAGGAGTTTTCTCCCTGTTAGCAACTGCAATTGTATACGATAACAATATCTCTCTATCTCTATCTCTATCTTAATATATATATACTCTAGCTCTATCTCTATCTTGATATAACATATATATCTACATCATCTATATCTATATCTCTACATCTATCTGTCTATCTATCTATCTATCTATCTATCTATCTATCTATCTATCTATCTATCTACCTATCTATCTACCTATCTATCTATCTATTTTTCTATCCTGTGTAGTTAATGTTAGAGTTAGTTAGAATTATGTTTACATAGGAAATTGATTTTTTGTTATTTGGTTTGCTTCATTTTGGGGTGATCCATCAAGGATCAAGTGGTGGCAGAGACAAAGAGGGTCCCAAAATGTGTTTTCTCCATTAATGTTTCCATTGGAAAATTGACCAGCCATACTGCAAAAACTGCTGAATGGAATGACACTAAATTTGGCAGAAAGCTGGATCTTGGTCCAGAAAGTGTGCTTTTACTGATTAGGTGCAAACCGGTTATTAGAAATTGCATTATCTTCCCAGAATAGTTTAAGTTTGGTTTGAATAGAAATAACGAATAAAGTTTTCCTAACTATAACTAAGCTTTAACTATTGTTTTTCTCATGAATTTACACAGTTTTTGTTTTTTAATGAAAATGTGTTTCAAATAGTAGAGTTGAGTACGGTTGAGTGGAGCGTCATTAAGTGAATGGTCTTACAGTACATTGGAGGACAGTGTTGTAAAGTGCTGTGTTGTACAGTAGAGTGTTGTAGAGTGGATTAGAGTGGGGTGGCGTACAGTGGAGTGGTGCAGAGTGGAGTAGCATAGAGCGAAATAGCAAAGAATGGAGTAGCATATAGAGTGGCATAGAGTTAAGTGTTGTAGAGTCAAACAGCGTAGACTGGAGTGACATTTAGTGCAGCAGCACAGAGTGGAGTGTTGTAGAGTGGAAAAGCATAGTGTGGAGAGGCACAGAATAAAATGGCTTACAGTTGACTGGTGTGGAGCTGAGTGGCATAGAGTTAAGAGGTGCAGAGTGAAGTGGCATACAGTGGAGGGGCATAGAGTGGAATAACGTAGAGTGAAGTGAAGAAGAGTGGCATATAGACAAATGGTGTACAGTAGAATAGCATACAGTGGAGTGGCGTAGAGTGAAGTGGCATAGAATGGAATAGTGTAGTGTGGGCATAGAGTGGAGTGGTTTAGAGTGAAGTACCATAGAATGGAGTGGCGTAAACTGGAATGGTGCAGACTGGAGTGGCATACAGTAGTATAGTGTACAGTGGAGTAGCGTATGGTGCGTGGCATGGAGTGGAGTGAAACAGAGTAGAGTGGTGAAGATTTTAACAGTGTAGAGCAGAGTGGCAAAGAGTGAGGTGGCGTACAGTGAAGTGGTGTACAGTAAACTTGCACAGATTGGAGTGGGAAACAATGGAATAGCAAAGAATGGAGTGGCATGCGGTGGAGTTGACTGAAGTGGGTTAGCATAGAGTGTAGTGGCATATAGTGGAGTGGCATAGATTGGAGTGGCTTAGAGTGGAGTGGCATAGAGTGGAATAGCATAGATTGGAGTGGTGTAGAGTGGAGTGCCATACAGTAGCATGGTATATAGTAGAACAGCATGGAGTGGAGTGGCGTAGAGTGGAGTGGCATACAGTGAAGTGGGGTGCTTGTGGAGTGAAGTAGCATACAGTAGAGTTGAATAGCAGAGTGGAGTGGAGTAGAGTAGAGCAGTGTACATAGGAATACCATAGAATGGAGTAGCATACAGTGTAGTGGCATAGGCTGAAGTGGTCTAGAGTGGAGTGGCATAGAGTGGAATAGTGTAGAGTGGAGTGGCATGCACTAGAGTGGAGTAGAGTGGAGTGGCGTTCAGTTGATTGGCGTACAGTGGAATGGCATAGAGGGGAATACCATATAGTGCACTGCATAGAGTGGAGTAGCATACAGCAGAGTGGCATGTCATAGAGTACAGTAGAGTGGCATACGGAGGAATAGCACAGACTGGAGTGCCGTAGAGTCGAGTAGCATGCCTCACAGTAAAATGGAGTGGTGTGGAGTGGAATACTGTAGAGTGGAGTGGGGTATCATGGAGGGGCGTAGAGTGGAATATTGTACAGTGGAGTGCATATAGTGGAGGGGTGTACAGTTGAGTGGCATGTCATAGAATGGAGTAGTTTACAGTGGAGTGTTGTAGTCTGTAGTGGCATAGGGCCAAGTAGCATGTTGTACAGTAGGGTGCAGTCCTGTATAGTGGAAAATCTGTAGAGTGGAGTGGGATAGAGTGGAGTGGTGTAGAGTGGAGTATCGTACAGTAGAGTGGAGTACACTGGAGTGGCATAACCTGGAATGTTTTAGAGTTGAGTAGTGTGTTGTACTGTACAGTGGAGTGCCATAGATTGTAATGCTATAGAGTGGAGTGGCACACAGCGTTATAGCATTTAGTGGAGTGGCGTAGAGTGGAGTGGCATAGAGTGGAGAGGCGTACAGTGGTGTACAATAGAATAACATGCATGGAGTGGCAGACAGTGGAGTGGTGGAAAGTGGAGTGGCATACAGTGGAATATCATAGACTGGAGTGGCACAAAGTGGAGATGCATATAGTTGAATAGCATAGAGTAGAGTGGCATGCAGGGGAGTGGCATAAAGAGAAGTGGGGTAGAGTGGAGTGGTATACAGTGGAATACCATACCGTGGAGTGCCATAAAGTAGAATGCTGTAGAGTGAAGTGGAGTACAAAGGGGTGAAGTAGAGTGGAATAAAGTAGAGTGGAGTGGCAGAGAGTGAAGTGGTGTAGAGCGGAGGGACGTGGAGTGGAGTTGTGTACAGTGAAATAGTGTATTGTGGAGTGGCGTACAGTGGAGTGGAGTACAATGGAGTGGTGTAGAGTGAAGTGGGGCAGAGTGGGGGGGTGTAGAGCGGAACAACATACAGCGGAGTGTCATAGAGTGGAGTGGCATAGAGTGGAATAGTATACAGTGTAGTGGTGTACAGTGAGTGGTGGAGAATGGGGTGACACACAGTGGAATAGCATAGAGGAGAGGTGTGTAGAGTGAAGGTGCATACACTGGACAATTGTAGTGTTGAGTTTCATAGAGTGGCGTGGTTAGAGTGGAGTGGTGTGCACGGTAATCCCATAGAGTGGAGTGGCATACAGTAGATTTGTGTACAGTAGAATAGCGCAGAGTGAAGTGGCATACGGTGGAGTGGCGTACAGGGGAGTGGTGTATAGTAGAGTGACATAGAGTAGAATAGTGCAGAGTGGAATGGCATAAAGTGGACAGGCTTAGAAGTGGTGTAGAGTGGGATTGAATGCAGTGGAATAGCATACAGTGGAGTGGTGAACAGTGGAGCGGCTGAGAGTGGAATGGCCTACAGTGGAATAACGTATGGTGAAGTAGTGAAGAGTAGAATTGTGACAGTGGAAAGCATAGAGTAGAGTGGCACAGAATGGAGTGGCATGGAGTGACATAGAGTGGCATAGCCTACAGTAGAGCATCATACACTTTACTGGCATAGATAGAGGAGTAGAGTGGAGTGGCATACAGTGGAATATTGTACAGTGGAGTGGTGTAGAGTAGAGTGGTACAGAGTGGAGTGGTGTAGAGTAGAATGCTGTAGATTGGAATACTGTAGAGTGGAGTGCCATAGAGTGGAGTTGCATACAGTTAAATAGCGCATAGTGTAATGTTGTAGAATGTAGTGATGTACAGTGGAGTAGTATGCCGTACAGAAGAGTGTAGTGGTGTAAAGTATAGTGGCATGTCTGCCTGTACAAAACTGAGCAGTAGCCCTGATGTATTTTTATCACACAGTATCTGTGTTCTGAGCCAGGGTCTCAGATATAGGCAGGTAATAGGTTTTGTTGTTGTTCCCTCCCTAGTACCTCTTGATTAAAGTGTTAATTGGTAGGGAAATGTATTTATATTTTTATATGTACATATATATATTTTATTTTTTATGGACTACCGCTCTACTACCTAGAAAAAAGAAAAAATATATAAAGAATTAAAAATGCACTGTAGTAAACTACCTTAGTGAAATATAGTGCAGTACAGTGTGTTTTTAATTTTGTCAAAACTGCATTTTTTAAGTAGCATGATAATTTGTAGTTATATTACCGCAGTACTCTGTAGACCTTTTGTAAAAAATCAATTATGTTAAAAATTGAAAATATACTGTAGAATGCTATATTTCTGAAATATAGTGTAGTACAGTGTATTTTAATATTTCCATAGTTCATTTTTTAAATTATTTAAGTACTGCTGTACTTTCTAGGTAGTGTCACTGTTCTGCATATGTTTTTTTTTTAAAAGAAACATATAATTATTTTTCCCTACCTATTAACACGTTAGTAAAATAGTAGTAGGTAGGGGAAAAATATAAAACCCACTACTTACCAGATCTAAGTCACTAATCCAGAACACAGCCAAAGTGTGCTTAAAACATGGCTGCCTTTAACTTTTGTAAAGTCAATCATTACCAATCATATAGGCCCTCATTCCAACCCTGGCGGGACCGCCAGGGTGGAGGGACACGGAAGCACCGCCAACAGGCTGGCGGTGCTTCCAGGGCCATTCTGACCGCGGCGGTAAAGCCGCGGTCAGAAAAGGGGATCCGGCGGTTTCCCGCCGGATTTCCCCTGGCCCGGAGAATCCTCCATGGCGGCGCTGCTTGCAGCGCCGCCATGGGGATTCCGACCCCCTTCCTGCCAGCCTGTTTCTGGCGGTTTACACCACCAGAAACAGGATGGCGGGAACGGGTGTCGTGGGGCCCCTGGGGGGCCCTGCACTGCCCATGCCACTGGCATGGGCAGTGCAGGGGCCCCCTAACAGGGCCCTATAATGATTTTCACTGTCTGCTTTGCAGACAGTGAAAATCGCAACGGGTGCAACTGCACCCGTCGCACCCCTGCAACTCCGCCGGCTCCATTCGGAGCCGGCTTCATTGTTGCAGGGTCTTTCCCGCTGGGCCGGCGGGCGCCCTTTTGGCGGTCGCCCGCCGGCCCAGCGGGAAAGTCGAAATGACCCCGCGGTCTCCGCCCGCCAAAGTCAGAATGACCCCCATAATGCCTTGTCGTCACCTGGTACTGCTGTGGTTTCATGAAATTTTGTGAAATTTCGTTAACTACTGCAGTTTACCACTGCCTAGCACTGAGTTTTAGCACCTTGTAAGTTCAAAATGGCTAAACATATGTTCATGAAATTTGACAGGTATATAGATTATAGTGTGGAAAGGATTCTTTTGGGGTTTCATGAAAAAAATGTTCAACCTTTTTAGTGCTACATCTGTCTAAAATGTCCAAAAAGTCAATTTAAAATGCATTAAGGGGAAAATGCATTTTGAGAGCCCCCTTTTTTTCTTTGCATGCTCTTGATGAATCAGAGCAAAACTTTGCATTGTCCACAAATGTAGAAAATGCAATAGGTCTCCAAAGCTTCGTGGAGATTCTTCAAATGGGGGTACAGTTATTAGGGAGCAAGAATCTGAAGAAATCCTTTCTCTGGGAAACCTACCTATAACTACAGAGCATCTACCGCCACTCTGTATTATACTTATACATCTTAAATACATCTAACAGACATATGTAATAAAAGTAAAACTAAGTTAAACCTTAGATATGGGAGGGCTTGGGAGGACTGAGGAATTTATACTTGAAAGAGCCTTTCAATTACAAATGTGGAGCTCCTAGTTTATTTCAAGTTTATTTTTGTGGCTGTGGAACAGTTATGGTGGTAAAACATCAATTTTTACGCAATATGAAATTATTTTGATCATTTACATTTGTCTAGTTAGTCTAGTGGACATTAATACTGGTATGCGTGCAGTATCTATGCATCACTTACTTCACGACCACTCATGAGGGACGGCTTGATTACTGCACTCAATGAGAGTGGTAGGAGGCCAACCCTAGGATTAATGTTCCTGGGAATAGTGTGCAACCTGGGAGGATATGTATGACTCAAAAAAAGAAAATTCAGCAGTTATGTCTAGCTACACAAATAAAGCACTCTGAAATAATATGAGCAACAATCACTCTTTAGTTCATTTGATAACCAGAGTGATTGGGATTACTCTCTCCGTTACCACAGATTTACACTAGGGTTGGATGAAGAATTCCTCTCCACCAGCAGAGTTTGCAGAGTCTTGCCCACTTCGTGCTCTGCCCCCAGAATGCGGAGTTCCAAAAAACTCCTTGAAGTGATGCAGAACAGAGATATTTCTCTCACTCGGCTCACCAAAGTTAAGTTGGCGAGCGTGAGCAAGAGAAATCAATATGTTGGCCCGCACTGAGAAAGCTGCCGCTCGCATTGAGAAAGCTGCTGCTTTAGTAGAAAATCTACTCGAGCGGCAGAAAGAAGTTAACACCCTCTGGTGCTCTGTGTGATGCTGTTTGTGCTGATTTTACAGCACAGGAGAAACTCCTGATGCTGAAAATCAGCCTGAACAGCGCAACTTACCAATTCTCCACTGCTCGTGAGACCCCGCATAGCATGGCAGAGTTTTTTCACCACTTCAGAACTCAGCGATCTCCACCCAGGCTTAATTTACACCATTGAGTTATTTGATTTGAGGAAGATTGAGAGAACACAACAAGGAACTCTCAAAGATTTTAAAGCCCTGATGAAGAAGGAGGCTTACATGCCACTATGACAAAACATGTGTTGGCTGTTTTTTGGAAATGTAGCCTTTTATGCGAACTGATGCAAATAAGTATGAACTAAAGGAAACACTGGTGGATCCAATAAAGAGACCGGAACAACACAATCTTAAATTTGGACATTTCTAATTTGTAGTTATTTTGGTTACCCAGGATAATCTTGTATACATTTGAAACTCCGACAGTTTGAGTGGTGACTAATTTTAAAACAAAGGATGATTTATCACTGCGACAATGGTGGAACGTAATGTGTTATAACCATGGATTAGATATGTATCATCTTCATACAACTTCATTAGCAATCAGACAAGACAGATTGTGGTCTCATGTTGTCTACCTATTTAATGTAGATTTGTTAAAGTTTCTCATTATCTTCACAACATGTATACCTTTAATCTTTATAGTAATGATTCATCTCTCTGTTTCTCAATGCTTTATTACATAATATTGCTATACACTTTGGATGTTATTGTGGTTGTTCAAGTTTTCACATTGTTATTTGATTTTGATATCTTCACTGTCTTTTCCTATTTTATCCCTCTCTTCTCCTTTCACGTTTCTTTTTCTTTTATCCCTTCTTCCTTCTATTTACAAAAAATTATCTTTTATCATATTCATTCAAAAATAGGATGATCATGTGTTCTTCAGTATATTAACTTGTAGGATTATTCTTACTTAATGCACCTTGTGTTAACTCACAATGTCAATAAAGATATTTAACACAAAAAGCACGCCAATGTGGTGGAATTTTATGTGTGAGCAAATCTTTTGGCTGTGTTGAGTGATGAACATTGCAGGCAAGGATGCCTACCTAAGTCTCTTAACATTTACAATCATAATAGCTTGTCAGTATTCATGACCTTCTTGCTGACACATTGCTACTCTGGAAATGTTGCACTATTTAGTATTGACAAGGGCGGGTCTACGAACTTATCCAGTATGTGTTTAAGGAGGGAACACCCTCAAAACTGGTGGGGATCTACAGGGTTCTCGTTAGGAAAAAGTATCTGAAAAAGTACATGTCCTGCAGAGAAGCAAAAACAATATAAATGTTATGAGGTGCAAATGCTATTGTGGATCATATTGAGCCATTTGTAAATCAACACTTTTTATATTAAAGTGTGAGTAAATATTTGTACATGTGAGTACTCTTGAAAAGCTATGACATTTGAAGTTTCCCAGAAGTACTATTGCAATGTTATAGGAATTCCAAAGGAGTCAGAAAGCTACTCCACACATTGTCACAAGCCTGATCTCTGCAAGAATATCTCATTTATTCATTTATTTATTCATGTGGTTTGTAGCGCATGACCGTGTGCTGACAAAGCCCTTCAGATAGTTCCAAGGTTGTCTAGAATAATAAAACATTGATGCTATATTTCTCATTGTCCTACATAGGTCATAATTGTAAATAATGAATAAATAAAGACAAAATAGATGTGTTGACATGCAGAAAACAATGGTACACAACAACATAGTTTATGGTGAAGTAAAGGAGTGCATTCTAGGTGGAATTATCCATTAAGGATGTGGATAATAGAGCCATTCTTTGTGATGACTATTTGAAAGCGATAGTAAGTCGTATCTTGGGAGAACCTGCTCCACAGATGTTAGATCCCGTTGAAATGTACTGTTTGACCAGAACCTTTTCATTTCACTCAAGAATGTATCATAAGAGGAATTGGTTTTAGTGGCATGTAGAATGGAGTTCCCCCGTTTTAGGGCACTCCTTGCGAAAGGCTATGTGTCCTCTTTTCTGCAGATGAAAAGTCAAATAGCTGGAAGTCAGAGCTGTGTAGTTTCTTCTGTCTAGTTGAGATGAATAGTGTTTTTGCATTAATAGTTTGGGAATTCAAAAAGAAGGTTCTGTGAATATTTCGGGCCAATTTAAGGGCAAATTTCGCTTTAATTGGAAGCCAGTTCAGTGAGAATTAGATTGTAGTGACATCATAATTTGTTTCTGTTTCAGTCACCAATCTGGCTATGACATGATGTGCTGCTTTCATGGCATGCAATTTGTTGTCCCATACAATGTCACTAGTTATTAACCATATTTTATCCCATAATTCCGAGGGCCAATTAATAGCTAAATCTGATTCCCATAAAAGTTCAACTTTACTTTCAGTTCTATTTGAAGGTGAGGAACCAAGTAATTTATATATAAAAGATGCTTTTCTATACATTTTTGTCCTAAGGAGTTCTCTCTGGTGTTAGCAGTACCTAATGTGTGTTGTGAAAAATGTAGTATTGATGAAGAAATTATCTTCTGTAAACTATTACATTTGGTAAATTGTGATAAATTAACTTTAGAGGAGATGTCAGAAAAGGAGACTAAATTATCATTATGCATTAACTGTGAAACAGTTATTATCCCTTTATCCACCTAATATTTCCTATGAATCACTCGCCCATTCTGTGTTATATGGTTTTATACCATATGGGAGCTGAAAGAAATTGATGTTTTGAAAAAGGATCAGAGATTGTGAATGGTTTGAACAGTGACTAGGTGTGTGAAAAGCTAGGAGGTAACAATGACCTTGGGGGAATGACACAGAGAAGATATGAGAGTATGTCCGGATCTATCCATAATTTCCATGAAACAGGACTGGGATAAATTAAGCATTCTTATAAATGTTTAATACCAAATGCCTTGTGGTATAGTATAAAGTCAAGAAAGTTGACACCACCATTTTTCTTGAAGAGTTTAAGGTGGACAAGAGAGATGTGTGATTTTTACCTTTCCATAAATTTTTTTAAAGTACATTAGTAATATGTGAGAAGACTGTATTAGTAATCTTAATTGGGAACATTATACGGAAAACATTTATGAGGGAAAGAAGCATTAGTTAATTGTATCCATTCTGCCTGACCATGAAAGATAGGTGACCATTTTTCAATATGTTCATTACGTCTTTAAAATAAGATATTAATATTAACCTTAAAAGTATCCTGAAGTGTAGGAGAATACCAGATACCCCAGACTGTAATTGTGGAAGGATTCAATAATAATCCTGAATGATCAAACTGACCCTTCACAAAGTATTTGTTTAGAGGTATTACATCTGACTTGTTAACATTCAGTTGATACTCTGAAAAACAATAAAATATCATCAATATAGGCAGTGAATTTAATGTGATAATCTTTAATCTAAAAACCAGAGTAAGATGGGGAAGATCTAATTTGGCAGAGAAAGGGTCTAAGTTAAAATGAAGAGAAGAGGAAAAAGTGGGCAACCCCAAGAGGGTTGGGGAGGAATATAAAAGAAACGCCAGAATTATGAATTTAAGTCCAGTGTCATTGCACTGTTGCTTTTTTTAAGAAATGCCAATTAACCCTATTGAATGCCTTTTCAGCATGTAGAGATAATGCGGCCGGGGAATGATGACACCAGTAACAATAAGAAAGTTGTGAGAATTGTCAGAGATATTACGTCCTTTCACAAAACTGGTTTGTTTGGGACCAATAATATCTGGTAAGAATTTTTCTAAACAGACAGCCAGAGCCTTAGTGAAAATTTTACAGTCTATGTTTATGAGAGAAATTTGCTACTACTTTTCCCATAATGTGTGATCCTTTTCTTGTTTGGGAATTAGACAGATCATTGCCTCTGTAAAGGTTCTGTCAGAGGAATCAGAGGTGGATAAAAAGACAGTAATCTAAATAAAAAAGGAAGTATCAAACTCTAAATGTGTAAATAGAATTCTACAATGCAACCATCGGGTCCAGGTGATTTACCGGTAGATAATTTCTTTAGTGCATTCAGAAGTTCTTGAGTTGTTAAGGCTTGTTCCAAGGGGGAGAAGCCAGGAGGGATATGTCTCTTTTTTAATTAAGATAAATAATTATCTATTAAAATACCTGTAGGCGGATTATCAGGAGTATTTAATTAAGCATAATACTGAACAAAGCATTCTAAAATTTCCTGAGGTTTTGTAAATGGCAGACCATTGTGTATTAATGATAGAATTTATGCTAGTCTTCTCTTTTTTTTAATTTGAGGTAATTGGCTAGAAGAGTACTTGATCTGTTCCTGCCAGCATAAAATCTAGCATTAACTTTTAGCACGACACCTGTAGCTTTATATGTGGCAGCTTTGTTGTTTGAATTTTGGTTTTAATTAGTTCCTCCAAATTATCCTTATCCTATTTGGTCATGTAAAATTTATGCTATAATATTTTATTCCTGGACAAAAGATTGAGCGTTTCTTTTTCTGTACTATTTTTCTTGACAGAAACATAATTGATGATAAAACCTCTAGATGTAGCTTTGAATGCATCCCAGTATGTATGAATTGCAATATTGTGATTCATATCAAATTGTATAAAATCCTGAATGAATTGTTTGTATTGTGATATGAAGGCAGGATCATTTAATAGATTGTTATTGAACCTCTAGCGTGCTGTTTTTGATTGAGTGTGTAAGAGATGGATACCTATGAAACCGATCTTTGCATGAAGTAGAGCTTGAGTCATATTCTTACTATTAAATAAATAGTTAATCCTTGATTGTGGGTAATGCTGTGCAGAGTGAAAAGTATATTCTCCAAGACTTGGTTGAACCCGTCTCCATACATCCATTAAGCCTCTTTGTGAAAGTGCTCTTAGGAAAAATGTATGTGTGCTGTTAGGAATGTATTTAACTAGAGAATGCCTTTCTAAAAAGGGATCAAATATCTTATTACAATCACCCCCCAAAATTAAGTTGTCAATAGGATACTTTAAAAGTGTCTGTGATAGGGTCTACCAGAATTGTGGATCCGTATTATTTGGATCCATGTACATTAACAATACAAACTTCAATATTATTGACTTTTAAATGCACCACCACCCATGTACTATCTGAATTGCTTTCCTCTGAAATTATATTCACATTTAAGCCTTTATAACATAGAATTGCAACTCCGGCCTCATTACCCAATGCGGGAGAAAAAAAACAAATGTCCAACCCACTGTGTCCGAAATTTACCAAAATCATTCTCCGATAAGTTAGTTGCTTAAAATAAAACCGACTGCCCCTTCAACCTTCAGAGGTGAGTCTAAGCTTGCTGTCTTTTGATAGGATTCTTAAGGCCCTTAACCTTCCAAAGTAACAACTCTAAGAGTCATTTTACATGTTCATGTATAAAATAAAAACACTCACTGTTGATTTAACCAAGAAATTCAGAGTGGCAGAAAATATTAAAATAAGATGAAAAAGAGAAAAAAATACCTACAGAAAGGAAAACAACAACCAAAAAAGTCCCAAAATGTGGACAATAAAATAAGTGCAGACCATGTAAAAAGGTCACAAATGAGAACTGTCCAAGATTGAATACATACACCATATCAGCTACAGAGGAGTGAGGACACTTATAAGAAGACATGCAGAACCAAGCTCTAGCTTCATACAACAATAACAGCAAGTTACTAAAAACAGGTAGAAACATTCCAGTAAACCAAGTAACATACAAATCAACAGAAAAGAAACAGTACAAAAGAAAGACTTTCACTTACCTACTCTTAGGACAAATAATCCAAACATAATACCAACTACATTGAACAACCAGAGCCCACTAAACTCATTGGCTTGACAACACGAAGGCAATCAGGTGATTACCTTAAAACTTCCAAGACTAAAAAGTTGAGGAAGTATAAAAAATACAGTTAAGCCATTGAAATCACAACAAAGCAGAATTAGAAATCAGTAACTAGCGTGAGCACCAATCTCCATTTTCTCCATGTGGTGTCATTGTAGAGAGTCTTTCAAAACTGTTGGGTCAGTACAAGTGTTGGTACTGTCTGTGTAGGTTACTTTGAAAAGCAGGGATGCAGCAGTTTATATCTGGCAGAGCCCAAAGCTGAGGTAAGAGATCAAGAAATTGATTTTGCCTAGTTGCATTGGAGACATCTTGACACAAATAAACAGTATTACCAGTCCATTGAAGGGTTCTTTTGTAATTTTGCAGCCTTAGGTAATTCCATCAGATCAGTATAATGGAGAAATACCATTATAATGCCCCTAGGTTTTACTCTTGAAGTTGATGAGAGTTTTGAGCCCAATCGATGAACTTGTTGTATGCTTAAAGGATTTAAGGGATTATGATGATCAATGTTTGATAGATTAGATTGTAGGAAAGCAATTATATCTGAGCCCTCCACTCCCTTCAGGATACCATAAAGCCTAAGATTGTATCTCATATTTCTGTACTCCAAATCTTCAGCTACTTTTTGAAGCATATCAACATGTTTTTGAAGTTACAAAAACCCTGGGCACCAAACCTTCACCATCGCTAAGTTGTCATTCCACAGTAGAAACACTGTGATCAAGAGTACAATATCTTTCCTCCAACTGAGTGGCATTAGTTTCCTGAACAAACGGTCTCAAGTACTTCAGTCTGTCCATTAAATCATAATGTTAATGAAGTTGGAGATTTAGAAGGTGAGTCAAAATCCTTTTTAGTTCTCGTAACTGAATCTGAGGCTTTAAACTTTTTTGCAATAGCACCAGGACTGTGAGTGGCAGGCGCAATATCCTGACCATCAGAAGGAGGAAAAACTTTACCGCTCATTGTGTCTGCTTTAGATTTGACAAGGTATTGAAAAAGTATTACCTTCAATATGGTTGTCTCCAAGCAATTATGCAAATTTTTATTTCTGCCCATATAAAAAGACTTTGGATGTATATAATCAAATAAGAACTGTTGTAGTATAAAACTTGTAGAATTTCATGAGTGAAAAAAGAGAACATTAAAACTCAACAGACCTTCAGGTGCAGTATATAAGGATAAATACAAGTACTTTCAGGGCAAAGAGTCTAATTGATTTCCATGAAAATATGTTTTCAGTGCTGATTACATAAGCCAACCAGTCTATAATTATTGTAGCATGAAGTGCAGGCACAGAGCTGAGAGACAAAATGGCGACTGGAACATTTCCATATTATAGAATTTAAATGAATGTCATTTAAAAGTTCAGTTATTTATTACACTCCAGGATGCAATATTATTGAAATTGGTAGACAATGCAGCAGAGACATTCCATTACAATCATAAATAACGCGTCTGAAAAGCTCTCCCAACATGAGGATAAACAAAATGGCAGCCAGAGCAATTAATGGACCAGATTATTTGAGTTATGGCATTTGCTGAAGGAAAAGTGTGAAAATACTTGCAGTGGCAGACTCAGAAGTGTTTTAGGGAGCTAGTCACTTGAATTCTGCCTCTTGCATCGTTGACATGCTGCAAAATCCTTTCCATATTCTGGAGACGCGATGGAACCTCACATGGGAGTGGCTATCTTCATCAGCGTCCAGACCATGCCCCCTATACTATATGGAGCCTGGGGCCCTATCTTTTTATCTGGGGTATGATGAATCTTTTCTTCTTTGTTCCGAGGGGTGAAGAGATAATTTTACCAAATCATTCAAATCAATTTCAGTGCAACTCAATAGTCACACATTAAACCTCAGAGTCCAAATTAAAGTTTCAGAGAGCTTTATAACAGACTCAAAGCCAAAGTTACATAGGTGAGTCTCAAGACCATATTATAGATATATCAAATCACCAATGGAGAATTAAGGCGTTGCGCAATATTAAATTGAAACAACTTATAAAAGACCAAGACTTCAATAGCAACAATGCAGAAAATTAGGAAAATTATGCGGTGTCTGGATTCTAAAATTACGTTCTCTTGCCTAACCATTGAATCGAGCTCCTAAACTGTTCTAATACTAAAGAAATATATGAGAAAGGTTAGCAAACAGAACTTCCATAACAGATTATTTCTAAGAGAGGTGTGGTGGCGTAAAGCCACATAGAAAATATGAGGGCTGTACCTCAAAAGGTCTGCTCTGAGCATGGGGCAGAGCAAGTCTGAATCTCTCACCAGCTAAACCACACTTAAATCTTAGTTTTTCCAGGTGTGATAACATCATGACAAAATCTCTCATTTGAAAAACAAAACTGTAAGTCAATTATAATTAAGAATTCAGTCTTCCGAAGCCTTCAACACCCAATCTTGACACATTCTCACATTCAGGAATCTCAAAAGCTATAGCTGCCGGTGCCAGGATACACCTTTCGTCCAGCAGCATTTCTCTCAGACCCTCTTATCTCTGGTGAACCACAAGTTCCTTGTTAATTTCAGCACCTGTAAGTTGGTAAAACAAGCTTTCACATTGAAGATTAGAACATACAAAAAGAATGTGGCCTTCACTCTGACCAGCACAAATATACCTTTAGTTCAAATATGTTTTAAATGTTTAACTTGTTGAATATAAAATGATTATAAAGAGTAACATTTCTAAAATACTATAACATTGACATTCTTGCAAACGAGTATTAATGTGGCTTACATAAACGTTAACTTTCATTATGCACTTTTAGTAATATATTTCAGTGCACCACATTTAACAATTTGTTTTCCACATTACAGAAAAGTTATCTTTGAATGATAAGATCATTATAAAACAGCAGACAAAGGAGGGAATATAGTTATTCAAAATTGTGAGGATTATGTTAAAAAAGATCATCCTATCATGCCCACTATATATTTTCTTCCTAAAATTCATAAAACACTCATTCAACCTCCTGGCAGGCCAATTCTTTCAGGGTGTGGCTCAGTGTTTGAAAACATCTCAAAGTACGTAGATGTTTGCCTTGCCCCTATGGTAACGTCATTAAGTTCATACATCAAAGATACTAGACATTTTTTAAGAATAATTTCAGATATAACATGGCAACCTAAATATTTCTTAGTGACTATAGATGTATTGTCACTCTACACATCTATTCAACATAATATAGGTCTTCGGGCCTTAGAATATTTTCTCAGACAGAGAAATATCGAAGAGACAAAACTCTCAATGATGCTCTTTGAAATGGTTGAAATGTGTCTTCAAAATAATATCTTTTTATTCAACCATTAGATTTATAAACAACTTCGCGGAACCGCCATGGGCATTTCCTTATCGCCAAGTTATGCAAACCTTACTATGGGATGGTGGGAGAGGGAAATTGCCTGGCAGGAAAATTATCACATGCGTTTTGAGATGATCGTTTTGTGGCTCTGGTATATTGAGGACTTATTCATTAAATGGAATGGTTCAAATGAAGAATTCAAAACATACTTTCTTAAGTTAAATCGGAATGACTGTGGGTTACAATTTACTTTCATCATCAATGCCACACAAATTAACTTCTTGGACATCAATGTGGAAAATAATCAAGTACACACAACTATGTATAGAAAAGAAACTGCAACAAATAGTATTTTACATAGCAAAAGTTTTCATCCTGAACCATTACCCAAAAGTATCCCATCTGGGGAATTTTTAAGAACAAGGAGAAATTGTTCGGATGACAAAGAAATGGAAATTCAGTTCATGGATGTCAGGCAAAGGTTCTTTTGAAGAGGATATCCTAGAACTCATATAGAATTAGGAGCTCAAAAAGCAAGAAATAGAACTCGTCAACAAACTTTAATTGCCAGAACACTAACTACCCCACAGGAAGAAAAAGAAAGTCCATGATTAATACTTACTTACAGTGGGGAAAGTAAGGACATTGTCAATATTTTCAGGAAACACTGGAAGTTATTGAAAAGTGATCATGATATAGGACAATTGATATGTCCAAGACCTCAAGTAACATACAGGAAATCATGTTCTATAAAGGATATATTAGTAAAAAGCCATTTTACTTCACGATTGACAAGAAATTGGCTGGAGATAGGATCACTGGGATTTTACAAATGCAATAATTGTAAGGTCTGTCAAATAGCCAAAAATCTGAAAACTCTAAAAGATTATAAAGGGAGAGAAATATTTATCTCACAAATAAAACCTGAAACAGCCAATATGTAATTTATCTAATTGAATGTGAGTGTGGCTTACAATACATAGGCAGTACAATCTGTCCTTTGAAAAAAAGAATATTAGAACATGTAGGAGCAATTCAACATCAGGACCAAAGTTATGCTATTGCGACACATCACAATAAACATCATACTAGTAATTGTAGGAGCATTAGATTCTTTATTCTAGCTCGAGTACATAAAGATGAAAGAGGTAGAGATATAACTTTAAAATTGCGACAACTGGAGAGTAAATATATTATTTGGCTTCAAACAAAGACACCTATGGAGTGAACATGGATGAATAGCTTTTTGTTCACTTGTAATTAATAGAGGTTCAAATAAGAATGATAAGGGGTTAGTGGTGTAGAAATGATATTATTATCAGCAATAATAAAAATATAATCAGTCTCACTGATATGGAATACATTAATATAACTAATTTAATTGTATATTTATTATAGAATTAATTGACAATTGAGTTTAATTACATATTGAGAGAAAGGTTTTGATGATGAGACATATTGATATAAATAATGATGCTTGCAAGGTGACTAGGCACTTATCCTTCATCTCTAAAATATATTAATTAATTATAGAAAGGGCTGAAAGCCATAATGAGATAGAATACACCTAAATAATTTGTATAACCATTTATTTATTTTTGTCAAATAATTTTGTTTCTTTTCTCTCTCTTGTTTCAAGAACAAACATATAGATATATAAAGAATGTATTCAGTGAGTCTCATTGCAGCTGATTGAATAGCATTTAAACTGTTTAACGCTATGTCATAACCAAAAGAGAAAACTGATAGCAATGGTAGATGTGTTTAGTTAAAAATTGGGCACTCAAAATGTTTCCAATGTATGTTTTTCACCAAATTATTATTTTTACACAAGTTACTATACTTATACTGACTATGATATCCAGAATGCCTCATTATGGGCAAGTTGGATTATCAGTATTTAAGAGGAAGAGTGGAAGGACTTGCTGACCATGAACAAGACTCTCTTCGAGTTGAAATGCGTTGGTAGTTGCTATATCCTATGAATAAAGGCTGTAATTTTGGAGTCTTCGGACCATGTATATTTAATATATATATATATACACACACATATATATATATATATATATGTATATGAAAATGTGAATTTGCATTAAATAGTACACACTTGGTCCCTTGATGCCCAGGTGTCCCCAATGTAGAAAGGTTTTAACTATCTAGGTTTTAACTATCTGTCACAGTGAATTTAGCATCATCGCCGGTTTTTCTTTAGGGTTGACTGAAGATTTAGAGGTGCGTGTTTTATGTCTTCCAGAGTAGATTACTTAACAATCTTTATCACAAAGCAATGTAATCAATAAGAGTGCTACTCTTTATAAAAATAAAAAATGCGCCCTTAGCGCACCGTTATTATTGGTTTCTGTGTCAGAAAGTCTGTCAATCAAGTCATTCGGGGCCCCCAGGACAAAGGGGTCAAGTTATGGGTAAGAAGATGTGGCCTAAGGGTCAGAGCTGTCACCTTTGGAACTGAGGGACCAGGCTGCAGTCTCGGCATCGGCTCAACATTCTGTGATACAAGGATAATAACTTAATTACCCTGTACTTAAAAATACAAAAATAAAAATTAATCTGACCTTGTGTAATGTAATCTTTCTTTAAAGCGCTCTAATGCACTTGGGCCAAGTCATCGTTGTGCAAAAAAAATAGTGCTACTACTACAAAGCGTTTTGAGAACTCTAAATCTTCCTTTACAGAATATGTGCGAGTATTTGCCCGAGTTCCCTATTCAGTGCTCGTAAGAGCTATTTTGCAGCATGCGTCGTCGTTTCAGTCAGTGGATGGCGGATTTCCGAGTGCGCAACTGCGAGTTGACAACAGAGGGCGCTGCCACGCTAATTTTCAAACACACGGGCGCTTTCTGTGCACGGGACAGACTGCAAAGTAGCACCCGGGCCTTGGCTTCTAGCTGCTGCTGACCTTGAGATGTTCACTTTCTGCTCAGACACCCCCATTGGGAACGAGGGCGGCACAGTGGGCGTTTCTCATCCGCAGAAGTGGAGGGGAAAAGTTAATCTTACAAAAATCTCCTTTTTGATATAAAACGTGTCACTCTCTTAGAAGGATTTTTCTCTCATTTTAAGGGCTACCCTCCCCACCGGGAGCTGTGCACGATCTATGTGGAAGGTGTCCTTGAAGTTGGGCGAGAAACAGCACACCAATACAGCACAAAAACAGAAGCCAGTCACAAAGACTACGACAATTTAAAACGTGCACATTGTTTCCTAAAAAAAATGGGAAAAAATAAATACTGCTGAGAAAGGGTAAAAAAGGGGCGGCGTTATTTATTTGTATTGCTAAAAAATTATATATTTAGCAATAGGACATTAAATTGACAGTTTCATTCTCATTATTGCGGAACGCCTTTGTACGATGGTTGCGGGTAAAGGATGCCATGAATTGCCGGCTTAACGTATCGTATACATTTTGATATTTATTTGTATCTTGTAAATAGATACGTGTGTTTGGAGGGGTGTATTTACATATGTGAATGTGTGCGCGTTCATACTCACAAAGTATGTTTAAATATATATTAGGTGCGCGTTTGCCACAAACACACACACAACGGACGTTAAATTGCACTAAATATATGTATTTTGTGCCGGCGTGTTTGTGTTTGTTCATCAGAAACATGGTGAATGACAACTGCAAATGAACAATGTTAGCCCGGAAATAGATTATATCCACTTCAAAGAATTGCCGTATTTTCCTAGGTTGCGATTTATTGACCATGCCTGAGAAGATCCGTTAAATCTGTGATGATCAAACACGTTAAATAAACTTTACTTTGTTTAATATCTCAAACAGCAAACGCGCCATCCAGAATAAATATGTGTCGCAGCGAGAGCCGCTAGGGTTAGCAGAGGGGAGAGAGAGAAGGGAGTGGAGGCAGAAACGTGGATCAGCCGGGCCTGGGACCTGCGGATTCTGTCAGCGGCTGCCAGGCACAACCTGCCCTTCGTGGGTCTGTCCGTCCGTACCCTGCAAGCCTGGAAAAACCGACATAAGCCGCAAATGGACAGAGGAAAGAGGAATGGAGATGGAGAGGGAACTGAACAGAGGAAAGGGGGAAGGGAACGGAAGTAGGAAGGAAGGACTTCTCTCATTTTAGTGAACACCTTCGTTATCAGTTTTTTTCTTGTTTTCATTTTTTTCTCATTTTCCTTCTTGTTGTTTTGCGTCTATCCCCGCCTCTTTAGGCAGTACGTGGCGTTCTAATGTTTAAAAAGCACTGGAAAGCGAAACTCGGTGTTCCCTCCTCGGGGGTGTGTATTTATCTTAGTTGCGAAATTCCCCGGGGGGCGAAGTGAGCAACCTTGGAGGGGGCTGTAGATTTTTACTAGTGCGGCAAAAACAGGTGTTTTCTGGGACCTGCTTCAAGAAACGCACCTGTCTGGACCCTGGCGTGCGATGCCGAGTGGAGGGTTTCCGTGTTACTCGGGTGTTCCGCGTCCGGCTTTCTTTCGGCGGAGTCACTCACGGGGTGTAACGAGGATTGCCACCTTCTCACAATGCCGGGAGCTGCCCTTGAGAGGTCGACAGTCAGTGGCAATGCTTCAGAGGCCGCGAGGCAACTGGACCTAGAACTGGGGTATGAAGGTCGCCGGGTGCATCAATATATACTCGTGCCCCGGGAGCTGACCACATACACCCCCCGAGGGGTGCATTGAAAGGTTGAGTAGCAGTGGTTACCGTCAAGAGACTCGAGACAGAGGACGCTGTACTCGGCTGTGGGTGCCACGAGGCATCCCCAAAGCCCTGGGTTGCCTCTTTTGCTCTTAGGGTCTTCGGAAGCAGCTGGTACCCTCAGGGATCTGAGGACCAACATAAACTGTTAAGGTTCTCCGAAGGCTATGAGTGACAGCTGGTACCCTCAGTGATCTGAGTACTTACAGGGACTCTCAAAGTTCTGAGTACCATCGGAGTCTCCAAAGATGCAGGTGCCATTGATTATTTTCCAGGCCCCTTGTACTAATAGATACTCTCAAGTATCTGGGTAGCAGCTCGTACCCTCGAGGATGTGAGTACCAACGGAAACTCTTAAGGTGCTCTCAAAGCTAGGAGTACCAGCATTCATCCTCATAGATCTACCAGAGACTCTCAAGGCTTCAGGTGCTATCAGGTGTTTTTGAGGCCCCGTGTACTAATAGGTGTTCTCAAGGCTCTGAGTACCAGCCGGAACCCTCAGGGATCTGAGTACCAACAGAATCTCTTAAGTCTATCTGTTAGCTACCAGCACCTAGCTACTACCAGAAACTCTCAAGGCTTCGGGCAACATCTGGTATTTTCGAGGCCCTGTGCACTAACAGGTGCTCTCAAAGCTCTCAGTACCATTGTGTACTGTAAAAGGTTTCGACTAGCAACCGGTAGTATAATGGTTCTAGGTACCAACAGTTTATGACATGTGTCCGAGCAGCAGCAAGTTCTGTACAAGCCTCTGGAAATCGGCAGGTGCACTCACGGCTCCGAGTATCAGATGGTACAGCCAGTGGTGTAGTCAATGCGTGGGGTTCTGGGTGCTAAAAAGTACCCTCAAGGCTCTTAGTGAGAAGAGGCACTCTCATTGCTATGGGTACTCTCAAAGCACCGAGAGCCCACAGGTACTGTAAAAGACTTTGCAAGTCAACAAATACTTTCAAGTCTTTGTGTATCAGCGGGTACTGCATACGCCTGTGAGTATCAACAAGTACTCAAGAGACTTTGAGTATCAACAGGTACTGCAAAAGCCTGTGAGTACTGACAAGCACTCTCAAGGCTTTAAGTATCAGCTGGACTCACGACTGTGAGTACTGACAAGTATTCTCGAGGCTTTGAGTATCAGCGGGTGCCGCAAAAGCCTGTGAGTACTGACACGTATTCTCAAGGCTTTAAGTATGAGCAGGTACTGGTAAAGCATGTGAACATCGACAAGTATTCACGAGGACTGGAGTAAACAGTAGGTACTCCTGAGGACGCAAGTACCACCAGCTGTTGCCGATGGACAGGTTTCCTTGGTTCCTTCAGTGGCCTAGGCCCTTCAAAAGGTTTATAGTGCAATCAGTTATTCTCAAGGCTATTAGTAACCATAGATACTGTGGAGGCTGTTTGTGCGAGCAGGTACTGTCAACGTTGTTAGTTGCAGACAATGTTAATAAGGCTGTGAGTACTAGTATTAACGAAGGTTCAAGCATCACTAGGTACTGCCAAAACCTCTAAGTAGAGGTCATAGGTCAGTGGACGGTAACCAAGTAATGAGCCACACAGGAATTTTTAATAGGCTGAGTGTTGTCAGGCACTGCCTGCGTAACAGAAGGTACTGTCAAAAAGCTACAAAAAGAGTGTCAGCTGGTGCTATCAAATGCCGTGATGACATGCAGGTACTGCCCATTATACCAGTGCCTGGGTGTCAGTTGGGACCGGCATGTCCTTTAAGTCCCGAAAGCCATTATTATGAATGCTGTGGCTATTCGACAGTGTTCTTACATATGAGAGTGGATTACCTGCGCTTCTCTGCAGGATAGTAACCCTTTCACTGTTTGTTGCAGCGCTTCGACTGAATGACTGCGCAACGGCACATTTTTCACAATATCAAACGAGGAAAACGACCTTTTCACGTTCCTCCCCCCCTTTTCCCCCTTCCTAAGTCACAGCACACAGCGCAGCCCCGTCCTCGCACACTTAGGGCCAGCAGATAACACGAAATAAGGCAATAGGCCAGGCCCGGCACCACCCCTCCCCGGCCGAACAATGGGGTCGGCGCTGACTGGGCGCCCCGCGCGGCCCCTCTGCGGAGCGGGGCAGGTGTACAATGGGGGCTGCCGGGACGGCCAGTCTCGCGCCTAGGTGTGAGCTGATTATTCAAATACCAGGCCCAGCGGGCTCGGGGGATTGGCCTGGGCTCCTCGCGCTCGCTGCATATAATCGGCTGCCACCGACGTCACAGCAGCACTTGTTATCGCTGCGCCCTCCCCTCGCCAGCAGCAGCAGCAGCGCCAGCAGCACGGGCTGTGTGCACAGCAGCCGGCGCCCGGGGGCAGCAGCAGCTTCCTGGCCGCCCGGCAGCAGCCGTCCGCCTCCGAGAGGGAGGGAGGGAGCCGGGAAGAGGGAGGGAGAGTTCACTCCTCTTTTTTTTTGGTCGCCTCTCAGTCCTGCCTGGCTTTGCGGTGGCTGTTAAATTTTAAACTGCCATGCACTCGGCTCCCAGTATGCTAGGAGCCGTGAAGATGGAAGGACACGAGCACAACGACTGGAGCAGCTACTATGCCGAGCCCGAGGTGAGGGGGGTCCCCGGTTTTGGCTGTTTTTGCGGGCCTGTGTGTGCGTGATCGCGGAGTGTGTGGATCTGCGCTCGCTTTCCCTCTCCCCACCGGCTCCTAAAACAGGTCTCGCTTTATACTACCCCGTGTTAGCTTTGAGATAATATTAACTTTGCGATCAAATATTGACTTGTAGGAACTCCAAATCCTCGCCTCGATGACTGAGGCTCTCTCTCTCGCGCACACACACCGCTGTCTCAACAAAGTTGTGTGTTTTAGCATTGGGCTGAGGGTGCCTCTCTCGCCATCAGTGGATAAAGGGGAGGAGGGGGGCTAATATTTTATACACACACTTGCACTTTTATTTGTGAAAGATGACTTTTGTTTACAGATCGGGCCCAGGACGGGCGCTGGGAGGGGTTCCCCTCCCTCTGCCCCCCCTGTGTGTGGAGACGGAAAGGTGTTTTGCTGTCAGCGGACTTTCTTTCCGGATAGTTTTAGCTCCACACTTCCATGAAACGTTTTTTCACTTTTTTCACACTTTTTGGGGATTTGTCCAGCTTCAGAATACTGTTTTTCGGCTTCGGGTGAATACAGTCTGCTAGCCGACTTTTTTTTTTTTTGTTTTCTCACATTATTAATGTGAGAAAAAAAAAAAGTCTGAGTCTGTAGAACTCCCACCCCTTGGTCTGGCTGGCGCAGCGCGGGTCTGTGTCGCCGGACCAATATTAATGTTGTGTACCCTGTAATTTACTTACTAAAAACATCGTGGCAGTGAACGTTGTTTTTTTGCCAGTACACCTACCCCGTGTTTGTATCTGCTTGACTCGTGCCAGCATGTTAATGCCAGAAGTTATCAGCACAGTGCCAACTCACTGGACACTCTTATTACCAGAGTCTGTGTATCTGCTTGAACAAAAACAATAATTTGTATGTATTTTTACTAAAGCTTACATGTAGTAACAAATCAATGGATAGCAAATCACATCTAAAAGTCATGTAATACCAATGCAGTTAAGAATTTGTCAAAGCTGCCATAAAAAGAAGCAGTAATCGGAAAGCATAGTACAGGAGCGAGTTATGGTAACTTTGAATAATTCCAGTATTTCGCAGTTCGCCGCCTTAAAAGCTAAAGCAAAGCTGGCACTCAAATGCCCTTGCGGCCCCCTCTGTGTCTGTTTCGAGTCGTGTGTAGACCCCCTCCACCCCGAGTCATACTATGCCCCCACCCTGGCCCTCATTTCACCCCTCCGTGTGTCCGTACCAACAGTGTCTTTGGCGGCACCACGTACCCGTTGGCAGTACCCACCTGCCCTTGGCCAGCATTATTAATGCTAGTGCCCATGTAGACGGCGACAGCACTATTGGGATCAGTACTCTTTTACATTTTTCATTGCCCTTAGTTCCAATACACACGTACTTAACGTCGTTACTCTAAATGCCAGTTCTTTGTGCCAGGACGCTTCATGTTAGTAATTAGTAGTACCCATACTTCTTGTGTGAGTCCCTTGTGCCAGGACCTTTGCCCGTACCGTCAGTCTTAACGTCAGAGCCCTGTAAAATAGAAACAACTAAAAGAAATGTAATAAATAATAAACCGTATTGTTCCAGGAGCCTAGTGTCAGCGCCCGTGACCCTTCTGCAAATCCCTTTAATGCAAGTACTGTGTGCCACAACCTCCGAGTGTCACTACCCGTGCACTTTGTTCAGTACCCTCAATGCCTGTTTCTTATGCCAGCACACTACTAAAGCTTCTATCCATGTACCGTATGCAGTTAACGTTAATGCCAGGGCATGTCCCAGGACCCTAACTTCAGTACCCGTATACCTTGTGCAATGACCCTTAATGCTAGTATCTGCTAAATCACAAATATATATATATATATATATATATATATATATATATATATATATATATATATATATATATATATATATATATATATATATTCTTGATTGCCTGGACCCTTAATGTCTCTAGCCGTGTACCTTGTTCAGTTACCCTTAGTGCCTGTACCTTGTACAATAAACCGTAATGAGACTAGCTCTCTACTATGTGCGTCACATTTAATGCCAGGACCTGTTCCCGGGCCCCAATGTCAGTACCCGTGTACCGTGTGCAATTACACTTTATGCGCGTGCCTGCAAAAACATATATTGAAAATATATATTCTAAATTATGAGATATCTTGTGCCAGAACCCTTACTACCAATACACGTGTGGTCTGTACATTCACCCTTAATTTAGGTATTTTGTGCCAGGATGCTAAATGTCAGAAGTACAAGTGTACCTGCAAATACTCTTAGTTCAAGTCAATTGTACCCGGTCATCTGCCATGTGCAAACACTCAATGCGGGTACTTTGCGCCAGGGCGCTTAATGTCGCTACCAGAGTACCATGTTCAGTTACCATCAGAGCCAGTAGCATGTGCCAGGAACCTAAAGCGATACCCCTGCACTTACTGTTGGTGTGAATGTTTTATAAAATACAAAGAATGAACATATAAGAAATAATAATAAAACTTCTGTCAGGCCCTTAATATAAAGTATTCGTGCACCATGGGCAATTCCCTCGGTAACAGCAAAGTGTAATGTACAAACAATGAAAGTACAATAAATAATATTACATCTATTGTCGGGGCCTTTAAAGTCAGTGTAATAAATAATTAAAATATAATAAATTATAAAATATCTTGTGTCATGCCCTTAAACGTCAGTACCCGCGTACTTTGTGCAGTTACACGTAATGTCAGTACCTTCTAATATAAAAGTAATTAAATATAATATATGATAACATATCTTATGTCAAGACCTTTAATGTCAGCACCCGTGTAGCATGTCTGGTTACGTAATGCAGTACTTTCTAATACGAAAATAATGACAATACAATAAAAAATGTTCTTGTGTTTAGGGCCTATAATATCAGCACCCATGTACTTTCTGCAGTTACTCGATGTTCTTACCTTTTAATTAAAAAAGAATTTAAATGTAATAAATAAAGTATCTTATGTCAAAACCTATAATGTCAGTGCCAGTGTACCTTGTGGAATTACTACCAATGTCTGCACCTTGCCCTGAGACTCTATTGTCAGTAACTGTGTACCTTGTACAGTTACCCAAATCAAATAATAATAATAACATATCTTATGTCAGGAGCTTAAAAGTCAATACCTGTGCATTTTGTTTAGTTATACTTAATGTCAGTGTCTTGTAACGGAAAAATAATTAAAATATAATAAATAAAATATCTTACGGCAGGGCCTGTAATGTCAGTGCAAGTGTACCTCGTGCAATTATTTTTAATGTTTGTACCTTGCCCATGTGCACTGATGTCAGTAACCGTGTACCTTGTACAGTTACTTAATACCGGTAACTTTTAATAAAAGATTCTTGAAATATAGTTAAAATATTTTATGCCAGGACTCTTCATGTCAGTACCGTTATTGCTTGTGTAGTCACAGTTATTGTCGATACCCTGGTCAAGAATCCATGTATCAGTAATCGTAGGCCTTGTGCAACTAAGTAATGTCACTACCTTGTAACATAAAGAAAATTCAAATATAATAAATAATAAAATATTTTACGTCAGGACCTTTAAAGGCAGCAAACATACTTTTAACGGCAGTACCTTGTGACATAAAAAGAATGAAAATATATCAAATAAAAAAGGTTTGTTGTTCCACTGCCACTCATGTGAGCACCTCGGACCCTTTGCAGATACCCTGAATGTGAGAAGCCTTCGCTGTGGCCCTGTTGTCAGGGCCCCTGTACTATGTAGTGCCAGTAGTGAGGACACGCGCGCGCACACACACACTTTGTGACTGACAGCCTATATTGTGTCCTTGCCACCGCAGAACTCCGTCTAACCATCTGCCCTCTCTCCTTGCAGACCTACCCCTCCGTGGGCAACATGAACGCCGGCCTGAGCATGAACAGCATGAACACCTACATGGGCATGTCCGCCATGAGCTCCAGCGCCAACATGTCCGCCGCCCCCATGAACATGTCCTACGTGAACACGGCCATGAGCCCGTCGCTGGCCGGCATGTCCCCGGGCACCATGGGCGGCATGGGCGCAGGAATGGGCAGCCACCTGAGCCCCAGCCTGAGCCCGATGAGCGCCCAGGCCCCCGCCATGAACGGCCTGGCGCCCTACCCCAGCATGAGCTCCATGAGCCCCCTCTACGGCCAGTCGGCCATCAACCGCTCGCGGGACCCCAAGAGCTACCGGCGCAGCTACACGCACGCCAAGCCGCCCTACTCCTACATCTCGCTCATCACCATGGCCATCCAGCAGTCGCCCAACAAGATGCTGACGCTGAGCGAGATCTACCAGTGGATCATGGACCTCTTCCCCTTCTACCGGCAGAACCAGCAGCGCTGGCAGAACTCCATCCGCCACTCGCTCTCCTTCAACGACTGCTTCCTCAAGGTGCCGCGCTCCCCCGACAAGCCGGGCAAGGGCTCCTTCTGGACGCTGCACCCCGACTCGGGCAACATGTTCGAGAACGGCTGCTACCTGCGGCGGCAGAAGCGCTTCAAGTGCGACCGCCAGATGGGCCTGGCCAAGGAGGGCGGCGCCAAGAAGGAGGGCCTGGGCCCCGGGGCCGCCAGCGGCAGCGGCTCGGAGAGCACCGCGGGCAACGAGTCGCCGCCCTCCAGCGCCTCGCCGTGCCAGGAGCAGAAGCGCTCGCTGGCGGACCTGAAGGGGCTGAGCCCGGAGCACTGCGCCTCCCCGGGCGCGCAGGGGCAGCACCTGCTCTCGCACCACCCGGGCCTGTCGCACGAGGCCCAGGCGCACCTGAAGGCCGAGCACCACTACTCCTTCAACCACCCCTTCTCCATCAACAACCTCATGTCCTCGGAGCAGCAGCACCACCACCACCACCACCACGCGCACGCGCACCACGCGCACCACAAAATGGACCTTAAGGCCTACGAGCAGGTGATGCACTATTCGGGCTACGGCTCGCCCATGGCGGGAGGGCTGCCCATGGGCTCGGTAACGAACAAAAGCGGCCTTGACCCCTCCTCTCTGGCAGGGGACCCCTCCTATTACCAAGGTGTTTATTCCAGGCCCATCATGAACTCTTCCTAAAACTCCCGCTGGGTTCGAGAACTTGTTTTTTCTTTTTTTTTTTTCTTGCAATTCGTGTACATATTTCTAAAACTCGAGTCTTGTGTTTATCTGGACCCCAACCCCCGCCTCAAAAGTCGCCCCAGCCCTTTTTAATAGATGTCAAGCTGATTATGCTACGTTTTCACTTGTTTTATTATTTTGTTGCAGGGAGTATATTTTTGTGAAAGTACTGAACGCCATTATCTGTGTGAAACCTGTAGTTTCTACCAAGGACCAAAATCGTGATATATTCTTGTTGTAAAAAGTCTGAAATTATATTTGTTGTAATAATTGACCGTTTTTTGATGTGACGAGAGAGTAAAAACATGCCTGGAACTCATTAATTTATGGTTTCTGTATGCTTAATTTATGGACTATGAGATGTATGCTATGATAGCCTATGACCAGATTTCCACAGTCTCTATTAAAGTGTTTTTGGCAAGTTTCTATCCTGAATGTAGCTTCTCTGTATTTTCATTCTCCCAGTAACGAGAAGGCAGATTAAAGGCTGTCCAATGTCGTTGCTGCTCTCCGAAGACAGGTACAAATAATACTGGCTCCGTAAAAGCGCCTTGACATCTCGCCTGTAATTAACCGTAATAAGGGGATTTAGGCAATCCCATTACGGTAATGCGCCTTTCCCACGTTGTAATTCCCACCCCTTTGTCCTGCAAAGACAGTTGGAAAGAAATCTTTCGTTTTTCAATGGAGTTTGTGGCTTTGGTGCGCTTTCTTTCCAAATGATGTTTAATCTTTTAAAGTCATAGCCGGGGGAGGTGAGCTTCCTCAGTCACAGGCACCTGTCCCTCTGGGACACGGATTTGTTTTTGCTTTTTGTCCCTTTGGTGCACTTTATTTTCCAAAGATGCTTCAGCCCATAAAGCCACAGGGGAAGGGGGCGGAACGGACCTGCCACAGGCGCAGCGGCTAGGGGTTTCTTGCCTTTGGTGGAAGGGATATTGGTGTCCTGGCCCAGGAGCTAGAGGTGTCCTGCCATAAGCGAAAGGTTAGAGATATCCCGCCACAGGTGCGGGGGCTGGAGTTGTTGTGACACAAGCGCAGGATTACAGGTGTCCTGCTACAGGTAGAAGGGTTGGAGGTGTCCTGCTACTTGCGCAGAGACTAAATGGAGGTGTCTGCCACAGGGACTAAAAGTGACCCACCACAGGCAAAAGGTATAGAGGCGACCTGCCACAATCGCGGGGACCAGACGTGACCCACCATAAGCCGAAAGTATAGAGGTGACCTGCCACAGGCGCCAGAAGTGAACCGCCGCAGGCAGAAGGGCTAGAGGTTCTCCTGCCACAGGCGGGAGGGTTAGAGGTGTCCGCCACAGACGCAAGGGCTAGAGGTGTCCTGCCACAGGCGGGAGGGTTAGAGGTGTCCGCCACAGACGCAAGGGCTAGAGGTGTCCTGCCACAGGCGGGAGGGTTAGAGGTGTCCTGCCACAGGTACAGGGCTTAGACGTGTCCTGCTACAGGCGCAGGGGTCAGACGTGTCTTGCTACAGACAAGGGCTAGAGGTGTCCCGTCATAGGCGCATGGGACAGAGGTGCAAGGGCTAGAAGTGACTGACCACAGTCGGGAGGGCCAGAGGTGTCCCACCACAAGCGCAGGGGCTAGAAGGACCCGTCACAAGCTCAGACACCTCACGGACCCGGTGAAACACGCGACGCTTCACCGAGTCCAGAGAGCTTCTTGGCGCCGGCACAGTCTGTCCTTCCCGCCCAAGCGTGGCACAGGGTCGTTTCTTCAAGGTCTTATTGCAGCCATTTATTGAGCGTGTCTAGGTGTTTTAGTGTGCGGGGGAGGGGGAAGACCCGTATACTTTTTGCCACCATTGCATTTCATGTGCAAGTGGCACGCAGGATAAACACTCCTCGCACCCAACACAAAGACAAATAAAGCCGGAATCTCCGACTTCCACAGAGGTCATAAAATCAAATTTCTTCCTGGATATACGACACCGTGTGCTTCCCGTACAAGCTGTCCACGTACGTTATTTTACATAGAAATATTTATGACTACAATCTATATCAGAAAAGTTAGTCAGCTTGTACCCAGTAAAAGGCAATGATTCATGTTAAAATTCACCTGGGCACCCATATGCACAGCGATACACATATTCTGCAAGACTTGCGCAAACCCAGACAGACACGGCTTTATACAGTGCGTTACTATTCATACGTGTTAATACGTTTACATATAAAAACACTGTATTGTTTAAAGGCGGCCGACATTGTATTAAACGGTGCCACAGGTCAAAAATATACACTAATATGTTTACCTTTGAGGACGTTTATGTGCGTATTCTTTTTAAATATGTGCATAACGAGGCATGTTATATCTGAGTGTTCATGTCTTTTGGCACACAGGAGCGCACATGCGCGCGCGCCCACACATACGTGCATAGAGTTCCAGAAAAGTGTAATATTTCTAAGACTAGTAAATTATCGCATCGTATGAGTTTCATGCTGCGCTCCCGACTAGTCGTGCTTAACCCCAGCCCTATGTGAACAGGTACTATACACGGAAGCTATTAAAGACATACATAAATACCGTGTTACCAGACGCACGCGGTGTTAGGAGGAAGAAAGATGGATGGATGGTCCTGAAATGTAACTTTAGAAAATACTTTTGCATCTAGTGTTTGAACCTGAATATTTGTTCAGTTTGCTTTTTCAACAATCATTTCTGTGTTCGTTTGTTTATACTTAAAGAGAGAAACAGCTATTTTAAAAATCTTAAAATGTACGTTTGGATATTAATATACACGGATTAATACACACGGGGTTTCTTTGGTAATTTCAAAACGAAAGCCACATCCTTTAGTATCTATTCGTAGGTCAAAGTCAATATTTGTATTGCGTACACATAACAATCTTCCCATGTACAAGATTCATAAGACTTTACAGAACCAAGAACACCGTTACCTCAAATGTTGCAATCTTTTATTTATGTTACCTGATTTGGTTATATATTTTGGAAGGAGCAAACCAGTCTACCCCCCCCCCCCCCCCCCCAAACACACATTCACTCACAGACATTCCTCGCACCCCCTACGGCAAGCTTTGTACTCACATTTGCATGTGGGAATTTTAATTTATTAATTTTGGGGTAAGTCCATTCATTCACATGCTCAAATGTCCTCACATTGTGATAAGCTGGGCACGAAAGTTTGCCATTAAACGATCGCGAGAAACGATACACTAATTATGACGGCATTGCTTCTTTCAATTAATGTTATGTCTAAATTGCTTAGCTAATAAGGTGCAAATTACTTTAACAGTCTAACACTGTCTCTCTAGCGCTGAGAGTTGGTGTGTGGATGTAGAAATCACTCACACACAAGCGCGCGCGGCCATACATACACACGCAGGGTAACACCGAGAGTGCATTTTTGGGTCCACGATGTACATTCAATTAGTGCTATATCGTTTTACAAACAATGCATTTTTACAGCGGTATTTCAGAATTGCACACCATGGCATGTGCAGCATATATTATATTATTTATCCTCCATCCCTCCATTACTCCAGTCAATCTAACTAACAAACTCTCATATCTGTGGCTCAAATGAACTCACAATACTAAGACTGTACTTATATTTCCCCATACTAATCCATCACTAATTCCTGTTGGGTTCCGGAGTAGTGTGCAACTCACCGAAAAGCGCTTCAAGGCCTCCTGAGGGGTAGTAAGCGCTATATAAATACTATTACAATACAATGCAAAATAGTATACTCCAACAATATCTATATCTATCTATCTATATATATATATATGTATATATATATTATACATTAGCACAGAATAGCAAACTCCAGCGTATATATTGTGTGTTATATATATTCTAGGCTTCATATTCTTTGAATTCTGCAATTCCCAGGAGTAAAGTAATTCCAGTGAATTATGGAACATAATTCCATGGGTACGACGTCATTCATACCCGAGAGATTTGGGGTATGAAACCATAATAACCTACAGCTACAGATATAAACAGACGACGTGTGCTCCGATGCAGACTGGCACTCACACACCTCAGGACCAGGGGTGAAAACAGAGACTCCGGGAGCCATTGTGAGACTTTTAATGAAGTTGTTGTTTTGCAGAACACAGCATGGGTGTTCCATTCCACATAATAGACTCGTGCAGACAATGGGCGAGCCTTGTAAACACGATGGCCTGACAGCTCCCAGCCCCTGCGCCGGAGGAGGGCCCCCTGAGAGGACCTTTGTGGGCTGCCGGCAGCACCGCTCCGCGCAGCGAAGGGGTGCTGTGTGTGATGTGCTAACACATAGAGGGAAGAGCCGGGCCTGGCCTGGGCCTGGTCCAGCAGTGTGCTCAGGACACACACGATGACTTCAGCATGAAACGCGCGCTCATTATCACATAAAGGACTGCCGTGTGGAGGGAGGCCGACCGCCGGCGGGGGCTGATGCGGGCACAATGCCCTGGCACGGCAATGCTCTAACCTGCTCTGGTCCCTAACAGGGACCCATTGTCCAACGACACTTTTAAACTACTTACCAGCGCTGCCCCCTCCTCTCGGTGCTGATAAGAAGCAGACGGATGCCGGGACGGATGCAGGGACGGATGCCACCGGCTGTCCTGTCTTCCAGGCCAACCTCCACCCGCCTTAACTCGCACAAGACCCCCGTTCCTTGAAATTACAGTTAGCGCAACCTCAGAGGCCTGGTTCTGAAAGCATGTCTGCAGGTGCGACTTACCACAGGCGTAAGTGTGGCTTTCAGTGCGTTCAAGGTATCACACTCGCTATGTGAACAAGCGTGTGGAAGAGCTGAAGGTGGACGCGCCCGGAAAGCGATGGACGTGTGAATATTCCCAACCTTGGTGTGGGGTGCAGCACCCTGAAGAGGGCAGGCGAGTGTTTATTGTGTAGTGTGTAAAGGGCCCTGGGGAATACTTTCTAGCAGCACGTCCAGTACATGCCACAAATCAGCCCGACAAGGCAAACACTGGCTGTGGTTATTAAATGGCTTTGCGAGTTCCTTGCCTATGGGGTCGCAGTCTGTGAGAAATACGTCTTCTTTCCTTTAGTACCGGTCTCCTATTTCGTAACGCGCAGTATTTATTTCAGTTTACCCTTACTATATAAAACATTCAATTTTGCAATTCGGATTTTCAGTACAAGACTCACGAGGTCAACGTAACAACAAGCACCTTTTCCATGATTTGTATTTATTCGTTTTTTCGTCTACCTGAGGCGAAAGTGAGACTTCTAGTCTTTGTGTTCATTCAAAAGGTGCAGAATCCCTTAATAAACGGTTGGACACAGAGTGGACAGGGTAAATGTCCACTGGCTGTACACATCTTCATCTGAAATGTCTAACTTTTATTTTCCCTTGTTGTATTACTGACAGTTCACATCGTGATTGTTTTGAATTTGTACCTTCCCTGCTTTGTTGTTAAAGTAAACAAGGCGCATCAAACCAGTGACCAACAAATTGAACGAAACTGGTCGGTGATTGTTGTACGACTTTGAAGGCTACCTAATGGATGCTGCATTAAGCGGGGACTCATTCCCTAACGTCAGAGTGGTGCAGAAAGGGTCACAGGGATGCACATTTCTCACTTCAGAAGTGAAACAACCCACCCCCACCCGCGCCGCCGCCTCGTGTACCTCCTAAGTGCCCCTTCTCGCTGGTTTCAGCGAGCATGATCTGTGAACAAACACGAGCCTGCAAACAAACAAAAAACACAAGATCCGAATTCCAGGAGGGTAAACTTTCAACACCACGTCACCCCTCAACAAATTGACACAGATATTATTTTACTTTCTCCTCAGCCAACCCCCGGCATTTTTCTTAACAGAATTGTGTAAAGCTAGTCAATATCTTCGGGAAATATTCATTTTTTCGCTGTTCAGACTGACTGCAAGTGAAATCTTTACTTTGTGCTAAAGTCAACAGCCACCGAGCCTGGGCTCAGATAAATACAGCGGAGCCTCCTGCTCCGGGCAGAGGCTTCCCAGACGGGCTGTCACCGCCTTCTGAGGGCTGTTCAGGTAGGGGGCCGCTTCGAGAATCCCTAGACCGAGGCTATCGCTAGTTTATAGCGCTTACGGGGCAAACGGAGCAGCGCGTAAGGACAGGCGCTGGTCAGTAATGGGTGTGAAACAGTCACACGTACGGGTATGGGGCACAGAAAGATAAAACAGTGAACCGATATCGGAACGCGGCGTAACCGTTTACGCGCAAATCCTGGTGGTTATGCGTAAATAGCCTGGTGAGTTAAAACATCTCTATTTTGAGCCATAGATGTAAGATGACTGCTACAAACTAGACTCTTGGCTCGCCTTTTATTTTTAAATGAACATCTTTAAGCCAGTAATGCCTGGGCTACGTGGTATTCCAGGGCGGAACAGATATTATTATTGTTGTTATTATCATTATTATTATTAATATTATTCTTATTATTAGTAGTAGTAGTTGTGTTATTCGAGGTTATTCTTATTGTAAATTATAATAATAATAAATAATTATAATAATATTTTTTGTTATATGTAAATTCATTAGTACTCTCGATAGCGTTATTTTTTTAATTCGTAGCATCATGATTATTACCTTTTTACCGTTATAATGTATTTATGCTTTATTTTTTATATCTGGCAAAGCTGGTAAGAGAGGGGCGCAGAAAGGACAATACACAGGGGAAAGGGTGCGTAAGAAAGAAGCAGGGGAGCCTTCAAAAATGAACGTTAGCCCTCGGCGTGTAAAATACCTTTTGCGTTTGATTTACTGTGTCAAACAGATGTATTTATTTACCTATATGGATACATAATTTGTGCAAGCGCATGCAAATGTATAGTTGTGTACGACTTGAACAGATACTCAAACTCACATATGCACTAAGCTATTCATTTGCGCGCTCGCGCGCACACACACACCACTCACAAAGTTTTATTTTAAAAGGAAGACCAGTAGGATTTAATTTGACCCATCAAAGATAAAACTCTCAAATGAAAGCCGAACACACGGAGCTATAATGAGAGTCTCAGAGCAGCTAGGCGCTAGGTGGCCGTGTAGGCGCAGCCGGCTCGCTCTCCCAGAGCTCTTCGCCCTGTGCGACGGGTCCTCGCACACTGGATCCTCCGGGCTGGAGGTGTTCACACAGATGCGATGACCAGAGCTTGTCTACAGGCCCGAGACTCTGCCCAGATGGAACAAAACCAACGAGAAACATGCAAATGAGTATATTAAATTAGGCCAATACTTGGTGCATCCACCCACTGTGTAGAGGGGGACACAGCCTCCCACCAATGCATACCCATGCACACAACACACAGCTAAGTACACACATTCACAGACACGCACACAGAAGCACACAATCTCTTACACAGACGCATAGACACACACACTCTTACAGACACATGCCTACGCAGACGCACTAGACATGCATACATAGGTCTGACACCCTGCCAACATGGACCATTTCTCCATGCATTTTTTGGTTGTATTGGTCCAACATTATATATAGCTGTCTACAGGACTTACTGACAATTCTTAACAACTACAATTAGCACCCTTGCACATATCTGTGTATTTTAACATCTATTTCCAGTGTACCCCATACCTACAAATATATGGTTATTGTGCACAATGCAGTGGTGTGGAAACCTATGTTTCACGCTGACCTATAAAATATGCAAAATATTGCACAGTCCCATGTGAAGTGTTGCTTTCAGCATCACAAGGAGGGACTCAGACTATGTTGGTCTGCTTGCTCTTGGACACTGTTTACTCAGTATTATCTTTGTTAATGTAAAACAAAACATAAGCATTCTAATTCCAATCAGTGACTTTTGTTAGCTTCATCGCGCAGATAACATCTTAAACAATCTCTCATATATATATATATCTATGTATATATATATATATATATCACATTTTACATCCTTTGACCTCAGAAGTATTTTCTTTATTTACAGACAGTCAAATAGTATAGTTCAGTATATCACTTAATGTTTGGAACAAACATTTCCCCGTTTGGAACAATATCTTTTCAACCTAAGTGCCCCATAACAACAATGATATATAAAAATAAGTGGGTATCAGCTGTAATGTCATCTTAGATTTGGTAGTCCAACCTTCTTGTGACATATTTTCATAACAATGTAGCTAGCTTGGTTTTATTTCAAATATACTATCTATATACTGTATACTATTTATATAATGTACATACCCCAAATTGCATTATACACCCATAACATTATATATCATGGTTTTATTACTCATCTCTCTCTCTCTCTCTCTCTCTCTCTCTGTATATATATATATATATATATATATATATACATATATATATATATATATATATATATATATATATATCTCACATTGTAATTACAACAGCCGCATTAACAGTCCATGCGCTCCCATTAATGCCCTTGGAAGGCCAGTCCTCCCGGCTCAGCCTGTCAGTCTCGCTGACGCGGTGATGAGCTCTATTTTTCCAGGACACGGCGGAATCTACGCATCGCACACAGAAAGGCTAATCGTTTTTAAATAATTAATACCCTTCCATTCCGCTGGTAATGCGGCTCCTCGGATTTGTCAATTACTTGTGCCTAAATGAGTGTCTGCCCACGTCCTCCATCCGGGAGCCCTCGACGGGGGGTGTCACCTCGCCGAGCCCACTCCAGCGCTGAATGAGATGCGCGGCCTTTGCTGCCCGAGTTCAGAGGCGCCGCTTCCAGAGCGGGGGCGCACTTCCCCAGGCCCGCTCCCCGCATCTAATCTCGAAAAAGAGCAATTTACACGCCTGATCTATATCGTTTTAATTATCTCCCCCTTCACAATAAAAAGACTGACTTCTACGGAAGAGGGGATAGTGCAGTGAGCGCAGCCCCGAGGCCAATAAAATGTGTTTCGTGGTATACAATTTTATTATGCTAAATAGTGTACCAATATGGCGTGAATGAGTTTAAACAATATAGGTTGAAGAACACACCGGGATCATTCAGAGTTCATCATTTTTTTCTCTCATGTACTCTTTATAACAGTCTGTGAAAGTGAGAGCGTAGCGGTGGGAGGCTATTTGACGAGAACATAAAAGTAATAAATAAAATATTACATATTTAGACTCGGCACCAGGGCCAAGGGCAATCAAGTTTCAATGGCGTAACGAAACTTGAATACCCCCCCACCCTCCCACCCCCCCCGAAAAGTACATGGAGGGGGGCCCGATGACCTGGTCAGGGGCCCTGAGGCAGGGGCCTCACGGCGGTGCGTAGTATACTCTGCTGAGGGGGCCAGGTGGAGCTCGGGGCCCCCCGCATTACGCCAGTGACGGCAATCCGAACTTTACTGACTTGGGTCACGCAAGGATTAAGCACCAGAGCGCCCAAAAGCGGACCGCCTTCTAGTGCTTCCGGCATGTGACAAAGGACGAGTATCCTCGGCCGCGCCCCCGCGTGCAGGAGGTACGGCAAACGGGACATTGGTCGTGGTCACCGCGAAAACACCAAGCCCGAGACGGCACTCCGACTGCTCCCCGAAATCTAGCTGAATTCCACACAAAAGGCCTCCGATCTAAGCAAAGAGGACGAGATGCCTCTCTTTTAGCGCTCTGGTTACCTCACACACCAACGCCGTCCGGTCGTTATGGCAACAGGACCAGCAATAGTGCAGCTTGTTGATACACCCTTTACACTTTGGAGTCTGATTTAATTACTTTTTTCAGTTAGAAGTCTAACATATTCCAGAACACATTACAAGACGCCTCTCTTTCCCACTTTTCTTCTAAGGGTCAAAAAAGGGTGACCCTTTTTTCCGCCAGCAACTTTCATCACTTCCTGACAGGTAGTGACTAGTACGGGACTTTATGTGTGTACTTGTAACAACGTATAGCTAAGTTGAACGAGAGGTCCACACATTAGGGGTGGGTCCGGTTGCGGGACGATGATGCACCTGCTGACACCACTTTTCTTACACAATTTGTATCTTTGAGTAAATACATTATTTTGTGAACCACATTTATTCTCACTGCCATTGGATGCATATTATTATAAAACATAACATACATGTAACATATGCTCGAAATAGCAAGTGTTATTTAGTCACATTATTTTCACTGGGGGATATCTATCTATTACTACAGTGCAACAATAAAATTCCAGTTTATTCCTACTACAGTACCCAAAACTGATATGAGAAAAACACTGTTGCATGTAATATTGCAAATCACATAGCCTCTTCAATGTGCTGCATAAATGTTAACCCCTGCTCTGTGGTTTTGGGTAAATACATTTGTTAAGACATATATACATGAAAAATGCCATGGCTTAAATCATACATGCGATGCATATATTTGATATTTATTTACCATTGGAACTTTGGAATAAGGGTTTAACCATCATGATAATAGCCCTCGAACCATTTTGCAGAGCGTTACTAATGCCAGTGTTACTAGAATTACGTGTCAAGGTTAGATAGTTTATGCAGCACCTTTGTATAAATTATGCAGACAACGCTTCTGATATAGCACCTTCTTTGGCAGTATTATTTTCATCCCTTTTCCAGAGAAACTATTTTTGTTAAATCTGCAAATGATGTGGTAAATTGTGTTGCAAATGCTGCAAATCTGTAATTATGCCGTAAACGTAGCCAAAGTGTTGCCCAAATCCACTGGCCGGCATCATTGTCAATTGTTTACCTCTGAAAAGTTAACAGAATCCAAACATTCTAATTCCATTCAGTGTTCATTAGTGGCTGCACTTTGGAGGCAATAGAGTTTTCAAACTAAGTACCCCACTTTATATATTGCGTAAAATATGCACCAGGTGATTCTTGTGATAGGATCCTGAGTTGCCATCCAAGACTGGTGGTTTATGATTTCACCAGACCCCCTCAGTAGCAATGTTTCACAGTCACCCATTTTGCCTTAGGTATTCTTTCTCCAACAGTGGAGAATGAAAAGGTGAGCTTAGAGCTCAATGTGAAGAGTATCCCTTAAAGGTTCTTCATTAGCAAAACGTACAGCAGGCTGCTCTGAAAGGGTGTACAAGAGATGAAATTTACTAGCCAAAGTAATCTGCATAGGCCTCTCCAGAAGCTCTGGGGTAGCAACATCATGCCCCCCCAACTGCTGCAGAATGTTATGATGGGCCCTTCTATCCTATATCCCCAGATATTCCTTGGCACTAGTTTGAAGGGGGGAGGGGGGGGGCGGGTTCCTAATGGTATAGGGCTCCTCTAATATGCTGCTGCCTCCCCGCCGCGCCTCAGGGACTGTAGGGGCCTAATTTAGACCCCCTACCTCTGTCAAAAGTTACAACAAGTTGTTTTGGATCGTCCAACCACCCCCCGCCTAAAAAAAAAAGAGCGCTTCAAAAACATGCTTGCTGCACAGGGATCTAAGGGCCCTGCTCTCTATGGCGGACAGACTGCGGAATATCACTTTGCCAAGTCCCAAACGGAAACGTTCTACTCCAATGATGCTCTGGTACAAGATTGTGCAGTGCAGCAGCGGCCATGTTTGGAACACCCAAGTAGAGGTGTCTCCCGGGAGACAGATGAGGACCGATTTTACAAGCTGTAATTCTGCCTGAGCCTATTGCCGACACAGAACCTCCCGATTTAAACCCCGCTTCTTTAGAAAACGGGCTTAATCCTACATCGCAGCAGCAGAAGTCTCTGCCCCTCCCCCTCTTCGCCTCATCCCGCCTCCACAGAACCCCAGAAACAGGTGTGGTGCGTTTTAAAGTGCACTGCCCTACTTCCATAGTCCCTCCCGAGCAATCCCCTCTGCCGCTCCCGCTCTCCAGGAAGCGGCAGGCGGTCACGACTGATGATTTATAGCCCACCGCCCTGTTATTTACTTCACTGATCCAGAGGCCATTTCTCTAAAATATGGTTTCTTGAAAGGAGTGGGCAATTCAGACGGTGTTTGCTTTTCCATTTTGCTGGAGGTTTCAGATTTTTTTTATGCTGCGCAGGCCCTGGGGAGACTTTCCGAGGCAGAGGCGCGTTGGTTTCTCTCTATTTTATATACATTTTTTATTGAACTAACTGAATAAAAACACGCAGATGGTTCAACGCATAGCCCTAGAGCAGACCTACGTGTGCCAAGCTGTTCTTCCCACACTTCCTTCTCAGCCGTTTATTTACTCGTTTTCGTCGGTCACCTTGTGGTTTCTTTGAAGTAATGCGAGTAAGCGGGAATTAGGAGCATTAACAAAGATAAGAGTCCAACTGGATTCAGGCTAACCAGATTTTCAAGCCCAAATATGGGACAATTCCACTGAGATAGATGTAGGACTACAATCCTAGCCCTCTCCGACATAGACTGCAATAACACAAAAGGTTGAGGCACTTATATACACTTGACTTCTATTCTCATATGATACCCTTTAGAGTTTAGACAGTAATGTTCTATGGCAATTACAGAGAACATTAATTGCATACGTTCTGATATATTTTGCATTTCCACACACAGACACAAAAACATGGCAACAACTAACCAAGTCAAGTCAGGGTTAAGGCTGTGAACCTTGACCATCGGGAATTGTTGAAATAGTGGTGCCAGTGACCTGAACTGCTCCAGGCGAATTCCTTTTAGTGCTTGTTTCTGCCATCATACCTGATTTGAAGGTCACAAATGAACGCCTTTGCAATTTTTTAAAATGGCATGTGCCACAAAATGAATGCATGCTAAGGCATGCCCTGTGGCATGGTGCACGTGAAGCTCAGTGGTTTCCATTATCAAAATGAAGGTGCAAGGCCCAGATTTACAGGAGACCTGCACCACAGACACATCACTTTTTTGACGCATCTGCAGTGCAGGCTGCTGACCCATATCTACAAGGCCACTCGAAGCCAATTTGCGTGGCTTCACACGGCCTTGTAGATGTGGAGTAAGTGTCTGCGTTGACTTACTTTGCCTCAGAGAGACGTTTCTATGGGTGTTGCCTGGGTGCTCCCACGCAACATCAATGGATTTTGACACATTTCCTGATTTACATGTTTTTGTAAACCTGGGAATGCGTCAAGAGCCTATGTCAAAAGCCTACGCGACCCCAGGGGTTCCGTTGAAGTGACGCAACGCGGAGAAATTTCTTTATTTCTCCCTGTTTTTTCCTCTTTCTATGTGTCTGCATTTTGTGCAGGAAGACACCCCTTCCTGAACTAAAACAATCATCCCAGCAACTGAGGCATTCTTGCCCATTGGTGCAAGGGTTGCTACGTTGGAGTATGGTAGCAATTTGTGCACCAGTGCAGGGTAAAAGGACAGCAATGCACACGATCTTATAGATATGTCCCATTCCTGCACTTTTGTTTAGACTCAGGGCAGCACAGCAAGAAGTCTTGCGGCACTGTCCTGTGCCAAAACATTGTAAATTAGGCCACCAATGAATAAAATGAAGGAGATCCAGCTATGTTCATGATCTGGAAGCTATTATTGAGCTGGAACCAGGATCCAGGCTGGACCCATTGAAATACGATGAAATTGTCCTGGGGTAATTAGCTGACACCGGGTCATACTCAGCAGCACCCTCACTCCTGCTTTCCATTTTGAACAGCAATTGGCAAGCAAAGAGGTTTTTTTTCTTTTTTTCCATTTCAGCTGAGCCCAAACTAAAGGCCGAATTAAGGGGCCATCAACCCTCTTTTTGCTTGAGTATGATCCTGGATTGGTGTTATGTGGAGCCTGTCACGTAAATGCCAATGCAGTAGAGGGACACAAAAGCACTCAGCTTGTTATCAATTCACAAGTTCCAAGGAGAAACACTGGAGGCAGGTTTTTGACTTTGTTCAACCTCTTTATATAAGTGATATGCAAGCACTGTAAGAATGTCAGATATATCAGTCTGTTTGAATGCTTACATAAACAACAGTTTAAATAGCAGCTACTAGTTTATATTTTAGTTTCCTTTTTTAATACCACTACTCATCCCAAGTAGTGTGCCAAAGTGATTTTTTGTAATTTAATTCTTTAATACCACTACTCATGCCAATGTGCAGTGCTAGAGCGCTTTACATCACACGCATTATACATTTATCATTAATCAAACATATGGAAATCGGTGTACAGCATGTGGTACTTAAGACGATGAGGGCTTTGATGGAGTGTGACACACAATGTTATATAATGAGCAGTAAGAACTAGGTTAATGGTATGAACACGGGCATAAAACACTGACTGAATATGTGGTGGCAGTTTTGGAAGTCTTTTTTTATACTTAACCATAGTTTTGTAACATCTAATAATCAGTCCAACAACACGGTTGTTTCCTACATTTCTACCCTCATGCAAGTCAACAGGTCTTATCTGATTAAGAGAAGCTTTGTCAGTCCAGCACCTTTCCCTCAATCATTGTGATATACGTGATACACCCGATTGTGGTCCTGCAAGGACTGTCTGCCAGTTGATGTAAAATAGTGTTAATAATGGACAGAGTTTATGGCCTGAAAATACAGAGCCCATGGGGTGGGTGGAGATGGGTCTGGAAGGTAACCTCTGCGTTGTCCGCGTACATTTGAAATCACATCTTGAATTACCTTCAGGACCCGACGCAATGGAATTGTGTATTCTTATGCTACCTGTAGAGCGCACAACAAAAGAGGAGTATTCTGGAGCTAGCACGAAAAAACAAATAGTAAGCTGGCTTCATAAAGGATACTAAAACCGTGACCCCAGCCTATCGCGCTTCTGGAAATATCAAGTTTTTACTGCCTTCCTAACGTTCAGGAGATTGACCTTCGGGATGGGCAGGTATGGCGTTCCACTTTATGGCAGCAATGTTTGAAAAAGCTTGCCCTCTAACCAAAGAGCCCTAGAACCGAGGGACCACAAATAAAGACTGATCCACAGATATCAAAGTATGAGAACAGTAGTAACGTTGAGAATGATTTCGAAGAATAAAATATTTTGGGGAATCAATATCTTTCAACAGTAAACATAAAAGAAAATAAAGCACTTCTTTACAAGAAGCCAACAGTGATAAACTAGGGCATGGCTCTTAAAGTCATATCCAATCTGGTGGTGTAGTTTTGGACCGGATGAAGTCTGCTAATCAAGTAGTCAGGGAGGTCAAGCAAAAAAGCAATACAATAATGCAAATGAACTGATGTGAAGGCACTCAGTATCATCACCTTGTGAGGGAAAGAAAACAGGAATAAGGTCCTGTTGAAAATGACCTATTCTGTAGAGTTATCCTCATCTATTTTGCCTTTCTCCTCCTATTTTTCTGACCTTTTGTTGGATTTCGGACTCTGGGCACATTACCACTGCTAATCAGTGCCAAAGCACATGTGCTCTCTTCCTTAAAACTTAGCATGATTGGCTTACACCTGTTTGGCTTATTTAATTTACCTGTAAGTCTCCTGTAAAGTGGTATACCATATACTCAGGGCCTGTAAATAAAATGCCACCAGTGGGCATGCAGCACTGATTGCACCACCCACAGAAGTAGCCTTTCAAACCTTTTCTCAGGTCTGCCACTGAAGGGCCTGCGCGCGCAGTTTGCTGCACACTTACTTGGCAATTCAAACTACTTGCCAAGGCCGCCTAAACCCCCTTTTAGTACACCTACGTCATCCCTAAGGTAGGTCCTAGGTAGCCCCATGGGCAGGCTGCTGTGTATCTAAAAGGTAGGACATGTACATTTATGTTTTGCATACCCTAGTAGGGACAAACATCCTATTTTATTTTTCACTACTGTGAGGGCTGCTCTTCTCATAGGTTAGCATTGGGAATTCCCCTATATATGTCTAAGAGGTAATTTCTGATCTGATAGGAGTAGCCTGGGCATGTTTGAATGTTTGGAATTGTAGTGAAAAATCCTGCTCACTGGTGTAGTTGGGTTTTACATTGCTATTTTAAAAATGCCACTTTTAGAAAAAGGGCATTTCTCTGTGCTTATGACTCTAGTGTTGTGCAACCTGATTCTAATCCACGCTTCTGTGCATCTGCATATTGATAGTCTTACTGGACTGAGAGAGAGAAAGGCAGGGCACACATGCATGTCAATAGATTGTGCCCCTGCCTCACACAATGGGCTGATTTACCCCCATTGATATCTGGAGCCAGGGCTGGGTTGAAAGGGGTTGTGTTACACTTGAAAAGGTCTCTTTGAAATCACCCCCTAAACCAATATATTTTGGAGTATAAGTACAGGGGCTCTGACCACATGATTTTTAGAGCACTTTTGGAACTGGGACTGAACCGCTTTCAGATGGACTGCTGCGCTGCATAAAGGACTAATCTAGACTGCTCTTCTGTTGTTGCCCTGCTACCTACTACTTGCTGGATGACATAAAGGACTCACTGTATTGCTTTTCTGCTTGTTACACTGCTGCCAGCTTCTCCCTGAGTGTTCTGCTAGGACACTGTGGTACTGCCTGGAGAGCTTGCCATCAGGACTGTGGGACTGGTTGTGCTGGCCTACCTGCCTACTGTTATCTGCCCTGTGCTCCCCCCCAAAGTTCTCCTACAAGCCTACAAGGTGCTCGTTGTGCTCCTGGTCCCTACAAGTATAGTACCTGGGGAGTGCTTCATTTTCCCATTGCTTGATACCTGGTGCAGGAAGAGCACCTCATTATCCTTTTCTGGCCCCACAATTAGTGCATAGTGAGGGCTTTATTCTCCAGGCTTGTCTAGTTAAGCACTGTGATAGGAGCCGGGTGGAGTGCTTATTGCAGGGTGTGTGTGTGAGTCCTCCCGTGCCTTTGCCCTGAGGGCACTTGAACCTGCCCTGATGTGCGTCCCGCTCCTAAGTCCCACCAACACTTTGGCAGCAGGCTCCTGCCCAATGCCAAGTTCGCCGAGGGCTGTCACATTGCCAGGAGAAGACTCTGCTTTGTAGAAGCTGGAGGGTCACCCAGCAACAGGAAAGCGCTGCAGATGTCCACCTGGCCTGGCTCTACCCCCAGGAGATTCCAGAGCCTTGATTCGCAGATCCTGGCTCCCAGGAGCCCCACTAATGCAGTGGGGGCAGACTGATTGCTGCCATAAGGAGAACTGTGAGTGAGCCGGGCTTCTGGGGAGGTTGGTGGCCATGCTGTGCTTCCTTTGTGTCTGTCCCAATAGAAGGAGGGATATCACACTTATGCAAGGCCCTGCACCACACGCTCGCAGGCAGCAGCATCTTTTTAAAAGCACTTACGGGGGTTAGTCACAGAGTGCATGCCTCCACTGTGTTCAGGGCCATACCTTGTGTACTTGCTTTGTAGCCAGTTGTCAGGTATTCCACAGAGACCCCGGTCGCCACCAGAGAGTGGTTCATGTGGCACCTACAGACTGATTACCGTATTCCAGATAATAGGTGATTCGAGGCTCCTGCACCTGGCTTGTCCCACCCCAAGTGCATTTACCCTACCAAATGCTGTGAGTTTCACCTTAAACCCGTGAATAGAAGCACAGAGCTCCCTGTGCCTGCATGTGTTTATCATTACTGGCACACTTATGGGGCTAATTGGTGATTTATTCATTTGGGGTGATACCTTGGGAACTATGTTTTTCATAACCAAGTTGCTGCACGTTATGTCATGACTATTGCAATTATATGTCATTTTGGGTTGTCTGAAGCCCAGGACAGCGAGTAGTCCTCCAGTAGTTATATAATGTGCACAGCGGTTATGATTCTTATGCTTTACTAGCACCTGATGTGATGCTATCATGTGTAATTTAGTGAGTTCCTTCTGCATTTATCAGAATACCAAGAACTAACTCAGTTTTGACATAATATGCATAATATTTCATAATGATGTCGCTTTGGTCTATGATATAATTACCATCTATAATATATATTTTTATATAATTCCATGTAGAGTCTCTTTCATGGTGTATTTATTGTGTCACTGGTGTGTGTGTTGTGCAAATGCTTTACACATAACCTCTGAAGGTAAGCCTGACTGCTCTGTGCCAATATACCAGGGGGTGAGCACAAGTTATCTTTGGTGTGTAACTTAAGTGCCCTGACTAGAGTGGTGGGTTCTGCCTGGCTTAGGTGCATACCCTAGCCAACCAGAAGCCCAATTTGTAACAGGTCCTCTTCAGGCTTTTGAGCAGAAGGAGACATGAAATGACCATAGACTTAATTTGCTGAGACAAGGAAAAAGTGGAGCCAGATGTCACTCTTACATTCTTCACACTGGCTTATGACCCAATGTAGTAGACCGGGAAGGAAGTCTTCGAAAAAGAGTGAATCTTAAAAGGTAGGGTATTTCTGCCTTAATGCCATTCTGTTTTAAATGGTGTTAATATCCCATTGTTAGAGCTATCCCAAACAGGAGTTTAGTGGCAATAGCACTCATATCATTAGATATCTTTAATACAATCAGAGTGTTAACCACATCCATAAACAGAGCTAAGCCATGAGACTGAATTGGAACTGTAGAGCCGGACAGATTAAATAGTGGTGGGGACAATATAGATTCTTGGAGGACCCGCAGGATAGCAATCAAATAGTTGAAAAGAAAGACCCTACTGTTAATTGGAATGACCTTTCAGACAAGGAGCTTAAAAACCAAGCCCATGCAAGGCCTTCAATACTTAGATCTTTCAGGCTAAAGTCTGTGGATATTACTGCACTCTGCTCCTCTTGGCTAGATTTGTGCTATGGTAATACCATGTACATACATAAATTACATACGTACATATATACATACACAATGGCATAATAGAAAATGAGGAGCTGCTAGGTGTGGCGGGAGTACAGGATGTGAGGAACAAATGAGATGGGGTGGGATAGATGTGAAATGACAAAAGCAGAGCTGGGCTATCAAGGAGAAATTAGTCAGAAGTTGCAAAGCTAATAAAATTGAGAAATTGAGAGGTAGGGTAATACATGTGGGAAAGCAAGGGCAGTGAAAGTGAAGTGAGAGAGCATATAATGCTTGAATGAAGTAGAGAACATAACTGTGGACCTCTTGCTATGGCCACATGGCAAGTGGGGCAGCAAGGGAGTCCTGGGCATGGGGAAGAGGTACCTTGAAGAAATCAGGACCTGCAGATATAGGATGGAAGGGGGTTTAGAAAACGAGGCGTTATGTGATTTGAGTTTGGAGCAATATAGTGATGGAGGAGCTAGAGAGCAATAAAGCTAGGGTGCTGAAATAGACACCACTCATGGATGTTCACCTGCATTGTATTGTAGCATTACTACCCCTACGTGGGTGCTGAATTTATGATCCATACAGGCAGCATGCTACATCACGTTATAGTTATCTTTTTCAGTTTGGTCAGCTCTCCATAGTGACTTCCTGCTCTGGTTTTGGGGAACAACTCCATCTCAGGGACAGTATCAAGCAGAGCTGATGCTGACGTCCACATCTTACTGCGAGATGCTTTAAATCAGCATACAATATTATGTAACAGTGTGCCCAGTGATGAGAGCAAGATCCTCATACAATATGAATAACTGCTATTCCAAGTAGGGACGAACGTATATTCCTGTTCAGTATCAAAAAAGACAATTCAATCTGTTTTATTACCCCTTTCCATTGCCATATTTATTTGTCCCTTTTCAATACATGTAGGGTTGCCTTATTTCTTACCTACAATTAGTTGTCCTGACATTAATCATTTGTATTTATTGCAGTTTTATTGTTGAGGTACTTGCTAACAGTACAATAACTTTCTAAAACATAATTTAAACTTCAAGCATAACACCTTTATTTTGGGTGTTTATTTGCGAAACCCAGTGATTTTTTTAGAGGAAATTGTAACTCTTTTTTCCCTCAAACATTGTCCGTGTCTCTTTTTAGGGCATTCATTTCTTCCAGAATTCCTCTTATAAGATTGTCGACACGTTTTGGCATGCATGGAATGTCTGACGTCTTCTGGGCAAAAACAAGGATTCTGCATTCATAAAACAGAACATAAATCATTGTTTAAAGGATATTCACCAAAGTAGTGTGAACTATATAGTTACATAGGGCCTGATTTAGATCTCAGGGGATTGAATTCTCAGTCACAAAAAAGTGACGGATGTCCTGTCCATCCTATTATGATCTCCGTAGGATAAAATGTTATTGTAAAGGCGGATGGAATATCTGTCACGTTTGTGACTGTTCCCCTCCACCAAGATGTAAATCAGACCCATAATCATTACATGCATCTGCTTATCCACATTAATCTTCTATTGCATTATTTCTTCCTAAGCACGGCAACCGACCACTAATACCTGTGTAAGTTGGAATTGCATAGCTGCCAAATTTCCCAGGACCACTTCTTATTCTTTTGTATTTTCATCAATTTTAATGCACCTCGTAGAAATCGAAAAGTATTTTTCCCATTACCTTTGGTTTGTGCCATATATGCTGAGCTGCTGCGGTTGACTTTTCCCATCTTGCCTAGGGATGTCCTATGTGCAGCAAAAGTGGAATGCTTTAGTATAAAGATATGCTTGATAATATTACAGGAATGAGAGAACAATTAGTGAGGGTCGGGGGACTAAGGATCTCCCTGTTGATTTGGTGGTTTGATGGATTGGAGTTGCTGGCTTCAAGCCATTCACCTCCAGCGACTGGTTAAAAGAGTAGCTACTTCTCTATCCCTGAAGGACACTTAGCTGTATTATGTGCACTGTTAGGGGCATATTAAGGAGTCCCTAGCGCCACCGAGAGCCACGTTGCGCCGCTCTAACGTAATTTTATTTTTACAGCAATGCTGCATTAAGGAGGCCTTTCTCCCACGCCATATTTACAATGCTAGACTTGTGCCACTTTGGAAACCTTGCGCCACATTATTCCAACACCAGGCTTAATGAATGCAAGGGGGGTGTTCTGACACAGGGAGGCCTGAAAAAAGGGTGCAGTGACATTTGCAACATTTCACTGCCCCAGTTTTTCTGTCATTTTAGTCAATGGGCCTCCCTGTGTTTTTGCTGCACTGGTGTCAAAAATGTTTATGCTAGTGCAGCAAAGCGCCACAATATCATAAAAAATGTAAACACCATTGTCCTAACGACCACTATGGTGCACTGTATTGTAAATACAACACAACCATGGTGTTTGTTAGGTGGGGCAGGGGCGACACAAGAAAAGTGATGCATCAGGACCGATGCGCCACTTTCTTGTAAATATGCCACTTTGTATTTCTGCTGTGCATGCGTGCGGGGATGGAAGTGGGTAAGCAATGGTAATGTGAGCTAATGGTTTTTTATGCTGCTGACTTGTTTGTTCTAAATATAACATGACCTATGAGCTGATAAAATATAACTGTCACATTCTCATGCGAGATACATTGAGTTTTGTTAATAACGTAATCGAAGAGGTGAGGAATCAGGAGACCCTTCTGGGGCTGCAAAAATAGGGTAACCAGGGAGTTATGAATGTAAGCAAGTAAAGAGATGTCAAGCAGAGGCTAGAAATGCGGGTACCTTAGAGCTAAAGAGTTAGAAATATAATTTAGTCTCACTTTGGTTTCCATTATACTTAGTAGAGAGGCTATGTTAAGGGTGTGTGTCCTCTCTTAATGTAATTAATATGCAGCCTTGAGGAAGTCATGCACTGGTTTCTTCCCTCTGTAACTAAGCCGTGTAAACTGCACACTGGGGACACAAAACAATGCCCGCTCCCTTCTACATCTTTAGAAGTTGCATTTTAAAAAATGTAAGACAACTTATTGGATTTTAAAAACGACTAACCCAGCATTAATGTTGAACCTTCCACACAGATCTTTCTCTTCATATTTACAAAATTCAATTGAGGTTATATGAAAGAAAATATAGTGAAAATGACTTTCAGACATATCCTAAACTCACTGAAGACACGGAATGTGGTGCCATGTAGAAGCATTCAATTTTAATTTTATTTATAATCCATTGACAATTACATCTTACGTCTAGGCTGGTGAGTTACTGCACCACAGTGCAGTTAGACATAAACTCCTGGTATCTACATGTGTTGCACACAACTCTGATATCCATTGGGTAAGCGCTGAAATGAATATCACTTCACCTAAAACGTGTGGGCACAAACCGTTCCTGCGCCAATGTGCCCCATGCTTGTTATGAATGCTATGCAATAATTTCTTCCCATACGTTACACACAGTAATCAGTGCCTAATTTGAGCCGGTAGTTGCAGTTGGGGTCCACCAGGACTCATATTTAGGGACTGGCACTTATTTTTTCTCAACCGAGTTTGATCCAGAGCAATAGAGAGAGAAAAACACGAAGGGGGAGAGATGGAAGAAGAGAAAGATGTAAAAGCAGTGACAAAGGAAGAATCAATCAATCAATCATTGAATTTGTAAAGCACTCTACGTACCTGTGAGGGTTTCAAGGCGCTAGGGGGGGTGAGGCGGGGGGGTGCTGTTGTTACTGATCGAAGAGCCAGGTCTTGAGGAATCTTCTGAAGGTGAGTAGGTCTTGGGTCTGTTGCAGGTTGGTAGGGAGCGTGTTCCAGGTTTTGGCGGCGAGGTATGAGAAGGATCTGCCGCCGGAGGTTTTTCGTTGGATGCGGGGGACGACGGCGAGGGCGAGGTTTGCGGAGCGGAGCTGACGGGTGGGGGTGTAGAAGCTGAGTCTGTTGCTCAGGTAGGTTGGTCCGGTGTCGTGGAGTGCTTTGTGAGTGTGGGTAAGAAGCTTGAAAGTGATCCTCTTGTCCACCGGGAGCCAGTGAAGGTTTCTCAGGTGGTGGGGGATGTGGCTGCGACGGGGTACGTCGAGGATCAGCCGGGCTGAGGCGTTTTGGATGCGTTGGAGGCGTAGTAGGTCTTTTGCTTGGATGCCTGTGTAGAGTGCGTTGCCGTAGTCTAGCCTGCTGCTGACGGGGGCCTGTGTCACCGTTCTTCTTGTTTCTGTCGGGATCCACTTGAAGATCCTACGGAGCATGCAGAGTGTGTTGTAGCAGGAGGAGGAGACTGCGTTGACATGTTTAGACATGGTGAGGGAGGAGTCGAGGACGAAGCCCAGGTTGCGTGCGTGGTTGGTTGGTGTCGGTGGGGTTCCTGTTGCGGTAGGCCACCAGGAGTCGTCCCAGGCGGAGGGGGTGGGTCCTAAGATGAGGACCTCTGTCTTGTCCGAATTGAGTTTCAGACGGCTGCTTTTCATCCATTCGGCGATGGATTCCATTCCCTCGTGGAGGTTGGTTTTGGCTGTGCGCGGGTCTTTGGTGAGCGAGAGGATGAGCTGGGTGTCGTCGGCGTAGGTGAGAATGTTGAGGTTGTGTTGTTGGGCTACTTGTGCGAGGGGGGCCATGTAGATGTTGAACAGCATCGGGCTGAAGGATGAGCCTTGGGGGACGCCGCAGATGATGTCGCTGGCTTCGGAGCGGAAGGGGGGGAGGCGGACTCTCTGGGTTCTGCCGGAGAGGAATGAGATGATCCAGACGAGGGCTCTTCCTTGGATTCCGATTTCGTGGAGGCGTGTTTTCAGGGTGCGGTGGCAGACTGTGTCGAAGGCGGCAGATAGGTCCAGGAGGATGAGGGCTGATGCTTCGCCGTTGTCCATTTGATGTCTGATGTCGTCTGTGGCGGCGAGAAGGGCGGTCTCAGTGCTGTGGTTTCACCTGAAGCCGGATTGGGAGGGAGCCAGGATATTGTTGTCTTCGAGGTGGCTGGTTAGTTGTGTGTTGACAATTTTTTCAATCACCTTCGCTGGGAAGGGGAGTAGGGAGATCGGTTGGAAGTTCTTGAGGTCGGTGGGGTCTGCTTTGGGCTTCTTGAGGAGGGCGCGGATTTCGGCATGCTTCCAACTTTCCGGAAAGGTCACTGTTTCGAAGGAGATGTTGATGACCTTCCGTAGTTGGGGGGCGATGGTGGAGTCGGCCTTGTTGTACACGTGGTGGGGGCAGGGGTCTGATGGAGATCCTGAGTGGATGGAGTTCATGATCTTGCGTGTCTCTGTGTCGTTGACGTTGGTCCAGGAGGTCAGGCGGTTTGCCCAGGTGGAGCTTTCGGGGGTGGGGTCTGGCGTCAGAGTTGCATTGAAGCTGTCGTGGATGTCAGTGATCTTTCGGTGGAAGAAGGTGGACAGTGCGTTGCAGAGTTCTTGGGATGGAGGGATGTCGTTGACGTTGGTGCTTGGGTTGGAGAGTTCTTTTACGATGCTGAAGAGCTCTTTGCTGTCATGTGCGTTGTTGTCCAAGCGGTCTTTAAAGTGGGATCGTTTGGCTTGTCTGATGAGTTGGTGGTGTCTGCGGATGGCGTCCTTGTGGGCTGTGAGGCTGTCAAGTGTGCGTTTGAGGAGCCATTCCTTTTTTAGTTTTCAACAGTCGCACTTGGAGTTTAGGAGCTCGTCGGTGAACCAGGCGGCTTTTCTTCTGGCTTGGTTGTTGGTGGGTTTCTTGAGTGGCGCGAGGATGTTGGCGCAATCGTTGATCCACAGAGTGAGGTTGTGGGCGGCGGTGTCTGGGTCGGTGGGGTCGGAGGGTGGGTTCTGGGTGAGGGTGTTGGTAAGCTGGTCTTCCGTGACTTTGCTCCAGCATCGGCGGGGTGGTTGTTGAATGCGATGGTGCTCGGTATGTTTCTTGTAGGTGAAGTGTATGCAGTGGTGGTCGGTCCAGTGGATGCAGTGGTGTGGTTGAAGGTGACGTGGGCGCTTGAGGAGAAGATGGGATCAAGCGTGTGGCCGGCGATGTGGGTTGGTGTGTTTACGAGTTGTCTGAGGCCGTGGTTTGTGAGGTTGTCGATCAGAGTAGTGGAGTTGGTGTCGTTGTTCTCCAGGTGGAAATTTAGGTCCCCAAGGAGGATGTAATCCGTTGAGGTGACTGAGTGGGTGCTGGTGAGGTCGGCGATGGATTCGCTGAAAGGTGCTCGTGGTCCGGGAGGTCTGTAGATGAGCGTTCCTCAGAGAGTGGTGTTGGGGTCGGTGTGGATGCGGAAGTGTAGGTGTTCGGCGGTCTTGAGGGTGTCGTCAGTGTAGGTGTAGACCTTGAGGGTGGATTTGTGGGCGATGGTTATTCCTCCTCCGATTCCGTTGGTGCGGTCCCTTCGGATGATCTTGTAGCCGTCCAGGATGGCTATTGCGATGTCGGGCGCCGAGGAGTAGTTCCACCAGGTTTCGGTCAGGAAGGCTGCGTCTGGGGCGGTGGAGTCGAGCAGGTCCCAGAGCTCGATGGCGTGCTTGCGTGCGGAGCGGGTGTTGAGGAGTATGCAGTGGAGGTGGTTTGTTTCGGTCTTTGTAGATTTTGTTGTTCTGTCGCAGGTGAATCTGCAGCTGCGGCATGAGAAGGGTCCGTGGGTGTTCCTTGGTGAGGACTGGAAGCATGCTGTGATGCGGCCGGGATTGAGGGCGTTGAGTTGGTCGGGCGTGTAACGGCATCTGGAGATGCAGGGGTCTCGTGGACCAGGGGGTGTGGCGCTGGGCGCAGTCCAGGCGCGGACAGGCACAGACGGGCTTGCCTCCGGCGCGCCAGCGGCGCGCCCACTGCGTGCATCCGCTGTGCGGACGCGCAGCGACCGCCATTAAGAAGGGAGGGGGGAGCAGCTGGGAGGTGGGAGGGAGCGGCGAATGGGGGTGCGAGGCGGGCGGGCCGCAGGGAGGCAGCGGCGAGGAAAGCGGCTCAGAGAGAGCCAACAAGGGGGCAGGGGGAGCACACAAGGTGCAAAAAGCGGCAGAAATAACTGGAAAAAAGACACAGAAGGAAATTGCAAAAATGAACGGCACAGTAATTCAAAGGCACATAAAACGAGTCACAAATATACGAACGGCACAATAATTCAAGGCACAGAACACGAGTCACATAAACTTCGAACGGCACAAAGCGCAAGTCTAGTGAAGCTTACCAGAGCCCACTAGACACCAGGGATGAGGCGCAGGCGGATGCCTGCGGGTGGAGGAGGGCCTCGAACACGCGATTGGCAGTGTGTGCGGGGTCAAGGACAAGGGAACAGCTTGGTGGTGCTGCAGACATGGGGGAGTGATCTCCTGACCAAAATCAGGTCAGAGGTCGCTCACCCTCAACGCGCAGCGACTGCCATTAAGAAGGGAGGGGGAAGGGAGGAGCAGCTGGGAGGTGGGAGGGAGCGGCGAATGGGGGCGCGAGGGGGGCGGGCCGCAGGGAGGCAGCGGCGGGGAAAGCGGCTCAGAGAGAGACGACAAGGGGACAGGGGGAGCGCACAAGGGGCAAAAAGCAGCAGGAATAACCGGAAAAAAGGCACAGAAGGAAACTGCAAAAATGAACGGCACAGTAATTCAAAGGCACATAAAACGAGTCACAAACATACGAACGGCACAATAATTCAAGGCACAGAACACGAGTCACAAAAACTTCGAACGGCACAAAGCGCAAGTCTAGTGAAGCTTACCAGAGCCCACTAGACACCAGGGATGAGGCGCAGGCGGATGCCTGCGGGTGGAGGAGGGATTTGAACCCGCGATTGGCAGCGTGTGCGGGGTCAAGGACAAAGGAACAGCTTGGTGGTGCTGCGGACGTGGGGGAGCGATCTCCTGACCAAAATCAGGTCAGAGGTCGCTCACCCTCGACGTGCAGCGACCGCCCTTAAGAAGGGAGGGGGGAGGGAAGAGCAGCTGGGAGGTGGGAGGGAGCGGCGAAGGGGGGCGCGAGGGGGGCGGGCCGCAGGGAGGCAGCGGCGGGGAAAGCGGCTCACAGAGAGCCGACAAGGGGACAGGGGGAGCGCACAAGGGGCAAAAAGCGGCAGAAATAACCGGAAAAAAGGCACAGAAGGAAACTGCAAAAATGAACGGCACAGTAATTCAAAGGCACATAAAACGAGTCACAAATATACGAACAGCACAATAATTCAAGGCACAGAACACGAGTCACAAAAACTTCGAACGGCACAAAGCGCAAGTCTAGTGAAGTTTACCAGAGCCCACTAGACACCAGGGATGAGGCGCAGGCGGATGCCTGCGGGTGGAGGAGGGCCTTGAACATGCGATTGGCAGCATGTGCGGGGTCAAGGACAAGGGAACAGCTTGGTGGTGCTGCGGACGTGGGGGAGCGATCTCCTGACCAAAATCAGGTCAGAGGTCGCTCACCCTCGACGCGCAGCGACCGCCATTAAGAAGGGAGGGGGGAGGGAGGAGCAGCTGGGAGGCGGAAGGGAGCGGCGAATGGAGGCGCGAGGGGGGCAGGGCCGCAGGGAGGCAGCGGAGGGGAAAGCAGCTCACAGAGAGCCGACAAGGGGACAGGGGGAGCGCATAAGGGGCAAAAAGCGGCAGAAATAACTGGAAAAAAGGCACATAAGGAAACTGCAAAAATGAACGGCACAGTAATTCAAAGGCACATAAAACGAGTCACAAATATACGAACGGCACAATAATTCAAGGCACAGAACACGAGTCACAAAAACTTCGAACGGCACAAAGCGCAAGTCTAGTGAAGCTTACCAGAGCCCACTAGACACCAGGGATGAGGCGCAGGCGGATGCCTGCGGTTGGAGGAGGGTCTCGAACACACGATTGGCAGCGTGTGCGGGGTCAAGGACAAGGGAACAGCTTGGTGGTGCTGCGGACGTGGGGGAGCGATCTCCTGACCAAAATCAGGTCAGAGGTCGCTCACCCTTGACGCGCAGCGACCGTCATTAAGAAGGGATGAAAAAGAACCTGCGTGAGTGCAATAAAGAGGCAGGGCGTGTCTACTGGTGGATTTAAAAGGCCTAAGGTCGAGCTAAGACTGCGCAGCCTTGATATTCGGAACCCCAACCTTCAATAGTGCCAGCTGTGGGCTTCTGAGCAAAACTGTGGGCCCCGGCACTTACTCTCTGACAAATTACACACTGACAATACTCATGCAACAGTCACAATTTCCTGTTCTATACAGGCCACTACCACACTTTCCCCTATGGCGCATTAGATGAAGATTGTAGGAGCACACCAAAGAAGAATTGGCAGCCGGGGAAGAGGAGAGGTAGGTTTTTTCAGTCAGAGAATAATGGTTCTCCATGAGGAATAGATCTGGAGTTATCCAGGAATACCCTGTCAGTATTTCTACATCACGAAATACCAATACAGCAGAGATCTGTAATGCCAGGATTCATAATTTCTGTGGGATTACACATTTCACCTAAATAATTGGGGATTACTGGGAAATCTGAATTTCTGCACAGATCTCAACAAGGTATTGCTGAATTATGGGACATTTTCTGTAAACATATTCCACAAGGTTTTAACTGGTAAATATATCCACAAAAATCCAGAGGGTGTGGTAATGGCACATGTGAAATTAATGAACATGCCAGAATAAAAATTCAAACAGTGAGTTCCGTTTCCGGCTGAATTGGGAATTCTGAAAACTCGTAGTAGTCAAGAAGAATTATATCCACTTCTAGGGTATGTGTCACTTTGCAGGCGGGCACTCTTAATGTCAGTAAATCATAATCTCAACATTTGATTAGTAAAGTAATTATACTGACAAATATGATTATAACATTTATGGACCGAAACATGATTGCACTGATTATTACTGATTATTACTATGATCTAAAAATATAAGCCCAAATACATGAAAGTGAATAAAAAAATTAAAGATAAAACTAAAAACTTAAGCAAGCCCCCACCCTATAACCCAACCCTAATCTCTGACCTTACCATATTTCTAACCATAAGCCAAAGCCTGATACTAGTCTTCACACTAAGCCATAAATTAACCATATGTCTGATCCGAAAACTAACCCTAAATTTCTCTCTAAGCCTGCTTGTACACTGGTCATAGGACTGCTGATAATTTAAGACTTGCACCTAAACCCAATGCTAGCCCTAAGCATAGGTATGAGACAGAAGCATCACTCTAAGACTAAGGGGGTGATTCTGACGTCGGCGGTAAAATGCCCTTACCGCCGGTCAGAAGACCGCCATAACACCGCCGCGGTCAACCGCCACGGTCATTCTGACCCACAACGGCCAAACCTCCAAAAATCCGTCCTCCACTGCAGCCCGCCACATCGGCGGGCAGCGATAAACTGGAGATGACCAAACCTCCACCGTCACGCCAACAGAAATACGCCCATGCCATTACGACCCACGAATCCACACGGCGGTCATTCAAACGCGGTATTCCATTGGTGCTACACACCGCCGCGGTCAGAATACACACACATCACCAAAACACAGCCACATTGGACAATTTGAAAAACACACACCTGATACACATACACACACCACTCCCACACAATCAACCAACTATAAAACACACACCCACATCACCCACAAACCCCTGCGACCCCAATTACTGAGAGAAGGAGAGCGAGACACAGCAGACAATCCAAAGCAAGACACACTGAGGCACACTACACCATCACACACACCACATAGTAGCACAAAGCACCACTCACCAACACACTCCTCATCACATACACCACCCCACACCTCACCCACACCACCCCATGGCACCCCAAAGGCATCCACGATTTTCGGACCAAGAACTCCGGGTCATGGTGGAGGAAATCCTAAGAGTGGAACCCCAGCTCTTCGGCTCGCAGGTGCAGCACACCAGTATAGCCAGGAAGGCGGAGCTATGGCAGCGGATCGTGGACAGGGTCAACGCGGTGGAACAGCATCCCAGGAATAGGGAGGACATCCGCAAAAGATGGAACGACCTACGGGGGAAGGTCCGATCGATGGTGTCCAGGCACAACATCGCGGTCCAGAAGACTGGCGGCGGACCCCCTCCCACCCCTCCCGAATTTACATCGTGGGAGCAAGAGGTCTTGACCATCCTGCATCCTCAGGGCCTCGCAGGAGTAGCCGGAGGAATGGACTCTGGTAAGTCCCATCTCAACTACTATATCCCCCCCACCCCACCAGCATGCCAACCCACACCCCCACCCTCACCCCCAACCCCCCAGCACACATCCTTCCTGACAATGTCTCACCAGCACAACCCACCCATCCCAACACCAACTCCTGCATGCCAACACAAACCATGGGCACCCATCACCTAAGCATGACCACTGCACTAACCCCTCCCCCCCACTAAATACCCTCACAACACCTCCCTCCAGGGAATGCCTGCACTGGGGGACAAGGGCACCCACAACACGCATGCTATTGCACACACAGAAACAATAACCAAACTCTCTTACCCCATGCAGGACCCGAACGACAACACACCAGCCAGGAGGGTCCAGAAGTGTCCATCCCACCACCGGAACAGGCCCACACTGAGGATAGCAGCTCTGTCGACAGTGAACCTGATGACCAGCCCGGACCATCGGGGACCTCTGGGCAGTCGGTTCCCCTCACCCAGACACAGGCCACACCAGACCCGACCCCCTCTGCCGACACCAGCACAGCTCCCACCCAGCGGGCCCATGCCTCTGTCTCTAGGACAGCTCAATCAGCGGTGTGTCTGCCACTACAGGGCACCCAGGCTAACCCGACACCCCAACAACAACAGGGACCTGGGGGCAGTGGGAGCGGGCACACCGGCCAGGGGACAGAGGCCGGGGGAAACCGGGCAGCTCGGAGGGCTGCTGTGCGACAGGGGGGGGAGGAGAGGCCCAGGGAACCCACTCTCCAAGAGGCCCTCACCACCATCATGGGGGCATACCACCACTCCCAAGAAACGATGGCGACGGTACTGGCCAGGTTCACTGAGATCCAGGAACAGCAGGAAGAACGCTACATGGGGTTCAGGGAGGAGCTGAGAATCATCGGGACCGCAATGGGGACCATCGTCCTGGCCCTCCACAGGATAGAGGACGCGTTGCGGGACCATGGTGCACCACACAGGGCCCCTGTCACTAGGCCGGACCAGGAACAGCCTACCACCTCCGCCGGCGCTAGTGGACAGGAGGTCCCAACACCTCGACAGCCCCCCAGAACCCCACCTCCTGCTGAAGAACAACCACCCCGTAAGAGGAGCCTGAGACCAAAGAAAAAGACAGAGTAGGATGTCAAGACCCCCGCCAGCAGGACATACCCCCTCAAGTCTTCCCACTGTCCCACATTGCCACCCTGTCCAACCATGAACTGCCTATGCTCCATCCTTCCACAGGCAAAAGAACAATGCACCTGTGAGACTGAGAACTGGACTCTGCCATGGATATTCCTCCACCCCCACCCATCACCCTTAGAATCACATGTACCGATATCTAGCACTGTAAATAAATCACATTTTGCACACAAACCTGTTTTGAGTCATGCTGTAATTTCTGTTCTGTCAATTAGTCATGACAACATACCAATGTCAATACGCTGTATTTCATGGGCGAACCAAGCAGAAGTCAGGTACTGAGTCAGACAGCACTGAGAAGGGAAGGGAAAGGCATAAATTAATAAAAAACATCTGTGGGGAACTACAGAAAGTACAGATGCAGGAGGCTAGAAGCAATTGTGAAATGGCGTGGGTGATTCTTACCTGGGTGTTACTGGAAATACTGTTGTATCACTCTGTCCCTATTGTCTGTGTCGTCCTCAGAGTCTTCCTCCTCTTCACTCTCCACAGGCTCCACGGCTTCTACAACACCACCATCTGGACCATCCTCCTGCAGGAAAGGCACCTGGCGTCGCAAAGCCAGGTTGTGAAGCATACAGCACGCCACGATGATATGGCACACCTTCTTTGGTGAGTACATTAGGGATCCACCAGTCATATGCAGGCACCTAAACCTGGCCTTCAGGAGGCCAAAGGTTCGCTCAATCACCCTCCTTGTACGCCCATGGGCCTCATTGTAGCGTTCCTCTGCCCTTGTCCGGGGATTCCTTACTGGGGTCAGTAGCCACGGCAGGTTGGGGTAACCAGAGTCACCTATTAGCCACACACGTTGTCTCTGTAGCTGCTCCATCACATAGGGGATGCTGCTATTTCGCATCACATACGCGTCATGCACTGACCCTGGGAACTTGGCATTTACATGGGAGATGTACTGGTCAGCCAAACAGACCACCTGGACATTCATCGAATGATAATTGTTTCTGTTTCGGTACACCTGCTCATCGTCTTTTGGGGGTACCAAAGCCACAAGGGTCCCATCAATGGCACCAATGATGTTGGGGATATGTCCAAGGGCATAGAAATCACCCTTCACTGTGGGCAAGTCACCCTCCTCGGGGAAAATGATGTAGCTCCGCATGAGTTTCATCAGGGCAGACAAACTCTGCTCAAAATCTTAGAAAACATAGGCTGAGACATTCCAGATGACATGGCCACTGTGGTCTGGAATGACCCACTGGCCAAAAAATGGAGGACTGACAAAACCTGCACCAGAGGGGGAATCCCTGTGGGTTGGCGGATGGGGGACATCAGGGCTGGCTCCAGCTGGGCACACAGTTCATGGATAGTGGCACGGTCAAGTCGGTATCGAAGTATTATATGGCGTTCTTCCATTGTCGACAGGTCCACCAGCGGTCGGTACACGCGAGGATTCCTCCTTCTCATCCCAAGTCCCAGCGGACGGTGCCTAGGAAGGACAACATGGAGCACAGAGTCAGCCAAACCACAGGTACGTACAGACAGCTTGCACAGTTAAAGAATGGCAATGGGTTGAAAGGCGTGTATGTGTGGCAATGCAAGGCCTAGGCCTGTGTGTCGCAGTCAAAATTAAGCCATGTGGGCCCTTGAAATGGCGGCTGCCTGACCTGTGAAGTGGGACAATGGGATGTGAGGTCACTGCGCTGGCGGGGCACACCGTGGCGGTAGGCGGTCGAAGACCGCGGCGCAAAGCCGCATTGGTTAACATTGAAGCCTATGGGTTTCAGGAGCCAATAACGAAGTGCGCTGGCGGTCGCGGTACGCACCGCCGCGGTACGCACCGCCGCGGACGTGACCGCCATTTTCTATCTGCTTAATCACTCGAGACCTGATCATCCACAGGAGAGGACCTATACTGCAAGTGCTGCTGTGACCTCGGTCTGGAAGATACAATGGCTGCTGCGACTGGGGAAAGGGCCCCTGCCTTCACGTCTGAAGAATTGGACAAGCTCGTGGATGGGGTCCTCCCCCAGTATGCGCTACTCTATGGTCCTCCAGACCAACAAGTGAGTACACCGGGTGCTAATGGAATGGGCTATGCCTGTGTGGATTGGGGTGGATGTAAGTTGGTGGGGTGGGGGGCGAATGAGGAGTGCAACGCCGGACAGATGAGAGCATGTGCCATATGGCAAAGTGGGTGGGGGGGGGCCAATTACATCTAACATGCAGGCCATTGATGATTTCCTCCTTTCCACCCTGTACATGTCTAATAGGTCAGCGCCCATCAGAAGATCGAGATTTGGCGTGCCATCGCCAAGGAAGTCCGGACCTTGGGGGTCCACAACAGACGGGGCACCCACTGCCGCAAGAGGTGGGAGGACATCCGCCGCGGAACAAGGAAGACCGCAGAAACACTGCTGGGGATGGCCTCCCAACCTAGGAGGGGTGCCAGTCGCACCATGACCCCCCTGATGTCCCGGATCCTGGCGGTGGCCTACCCTGAATTGGATGGGCGCTTTAAGACATCACAGCAGACACAAGGGGGTGAGTATCAGCACATTCTCCTATCTTTCTGCGCAGTGGAGGCGTCTGGGTGGGGGAGGAGGGCTGTGGGTGACATTAGGCCAGGGCGCTTTCTGTAGTGTAGTCCTCTCCCTTAGGCATGGCCCTGTGCCCCCGGCCCCCACCTCGGTAGGGTGACAAGTACAGCCATTGAAGGTCCAGCATCTCCCATGTGCGCGTTTGACGTCTCTTGGCCTGTTGTCTTAGTCAGTAGTACTGAGTAGTGTACCCCGAATGCGCGGCTTAGTGCATTAGGCACCTGTGTCTGTCCTCTCCGCCAACGGTGTTGACATTGCATGCACTCAACCTGGTCTTCTTTTTTCTCCCCCCACCCTTTCTCTCCATCTTCTTGTGCATGTGTGCATTAGCATCATCAGGCGGAGGAGATTTGGCATCGGAGCACGAGGGAGCTGCAGGACACAAGGCCCCGGTGGGCCCAGGAACAGACACCGAGGGCACCAGTGATCCGGAGGGCGAGGGGAGCACCACGACGGGGACCGCTGGTGAGAGCAGCGAAAGCGACACGTCCTCGGATGGGAGCTCCCTAGGGGTGGCGGCAACATCCGTGCCCCCCGCCTCTACAGGTACAGCCGCCACCCAGCGCACCAGCCCCGCCCTCCCAGCAGCCCCTCAGTCTTCGCTCCGTGCCGGTTCGCCCAGGAAGGCGCGCGTCTCCTTCGCCCCAGGCACCTCAGCCCCTGCCCCTGTTGCCCCTGCTGCCCTCAGTGCGGAGCTCATTGACCTGGTAAGGACGCTCATTGTTGGGCAGACGACCCTTTTGAATGCCATCCAGGGTGTGCAAAGGGAGGTGCAACAGAGCAATGCGTACCTGGAGGGCATTCATTCGGGTCAGGCTGCCCATCAACGAGCGTTCACTGCTCTGGCCTCAGCACTGACGGCAGCCATTGTCCCTGTTTCCAGCCTCCCTCTTCTGACTGCCTCCAGCCTGTCTCTGTCTCCTGTTCCTCAGCCTATCCCATCCACACCATCAGACCAGCCTGCACACACCTCAACACCCAAGAGCAGCTCATCCAAACACAAGCACCACAGATCCCGCAAACACTCACCCGAGCAACACCCAGATGCAGACATGCCAACAGCCACTGCCACCCCTGTGTCCCCCTCCTCCTCGTCTCCCTCCTCCCTCCCTGTGACGTCTACACTCACACCTGCATGCACCCCAACATCAGCCAGTGCTTCCATCACCACCTCACCCTCCAGTACAGTCCACACTCGTGCAGTCACCACCCCCACTGCCATGTACACATCCCCTGTGTCCTCTCCCACTGTGTCTGTCACCCCTCTTCCAAGACACACAAACGCAGGCAGCCACCCACCCAACAGCCATCCACCTCACGACAGCCTACAGCACCAGCACCTTCACCCAATGACAGCACACCTGACTCTCCTACAACCACCTCCTCTACCTCCACTTCCATCTCCACTTCTCCTACCCTTTACCTTGGCCCTAAAAAACTTTTCCTGGCTAACCTTAACCTCTTTCCCCCCGATGACCTCCCCCATCCATCTTCAAAGAGTCCCAAGAGCACCGCAGCCACCACCAGCCCAGCTTCGGGTGTCACTGTTGTGCCTGGGTTCTGGAGCCCACCCTTTGCCAACAGTGACACATCGATCAGCAGCAAGGACACGTCCAGCCCCCCCCCCGGCAAGAGGACCCGCGAAAACAAGGACCGCCGTGCGAGGACCGACAGGGCTGCCCCCAAGGAGCAATGTGCGGCCACTTCACCACCCACACCATCTAGGGGAGGCAAGGGCCCGAGAGCCCCATCAAAGGAGCGGAAGGGCAGCAGGAGCGTGGAGAAGGTGGACCCCACATGCCACATCCCAGCTGGGAAGGAGGACACTAAGGAGGCCAGGAGTCCGTCCCCGAAGGGTCCAGAAACGTCACGGTCCCAGGGCGACTGAACAGGGAGTCCAGGCCAGGTCTGGCTCCCTTGACCTGCTGGATGAGCACCGCTGAACAGGGCCCGCGGTGCAGAAGAGTACCGCTGAACAGGGCCCCGCCGTGGAGATAGGCACCGCTGAACAGGGCCCGCGGTGCAGAAGAGTACCGCTGAACAGGGCCCCGCCGTGGAGATAGGCACCGCTGAACAGGGCCCCGCCGTCTCAAGCACCGCTCCGCTGGGCCCCGCCGTCTCAAGCACCGCTCCGCTGGGCCCTTCCTGTCAAGCACCGCTCCGCTGGGCCCTTCCTCTCAAGCACCGCTCCGCTGGGCACCGCCGTCTCAAGCACCGCTCCGCTGGGCCCTTCCTCTCAAGCACCGCTCCGCTGGGCCCTTCCTGTCAAGCACCGCTCCGCTGGGCCCCGCCGTCTCAAGCACCGGTCCGCTGGGCCCTTCCTGTCAAGCACCGCTCCGCTGGGCCCTTCCTCTCAAGCACCGCTCCGCTGGGCACCGCCGTCTCAAGCACCGCTCCGCTGGGCCCTTCCTGTCAAGCACCGCTCCGCTGGGCCCCGCCGTCTCAAGCACCGCTCCGCTGGGCACCGCCGTCTCAAGCACCGCTCCGCTGGGCCCTTCCTCTCAAGCACCGCTCCGCTGGGCCCTTCCTCTCAAGCACCGCTCCGCTGGGCCCCGCAGTCTCAAGCACCGCTCCGCTGGGCCCTTCCTGTCAAGCACCGCTCCGCTGGGCCCTTCTTCTCAAGCACCGCTCCGCTGGGCCCCGCAGTCTCAAGCACCGCTCCGCTGGGCCCTTCCTGTCAAGCACCGCTCCGCTGGGCCCTTCTTCTCAAGCACCGCTCCGCTGGGCCCTTCTTCTCAAGCACCGCTCCGCTGGGCCCTTCCTGTCAAGCATCGCTCCGCTGGGCCCTTCTTCTCAAGCACCGCTCCGCTGGGCCCTTCCTCTCAAGCACCGCTCTGCTGGGCACCGCCGTCTCAAGCACCGCTCCGCTGTGCCCTTCTTCTCAAGCACCGCTCCGCTGGGCCCTTCTTCTCAAGCACCGCTCCGCTGGGCCCTTCTTCTCAAGCACCGCTCCGCTGGGCCCTTCCTGTCAAGCATCGCTCCGCTGGGCCCTTCTTCTCAAGCACCGCTCCGCTGGGCCCTTCCTCTCAAGCACCGCTCCGCTGGGCCCCGCCGTCTCAAGCACCGCTGAACAGGGCACCGCCGTCTCAAGCACCGTTGATGGTTCACTGTGCCCACCATGCCTCCTCCTTGACCAGTGGAGACTGTCATCCACCTGATGGACTGTGGCTTTGCACTCCCCAGGATGGTCCAGTGGGCAGCCCACCCACTGTAGAGACATTGAGAGACTGTGGCTTTGCACTCCCCAGGATGGTCCAGTGGGCAGCCCACCCACTGTAGAGACATTGAGAGACTGTGGCTTTGCACTCCCCAGGATGGTCCAGTGGGCATGGTGGCTCCTCGTGGATCTGGTGTCGTGGACTCATGTGGCTGTGGTGCCCCCCCCTTCCCTTCCCCCTGAGGTGCCTGTAGTTTTTACATCTGATGCCCCTGCAGTGTTCTCTCCAAAGGACTCAGGTCTCCTGTGTGGGCTTTGCCCTTGTTTCTCAAGACTTTGGCCCACGGACATGCTGAATTCGTAGGATGTGCAGGACTTGGTACTTCAGTTATACACTGATGTGTATGTCATTTGTTTTGTTGTGGATATCTTTCATGGTTGTACGCTAATTTTCTGGAGCTTTTTGGTACATAAATATTTATTCCAAATATGATTATGTCCTAGCATTTTTCAGGGGTGTTTGGGTGGTGTCACTGTGACTTGGTGCTCTGCATTGGTGAGTACATAGTTGGGGGGGGGGGGTTCGCATATGTGTGTGCCCGTAACCTTTCGTCCTCCCCCTCCCGTGTGTCGTAGGTGCAGTACTCACCGTTGTCGTCTGCGCCGGACTTCGTACTCGTAGTAGATGAGAAGGTAGACGAGAGCAGGTAGGATGTTTAATTCGGGTTCCATGCTGTCCTCCGTACTCGTGGAGTGTGTTTTGGTGAGCGTTTTCCCGTTCGTAGTCTGTTTCCGCCGTGTTTTTATCGGCGGTGCTCCCGCCCCGGAAAAGGTGGTGGATTGGTGAGTTATGATAGTGTGGGCGGTACATTGTCTGCCGCCTGCCTGTTGGCGGTGACCGCCGCGCTGTTTGACTGTACCGCCGCGGCGGGCGGAGTGTTAAGTTGGCGGGCTGTGTTGGCGGTTCCCGCCAGGGTCAGAATTCCATTTTTTGGACCGCCAGCCTGTTGGCGGGTTGGCCGCCGCTTTAACACCGACCGCCAGGGTTAGAATCACCCCCTAAGGCTAGAAAGTGATTTACAAAGTTCAGTCTAGTCTGTTAAGAAGTAACATTCTAGTTACACACATTTTACTTTTTATTACAAATATTACTGTGTTTCCAATATAAATTGTTTAAAAAATAAAATTGTAGGAAGGTGAATTATAAATTGTAGGAGGTGATAGGTACCACAAGTAATATAGGGCCACATGTAGCAAAGGTTTTTACCCATTCTGTGTCTATGAGAAAAAGTGTTCGTACATATAGCCCAAAGTCACTAAACTGTTAGGTCCAGTCAAAAACTTCATTAATTCAAACCTGAGCTCAATCTCTGATAGTTATGGCTCAGATCAGACAGACATAAACCAGAGAAAATGTGCAAACCCTTTAGAAATATCAAACCAGTTAAAAAGTCGAAAAAACAAACCAATAAATATCCCAATTCAATTTATAAACACAAAGAAAAATATATTACGCAAAATGACATAAAAATTAGAAAAATCCAATAAGAGGAACTAGAGATAGAATTTGTAAAGATTTAAGAGAAAAAGTGCCAAGAAAAAACTAAAGCACCAGTAGTATTGTTTGCCTATGACTGGGTTTCAGGCTGACCACGAAGAGGAGCTGGCCGGATGGGCCAGGTTGGTTCGTCCCTGTCAAAGATTTTATCTTCTGACTTAGTCTTTGAAATTGAGGTCAAAATCCTTCAGCATGGCATGGTTACAGGCTGTAGTCGAGGGAGTCCTCTCGAAGCTCAATAGCCATTGAATGAGATCTAGCTGATGCTGTTGGTCTCAAATTTCTCATGCAGGGAAGTCCACCCATTGACTGGATACTTTTTGCACCTCTGCCTGGTCAAGATTTCTTTTATTTTGGAGCTTAGAATCCTCCAACGGGGCAACACTGCATGCTCTATATGGGAAGGCCATACAGAAGCTTGACTATTCCACCCTTGGCTTTAGGTTGTGTACCAAGAAAGGGTGAGTTTGGAGAATGAGCAATTTCCTCTTCCTAAGCTACACAACATTGGTTCTGGGGCCATTGCTCCCCTGCACTGGGCTGGAGTCCAATTAGCTATTATGGACCTAAACACAAAGGCTTCCTCTTCCTTAGGTTTCCCCTTACTCTAAAGATTGATTATCCAATTTTAACATGTTTTATGACTCAAAGCACATTTACTGGACACTGGAAAGCAGTACTCCAGTTTGCAAAGTCTGAAAACCAGCAATAGAAAACCACAAAAGAGGGGGGCATGGCTTGGGGCGTCAAGATGGCGGTCACATTCTAGGTGTGCTCAGGCCCCCTGTCATCTGCCACCATTCTCGTCTATACTCAGCCCCTAACAGTGTGCTTGCTGGCGTCTGCCCTCCCCCTGCATGCAGCACCTTGATGAGAATCCCTATGTGGATCCCTTAAGAGCCCGGAGAGGCCCATGATCCAGATGGTCTAGACCCACACACTCACAAGATGGTGGAGGTGAATGGCTGAGAGGTCTGACAAAGACCTCGCCATGTCGGAATGCTGCATCAGGGGGTGGCCGCCGGAGAGACTTAGGGGGTTATTACAACTTTGGAGGAGGTGTTAATCCGTCCCAAAAGTGACGGAAATACCACCAGCCGTTTTACGAGTTCCATAGGATATAATGGACTCGTAATACGGCTGGTGGTATATCCGTCACTTTACCGTCACTTTTGGGACGGATTAACACCGCCTCCAAAGTTGTAATAACCCCCTTAGTGTCCTGAGGCACCCCACGGCCCAGGGAGGACACCAGCTGGATCACCTTTGCGGAGCCCCAGGCAGCGGGCAGGGCATGTGCTGCGAGGCAGGCTGGTGCAGCGTGCAAATGTGAAGTGAAGGTAAAAGGGTGTGTCAGCCCGCACTCCCCCGGGAGAGTTGCCTTCCTTGTCGGGCACGGGCAGGGGAGCGCTGCCCTGTGTGGAGTGCTACCCGACCTGACTGTGCCCAGTGTTCCTCTGGTGCTGCAGATTTCAGCCCAAGGCGGTGAGATGGGCTGAGGCCTGGAAGAGGGTGGGGCCCAGTGCTGTTGCTCTTCACTTCCCTCCGTGGGGTCTGCCCCCCTCCTGGGGATGTCCCTGAAGGGGGTGCGGAGGGGTGTGGTGATTCCCCAACACTGGCCTGCCCGTGGGCCCTGAGGTGGTGAGTTGGGCTTCACGGACCCAGAGAGAGGCCTGGTTGGCAGGTGGAGATGGCCGGGGAGACAAGGCCCCGAGGGGAGGATGAATCGAGGCCCTGCAGACAGGAGGAGGGCCCAGACTTGGAGCTGCTGGTGGATCAGGGGCCCCTGAAATTGTGACATCAGTTGTGGTGCTGGGGAGGCGGAGGGCCCATATAGAATAAAAGACAGTGACAAGGATATGGACAAGGTCTTCCATTGATGTGTGAGGAGGCCTGTGTGAGTGCCCAGAGGTGCCTACCGCTAGCCCATATGACGGCATGGGAGCCTCGCTGATGAAACACTTGTAGGTAATCACAGCTGATGAACTCTCTACAGCCCTCAGGGTGGTGTCCAGGGAAGGGGAAAGGGGCATCCATGTGCTCTACTTCCCACAAATAATTGGGTTAGACACTGTTTGGACTGTGTGGGCCTAGATTTCCGCCACAACACGTATGGATCGAGGAGAGCAGATACTGGAGGTTTCATCTGGGCTGGGGTTGGAGGGCCTTGAGTGCTGCAGGAGTCCTCAGCTGTCGTCTTGCCAGGTGGTCAGAAAAAGCAATCAGTCCTGCAACTGCAGTGTGCTTGAGATGGGAAAAGATAAACAATCAAGGCCGCCCGCCTCTCAACCGCGTGTTGAGAGGTATACAATTCCTGCAGGGGTCCGGGGCGATGACAGTATGGAAGCCTCTGCGTCCGGAGTGGGTGACACAGACAGGATCCTGCAGGCAATCCACATCTCCCAAGCTGTGGTAGGGAATAAGGTTGGGGAAATGTGAGTTGATATGTCCTTGCTCCGTCGAGATCTGAAGAACCCCACAACCCGAATAATGGGCGCAGAGAGCTGTGTATCGGCGGTGGAGGATGAAGTCACAGAGCTGAAGACCAAAGTTAACCGCCTGCTCACTCGTACCCATGAGCTTCAGCAGCAAGTGGAGGATGCAGAAAACTGCTTGTGACGCATTAACTTCTGGAAGCGGTTGAGGGAGTCATGGGCTGTTGACTTCCTTGAGACCTGGTTGAAGTCATTGGTGCCACCAGATAGACTGACTCTATGGTTTGCAGTGGACCGTCCACCTCCAGGCGCCCCCGGAGCACCACCTAAGTCTCTCATAGCTCACATCTTCAACTTCCGAGACCGAGACTGTATCCTGAAAGAAGCTCGCCTACAGTTTGACCTCCGTTTTAAAAATTCAAAGATTTAGATTTTTCTGGACCACTCTTAGGATGAGCAGGCATGTCTATGATCCCACGATCCAGTCAAACAAAAGCAAAGGGCACTCCAACTTACTTATAATCCTTAATGTGCTGAATGCTGGAAAAATGCACTTTTTTGAGACCCCAGAATCGGCGTGGGGGTGGGTGACAAAGGAACATCACCTGCAGAGGAATGCCTGATCATCCTCTTTTTCGACCTATGCAACCGGATCACAGTCAAGCCTGCTCACCTGAAGCAATCCTGCACCACGTACCACCGGCGGCAGGGGGGGCTCTACCTGCCTTGTCGAGTTCTGGCTCCTTGGTGCTGCTGCTCCTGCAGCACAGAAAATATTCACAGGACCTGAAGAACGGTGAGCAGACAGCATCGCAGAAGGGAGAAAGACTGAGCCTGACACCCCTGGTGTAGTTGAAGCAGTACGAGGAAAGCTTTACAGTGTATACTAGCTGAATAGACGGTACTTTAATTCTACCATTTGGAAGAGTCCACCACTCCACACTAGACATTGTTCCCAGTTGCTTGTTGGGAATTTGAAGTTGGGGGCAACAGATGCTTCTTCTTGTTGGGAGGGAAGTATGGGGTAGGGGAAGTTGGGAGGAGATGGGTTGTGTATGAATGTGCACTTGCACTAGTTTTGTTGTTGTTTCTTTGCTTTCATTGTCACACAGGTCGCTTCACTTCTCATCCGCCCCCGGTGGTGTCTTACCAAGCCCAGTCACAAATAATGTGCACACTAAGATGGCCCTGGGAGTCAATGGGTGGGTTCTGGAGCTGGCTAGGTACAGTGACTTGCTCTTATCATGGCCGCATATAATGTGGTGTCCTGGAATGTAGATGGCTTGTTGGACGAGATCAAATGAACGGTAGTGCTCCAATATGTGAAAAAGCTTCATCATTCCATTTTGTTTCCGCAAGACACACACTTAATGGGCACGTCTTGTCTTTCCTGGCCTGTTATGGGTTTGATTGAGTCTATCACGCAGGATTCATGCATGGCTCCCACGGGGTCGCAATACTTATGCATCAGGGGTTTCCCTTGGTAGTGCATCAAAGATGGCTAGACACACAGGGCAGGTATATTGCGCTGACGGGTATGGTGGAGGGACAATCCTTGAACTTTGTATGTGTATATGCCCCTCCCACAGCGCTTGACCCCTTCCTTGAGGAACTTGCAGTTGTAGTTGCTCAGTTGCCCCTTGGCCTCACTGTCATTGGGGGCAATAAGAATGCGGTTTTAGATCCTGCCATGGATATCACGGGTAAAGCCTCAGATACTCGATATCGATGGTCCTCTTCCTCACATACACACATGTCTGCATTGATATGATCTTTACGCCTGCCACTGATCTCTCCACAGCTGCAAAGGTTCAAATACTTTCCTGGGGCATATCGGATCATGCTCCTCTCCTCCTGAGCATTGGCTCTACCATCCCATCACAATGACCCATGTGGAGCCTTAATGCCTGGTTCTTACAAAATGCAGAATATGCTAAAGAGATTTGTAAAGAGATCTAACAATATATTGAGATCAATGAGGGAACAGTGCGAACAAAGGCAATTCCGCGGGAGGTTGGAAAAGCCACGATTCATGGCCACGCCAAAACTCCTCTGCGGAAACAGGAGCAAATAAAGCAAGCCAACTTTTCTTATTTAGAGGCCAGTGCACTTCATTTGGAGAGGCTCATGGCCAGGAAGGGCAAGGGGAGAGGTGGAATGTGCTCTAAACCTAGTAAGGGAGGAAATTCGGGCCCAGTCCGTAGAGGCAGCAAAACAAATATGGCGTGCAGTGCAAGCATGGATCTATGGCTGGGGAGATAAAAACAGCAAGTTGTTTTACTCGCTGGCTACCAATCTCCTGGCAGGAAGTGTTGAGCCCGAGGTGGCTGACATGACAGGAATGCAACAGACTACTTCTGCCTCATTCGTGCAATACTATGCTATGCTCTACACAGCGGCCCCCAGGCCCTTGGTGGAGCACGAAGGGCCACTTTTAAAAAATATATCTTTGCCCATTCTCCAGGACCAGGAATGCCGGGCTTTGGATGAGCCTGTTTCCTTGGAGGAGATAGGGGAGACCATCTCGGCATTAAAAACTGGGAAAACCCCAGCCCCATGTGGGAACCCTACTGAGTTCTACTCCAAGTTCAGAGATCTCCTGGTACCGGTACTGCACGGCCTCTATGAGGAGGCGATGGAAGTTGGTGCCTTCCCATGCAGCCTGGACCAGGCCACAGTAGTGGTCCTGCAGAAGACACAGCCCCCATCGTTACCGTGCGCAGATTATCGACTGATTTCTCTGATTAATAGGGAACTAAAAATATATGCCACAGTCTTAGTGAACTGCCTGTGGATGGTCCTGGGATATTTGATCCACGCTGATCAATGCGGCTCCATGCCAACCCGCAGTACTAGGCGCTGTCTTATGTGCTTACAAGTTGCACTGGAAAATAGGCATGCCCTTCGCACGTCTTTGGCCTTGGTGTTGATAGACTTCGAGAAGGCGTTCGATACTGTGGACTGGGGATATCTAAGTCAAGTACTCGAAAAGGTGGTATTCTGTGACAAATTTCGGCCCATGGTACATATACCTCGTAAGTTCCCAACGGCTAGGGTACTGGTTAATGGGACGGTACTGGATGCCTTCCCTATTTGTAGGGGAACAAGGCAATGGTGTCCGCTATCCCCCTTTCTCTTTGCCTTGGCCATAGAGCCCTTAGCGCACATGATCTTCAATGATCCACTGCTTGCAGGCTGGCACTGGCCTCAGGGTGAGGAAGATCGTATTGCTCTATATGCAGACAGTGTAATGTTGTATTTATCAGGCCTGGCAGAGAGCAGAATGGGAGGTGATGTCTCAGTTGGGCTACATTACAAGAAGCGTATACGAGGGAGGGTTGGGTATGTCCATCTACAGTACTAATATTTCACGTCCCAAGCCCTTGTGATTAATGAATGGCTCACGAGGTATTGGGCTGCTCCAGCCTATCACTTACAGCTGATAACACTGGGGTTCTCCAGCATTTTGGACCTTCTTTATGACAGTCCAGTCTCACTCAGCACCCTGAGGTTACCAGGATGGTGTTCATTGGATGGCGAGAGGCACAGCGTCACACCGGGTGATGGAAGAATCTAACACAACATACCCCATTGTGGCGAGGGACCTGGTTGCGGGAGTTGAGTGCCCTCAAGGGCTTATCTAAATGGGACACTGTAGGCATTGCCATACTTGGCGATGTGTGGTCCGATAACCACATGCAGTCCTTCTAGAAGCTCCAGGAGTGATACACCCTGTCTAACACACAGTTACATAAATCTTCACAGTTAAGGCATGCATTGAGGTGACACATATTTGAGGATACTTATATACCCGAATTTAGCACTACGGAGGCAAAGGTGGTGATGGGAACACTGGGTAAGGGTGGAGTCTCCCAAATATACCACTCGATAATACTAAGTGCATCTGAGACCCTCCAGCCCCTGAGATCATGTTGGGAGAGTTGGGTGGGACCAATGGACGAGGAAGACTGGCGGGACTCACTAATGGCTCTGCGAGTAATCGTAATCTCAGCCAAACTGCGATTAGTACAGATGTATTACCTGCACTGCATGTACGTAACCCCAGCTAGAATGCACTGAGCTGGTCTGCGGTCCATCCCCAATGTAGTCTTTGCTCCCACTCTCCAGAAGATTTTTTCCATATGGTGTGGTCCTGCCTGCTCATTGTACAATATTGTAAGCAGATACTGGCAGGGCTCTCCATGGTTGTGGGACAGACCTTGGAACTGTCCTCATTGATGGTCATTTTGGGGCGATGGAGGGGGTGGGGAGTTCCCGAGCGGATTGAATCTTTCTGGGCACCGCTCTTCTCATCGCCCAATGAAATATTGCAGTGCAGTGGACTGCGAGTCGACCTCCATTGCTCTTGAGGTGGCGGCAAGGGCTGGACTGGTGCACCCAAATGGAGAGACCTGTATATGTGGTGCGAGGCTGCCCGCAGAGACATACTAGAATCTGGTCCAACTGGACGTGAGACTCCTGGATAGAAGAGGAAGTGTAACACTTTACTATGAGATGTGTAATGATGATGTGAATGCTAATTTTTATGGGAAGCACAGGGGGGATTCACTGGGTGAACAGAGGATGGGAATGTTTGATTTGTTCTAATAGACCTGTATCTTGACAAACCATGCTATGAATAAAATTGACATTTGATTATCAAAAATACAAGAACTTAGCAAAAGAAATTGGTGTGCACATGCAAAAAGGAGCAATTTCTCACAAAAAAATGTTTCAACATTTTAGGATTTCTATTCCAAGCATTTTTGTTGTTCCTGCATCCTCTCTCAGCCCATGAAAAGGTGATTTGCTCCTTGCACCAGCTGACTTTAGAGAGCTTAAAATTAACGGTGATCAAAAAAATGTATGTATCATGAAATGTATCCTCTGGATAATTTGTGCAATATTTAGGAACAGTATTTATGCAATTAAAACTCAAAATGAGTTGCCCAATATGACTGCTTAACCAATACCCAATTTACTAGGACAGCAATTCTTAACTTGTGGTCTGGGAGCCCCTGGAGGTCTGTGACACCTACCCAGTGGTCCGTGACTACTTAGAAAATTAAAATATATTAACATATTAATGAAGTGTATATAAAGAAGGAAAATGGAAATTAATAATACGTTCTGTAAATGTGAATGAATTTGAAATTCAAGGTTTCAAATTAAGATGGTATTCTCAAGCTGATTTGTGGGAAGAATGGAAGTGCATTAAACAGAATATAGACTGGACAAGGGTGGTCTCAGCTGCAGTTAGAAAAACTCTAAGGATTTCCAAATCCCAGTAATGATTAAGTGGGGGTACACAAACGCCAAAATATTAAGTGCCACTGTTGTAGGACATTGCATCACAGGAAATATACGGACACCTGCATTGCGTCGGGTTCTGTATTCGATTAAATCCCTATCAAGTTGGATTGCTCCTACCTCTACAACTCTCATACCTAATATTTGTATTTTCCTTTCCAGGAACTTTTTTATATTTTCGAAGAAAGACAGTTTCAAAGCGGGTGAGCTAGGATCCGAAAATTCAACTATAATTTGCTGACGTGACCTATTTCCATGATCTGCCTTTCTTAATTTTTTTGTAATTTTTCTCTGATACATGGTGAAACCCCTCACCCCCAGGCCCCGAAAACACCGCCGAGATAATTGATACTGTTATTAACATGGATCTATTTCACTGTTTTAAACCCACCAGCAAATATTGACATGTATGTTCCAACGCTGAGGAGCTGGTGAGGAAATATCTGCGGGGTGGGGGGAATTGAAACTTCGATGGCATATAGCTGCACAAAACGGAGCAATTTCAAGGAATAGAACATTTCCTTAATGTCAAAGTTTCCACCAATGGGACTCACCTCAACCGCAGGTGCATAATTACAAATCTAGGCCCATATTTATCGAGGGCAATGGAAGCCCTTCAGTGAGATTTACCAAGTCACACAAAGATACCTTGCATGGCCCTGGTTGGCTTGGTAAACCTGGAGTAACGCAAGGCAGCACAAGTCGCTGTAGCGAAAGTCACTGCCTTGCATTACTTTGCAATGGGGAGGCATTACATGGGTGGAGAGTGAGTACTCCCACACATCCACCCATGTATTTTGGCATATGCCCAGATTTACTAACACTAGTAAACCCGCAAATGGGTCAAAATGCTAAGCCTTCCCAAGAGAGGGGCAACAAGAAGAAATATCTTTCTTTCTCCTCGTTTTCCCTCTTTCTAAGTGTGCTGCATTCTGCAGCACACTTAGAGGAAAAAGGCTCTAAGGATTGCTTTTGTGCTTGAAGGTTTCCCTTCCTGCACAAAAACAATCCTGGATGTAACACAGGCACCCTTGCACCATTGCACTTGTGCCCACATTGGAAATTCGCATCCACAAGTGCACTAGCACACAGAGAGAGCAGAAATGCACCATATGTTAGTAAATATTGCACATTCCTGCCTTCTCTATTTGATGCAGCACAGTGCAGCAAATTGTCTTGCTGCATTGCACAGCGTCAAGTCTTGATATATCTGGCCCATACTGTTTCTGGGGACCATGAATCCATGAGCTCTTATGTTCTGATGGCCTTTCACCAGTTGAACTACTTCCTTGCAGACTCTGTACAGAGGAAATCATTGTTCGCATTGGTCCATGCTTTTAAACCAGCACTTCTTGTTATGCTCCTTCGATAAGGTACAAGTATAGAGAAACATGGTCAAGAGATTGTGTAAATGAAAATAATTGTATGAATGAAGATTACACTTACTAAAGATCAGTTGGAAATTAAAGGAATACATTACTAGTAATACAATGGGCTAAATGACATGTAGAAAGGCCAGTGATGCCTTGCCTCGATGAAAGCACACACCAATAAAGTTACATACAGATTTAGCTTTTTCTGGGTGGCCACAACTCTGTGTGGATGGTGACCTGGGGAAGTATGCATTACTCTTGCATGTTATGTTACAAGTTACAAATCAATTCATGGCTGCTTTGCCAGAGGTGAACTTGGAAATCGTTAATAGATGGGTTTGCTGCACATCCTATAGGAGACAAGAGAACTATGGCCTAAGTTTAACCCCTTCTCTGCCAGACCTTTTCGCGCTCAGGTGCCAGGCCTGTTTTTGGCTATTTGTGGCAGTTCGCACTTAGGCCCTCATAACTTTTTGTACACAGAAGCTACCTATGCCAAATTTGTGTCCTTTTTTTTACAACATCCTAGGAATTCTAGAGGTACCCAGAGTTTATGGGTTACCCTGGAGGACACCAAGAAATTAGCCAAAATACAGCAAAAATTTTGTGTTTTTTTTTTAAAAATGGGAAAAAGGTGCTGCAGAAGAAGGCTTGTGGTTTTTTCCCTGAAAATTGCACCAACAAAGAGTTTGTGGTGCTAAAATCACCATCTTCCCAGCTTTCAGGAACAGGCAGATTTGAATCAGAAAACCACATTTTTCAACACAATATTGGCATTTTACTGGGACATACCCCATTTTTACTATTTTTTGTGCTTTTAGCCTCCTTCCAGTTAGTGACAGGAATGGGTGTGAAACCAATGCTGGATCCCAGACAGCTAAACATTTTAAAAGAGTAGACAAAATTCTGAATTCAGCAAGGGGTCATTTATGTAGGTCCTACAAGGTGTTCCTACAGAAAATAACAGCTGAAATAAAAAAATATTGAAATTGAGGTAAAAAAAACAGCTATTTTTCTCCACATTTTACTCTGTAACTTTTTCCTGCCATGTCAGATTTTCAAAAGCAATATACTGTTAAGTCTGCTGGACTCTTGTGGTTGCGGGGATATATAGGGCTTATAGGTTCATCAAGAACCCTAGGTACCCAGAGCCAATAAAGGAGCTGCACCTTGCAATGGGTTTTCATTGTATACCGGGTATACAGCAATTTATTTGGTGAAATATAAAGAGTGAAAAACAGGTATCAAGAAAGCCTTTGTATTTCCAAAATGGGCACAGGATAAGGTGTTGAGAAGCAGTGGTTATTTGCACATCTCTGAATTCCGAGGTCCCCATACTAGCATGCGAATTACAGAGCATTTCTCAAATAGATGTCTTTTTTACACACTGTCTTACATTTGGAAGGAAAAAATGTAGAGAAAGACAAGGGGCAATAACACTTGTTCTGCTTTCTGTGTTTCCTCAAGTCTCCCGATAAAATGGTACCTTACTTGTGTGGGTAGGCCTAATGTTCGTGACAGTAAACTCATCATGGACACAATACATTTTTACATTGAAATCTGATGTGTTTTTTTAAAGTGCCTAGCTGTGGATTATGGCCTCTAGCTCAGCTGGCACCTAGGGAAACCTACAAAACCTGTGCGTTTTTTAAACTAGACACCTAGGAGAATCCAGGATATGGTGACTTGTGGGTCTCTCACCAGGTTCTGTTACCCAGAATTCTTGGCAAATTTCAAAATTTGGCACAAAAAAAAACACCTTTTCCTCACGTTTCGGAGATAGAAAGTTCTGGAATCTGAGACGAGCCACAAATTTCCTTCCACCCAGCATTCCCTCAAGTCTCTCTATAAAAATGGTACCTCACTTGTGTGGGTAGGCCTAGTGCCCACGACAGGGAATGCCCCAAAACATAACGTGGACACCTCACATTTTCCCAAAGAAAACTGACCTGTTTTTTGCAATGTGCCTTGATGTGGATTTTGCCTCTAGCTCAGCCGGCACCTAGGTAAACCTAGCAAACGTATACATTTTTAAAAACTAGACACCTAGGAGAATTCAGAATGGGGTGACTTGTGGGCTCTCATCAGGTTATGTTAACCAGAATCCTTTGCAAACCTCAATATTTGGCCCCAAAAAAACTTTTTCCTCATATTTCGGTGACAAAAAGTTCTGGAATGTGAGAGGAGCCACAAATTTCCTTTCACCCAGCATTCCCCCAAGTCTCCCGATAAAAATGGTACCTCACTTGTGTGGGTAGGCCTAGTGCCCGCTAAAAGGAATGCCCCAAAACACAACGTGAACACATCACATTTTCCCAAAGAAAACTGACCTTTTTTTTTGCAAAGTGCCTAGCTGTGGATTTTGGCCTCTAGCTCAGCCGGCATCTAGGGAAACCTAGCAAACTTATGCATTTTTGAAAACTAGACACCTAGGGGAATTCAGGATGGGGTAACCTGTGGGGCTCTCACCAGGTTCTGTTATCCAGAATCCTTAGCAAACCTCAACATTTGGCACAAAAAAACACTTTCTCCTCACATTTTGGTGCTGCAAAGTTCAGGAATCTGAGGGGAGTCACAAAGTTCCTTCCACCCACCGTTCCCCAAGTCTCCTGATAAAAATGATACCTCACTTGTGTAGGTGGGCCAAGTACCTGTGACAGGGAAGAGTCAAAAACATGTAAAAATTGAGGGGGAACCAAAGTGGGTCCAAAAGGGCAGTTTGGAAAAAAACATTTTTAGTCTGACAAGTGGGGCAGAATTTTTATTGGTATAGATGCAACAGTGCTGGGTGTTCCATCACAAAATTGTGGGGAAAATGTGTGATTTCAAGCAAACTTGGAGGTTTGCAGGGCATTGTGGGTAAGAAAATGGTGCGGGGTGCATGTGAAGCACACCACCCTCGACTCATCCAGATGTTTAGTTTTCAGATGTGTCTAGGTCTCGTAGATTTTTCTACATGGCAGCGCCCCAAAATTCAAAAAGTGCAGCCCTCACCATTCCAAGTGGGACAATCTTGAAAGTTAGACAAGCTCTCACAGCCCAAATGTGTAACCAAAGCCCAAAATAGTCAAATGTCCTCTTGCTTGCCATGGGATAAGATGTTTTAATGTGCGGGGGGAGAGCTGAAAGACTGTTAACCCCTTCAGTTGGGGAGGGGGCATAGCCATGCCCATACTGGTTGGTAGCCACCAACCGACTATTTGTTTTTTATTCCCTTGCATCTAGTAGGCTTTCTGCCCCTCCCAAGGAGTGGATCGGGAGTAGTTGCCCCATGTTCCCACCGGTGGGCAGAACAACTTTGTTCCCATTTATTTGGGGTTGGGGTATGGCCATACCCCCACCCTCTTTTTTTTAAAAAACAATCCTCCCTGGTCTCTGTTGGGCTTTCTACCCCCTTTGGGGACAGATGGGCCCTACAAAAATAGGCCAATCTCTTCCCCAAGGGGGCAGAAATGGCCAACAGTAATGTGCCCCCATGGGGAGCAACCCTTGCCCAAGTGGCTACTTCCCCAAACAAACCCCCCCCCACACACACACACCAATCCCTGGCACCTAAGTGGTTTCTGCCCCCACGGGGGCAGATCAGACTAATTAAAAGAGGCCGATCTGCCCCTGGGGGGGCAGAAATGGCCTAAAAAAAATGTGCCCTCCCCCAGGGGAGTGACCCTTGCCTAAGAGGTCACCCCCCTTCCATGAAATTGACTTGATAGAAAAAAATCCCTGGTGTCTAGTGGTTTCTGCCTCCCTTGGGGGCAGATTGGCCTAATAAAAGTAGGCCGATCCACGTCTAAACAATAAAAGAAAAAAATATATTTCTGGAGTCTAGGGGTTTCTGCCCCCCTGTGGGCAGATCGGCCTAATTACAGTAGGCCGATCTGCCCCTAGGGGGCAGAAAAGGCCTAATCAAAAATTGGCCCCCTGGAGAGAGGCCCTTGCCAAAGGGGTTGCTCCCCTTATGTGTAAATATAAAAATAACAAACTCCCTCGTGTTTAGTGGGCATTTCTGCTGCCTGATCGCTTCACGATCGGGCTGCAGAAATGTTCAGAGAGACATCAAAGGAAAGGAAAGGCCTTTTGCATTTGTCTTCTGATCTGTGCTGGAAGCTGAGCTTTCAGCGCTGGAGGGGGCAGCCTCTGATGAGGTCAGTGCACAATTGAGTGCTGAGATCATCAGATGTCATTTGGGGGGGGGTCAGGGGTGGGAGCGGCAGGGGAAGTGATTCCCCTTCCATCCCTGCCCATGGCAGGGGGTGCCAGGCCATCGGGGGGAGTGCTAGTGCTTTCCCCAAGGGCCCAATCAAGGACACATCGGTTACGTCCTGGGCACCCGAGTGGTGCTTTCCAGGACATAACTGTTATGTCCCGGGCACCCAAGGGGTTAATAACTACCTGCATTCTTCAGGTATGCAGCAGTGCCTATGCCATATCTGCCAGCATCCACACATGTGTTACAAAGCCACAAAAGGAAAGCGAACACAAGTATATCACTTCATACGGGCAGATAAGGTATTTGGTGGAGAAACATTTTCAATATCAAAATCAGGTTTCTGGGGTCAACAAAGACTGAGGAACTCTTCTGCACAGCACTTACTCTTTGCATGAATAATGCACACTGTGCAGAGTAATTCAGAAGGATCTGTATCCTGAAGGGAATGTTGCTGATTTTTATTTTATTTTAGCATTCATACGTAGTACACTTAACCTCATGGTGTCAGCATGCTGTACACACAAACAACGTAATGCATAACTTTGCATTTTACATGGTACAATTAATAAATAACCACTCAAAACAAACTTATAGCAAACTCAGATCATTTTAGCAGCATGGCATGAGAGACAGTTACATAATATGAAAGGCAAGAAGGAGAGATTGTGTAGCATCTAGGAAATGATGCAAGGGGAAGAGGAGGCACAAATAGAGAGGACTCTCACAATCACTTAAATGCTGTCACCCCAACCCAAAACCTCTTGCGGAGGATTTTTCAATTGCCACTCAACTTTAAGTCAGGACCTCTGAGTCAGATTTGGTATCTCAGTCTACCATACTGCCAGACTGGCCCCAGCAGGCAGTTGTAGGACTGGGTCAACTGAACACCAATGACCAGGGGCAGGCTCCATTGTGGATCTTATAGGATGATTGTTGCAGCTGGGTTTCACCGAATTTAGTAGGCCTGGATCTTTTGTTTTTTGGATTAGTCACAAAATCATCATTGTGGGTCTCAACCACAGATCTAACATGATTCCACAGGGGAAATGTGCAGAGATGACATCGGCAATAGCCGGCAGCAAAATCTATGATAGTAACTCAAAAATCATCACAGATACTTTTTGATGCTGATAAGCAGCACCTATAGGCAGAAAAGTACCTCCTCCTCACTCTGCCAGAGTGCAGTCCTTGGCTTTTGTGCCTCAGAGTGAGAACCTGCTGACTCTCTGGATATAAAGCAGAAGTGAGTCACTAAAGTCACATGAGACAAATAAGCAGGAAGGTAGGCAGGTCTCTTGCTGTTTCTATGCAGCTAAGTCAGCACATTTGGCTGGCCAGGTGATAAAGCCGATCCCTTTTGAGTAATCCCAAGAAGTTTGGCAAGGCACACTGACCCTGGTGTTGGAACCAGTTGAAGACTTTCTGTGTATGAGCTATTCCATGGCACAGATACATGATTCACCAACTTGCAAGGCAAAATGAATCTGGAGTACCTTGGGCACCAAGTTACATTTATGTGACTAACATATGCAGTTAACTCATTAAGAGAGTGGCCTAAAATTAAGGTAGCCAATCAGTAAAAGCAAGCTTTATCAGGCTACGTTGCTCAAGTGATTAGGTAGTCTGCAAAATTCATTCCAGAACGGCGATTCAGGTGTGTACCCACTAGCTAACTGTACTGCCAAATGGGTTCAAAAAGAAATTCATGAATGAGAATGCAATTCTCCTACTGTACAGATTTAAATTTCACTGAAGAGAAGAGCATGCAGACACATCTCATTTATATGTTTATGATGGTGCTAAGTATGTGCAATGCCTTGTCACATACTTCAAATTGCAGTTCATTACTCTTTCTGTAACTATGTGAAAACTAGACATCAACACTCCTTCATTTCTTTGTGATGACAAACTTGCCCCCCTCCCACATAGAAACGCAGTTCTAAGCTTGGAAAAAGAGAACATGGGGCCAGATGTAGCAAAATGCAAAATTGCGACTTGCAATTTGCGAGTCCATCCGACTCGCAAATTGCAAGTCGCAATTTGCTATGCAGTACGGTGTCTCAGACACCGACTGCGACTCGCAATGGGGTCGCAATGACCCACCTCATCAATATTCATGAGGTGGGTCGCAAATTGCGGCCCCATTGCGAGTATAGGCACTCGCTAACATGGAGGCCTGCTGACGTCAGCAGACCTCCATGTTCGTGACCTGCTTTTAAATAAAGCAGTTTTTTTTTTTTTAAGTGTAGCCCGTTTTCCTTACTGGAAAACGAGCTGCACTTAAAAAAAATCCGAAACCTTTAGTTTCGGTATTTTTTCAGGGCAGGGAGTGGTCCCTTGGACCACTCCCTGCCCTGAAAAAATATTTTTGGGTCCAGTCACAAACTGGAAGGGGTCCCATGGGGACCCCTTCCAATTTGCGAGTGGGTTACCATCCACTTGAAGTGGATGGTAACTGCGATGCCATTTGCGACCGCGTGTATTGCATCCCACAGCGACTCGCAAATAGGAAGGGAACACCCCTTCCTATTTGCGAGTCGGAAATGCATATTGCGAGTCGGTAACGACTCGCAATATGCATTTCTGCATGGCAAACCCACGTTGGCGACTCGCAAACGGTTTGCTACATCTGCCCCATGGTTGTGAGAAATTGGGTTATTGGTTAAGTGAGTGAGACCCTGCTCAAGCAACACAATCCCTGTCAGGATGAACCACAAAAGTCATTAAATTAGCCTGTGCTTAACTCTCTGGTTGCTTGGCATAAAATCAGTCAGGCTTAATCTAGAGGCAATGTGTAAAGTATTTATGCAGCTTAAAGATCCCACACCAATTTAGAAAAAAAGAGTACGTTTTGATAAATTCTAAAATCCCACACCAGTTTAGAATAAAGAGTACATTTTGATAAATTAAATGAGACCAAAACTGCAAAAATCCAATCAGTGAAACCAGAGATATGCAATTTTAAAGATTTAGGCAAGTTTAGCGCCTAACTACACAAAGTACCACTTGTGGTTATCTGGTCAAGATAGACTGGGGTAAAGTCACAAGTTCAGGCCGATGGAGCGTGGGCCAGGTTGGTCCTGCTGAAAAAGTGACCTTCTCAAAGTTTGTCGCAAAGAGCCCAATTTGCGGTGAAATAGGCTGCGAGGAGCAAAAAACATTTTGCAGATGGTTGTCGCTGTAGCATGAACGACATGCCAAGCATCACAGATGGTCAGCTATAGCACGAAGATCCTGTTGAGCGTCGCAGGTGGTCATTACTAGAGCTTCACATTGGTGGTCACTGCAATGACCACCAATGATGCTGTAGTGCAAAATGAAGATCTCCCATTGCTGGGTGTCGTAAACGGTTGCTGTAGCACAACAAGTCAGATTTACTGAAGCTTTGTTTAGGCGGTCTGAGTGGGTGGCAAGATCCCGGCGTCAACGTACAAGCTGCAGCTGCAAAGAGCCCAAAACTTCAGGCTTTCTTCTTTTTCTGAGGTGTGCACTCTGATGCCAACCAAGGGCCCAGGTCCTGTGGAGACGCCTCTTGGGGATTAAGGACTTGCTCTAGCAGAGGCCAACAATACTCATGGAGGTCCAGCTGCAGGTACAGGTAGGTCGAGTTGCAGCAAGTCAACTGGACAATTGAATGGAAGCCTCTGGAGCTTTTTGTGTCCCTGTAGCTCAGACAGGAAGTCATCCAACTGACCCTTGGAGTCACACAGGTAGTGTAGGATAAAGGGAGCAGGTCCAGTCTTCCTTCTCAGTCTTCAGGGCAAGCCTCCAGCAGCAGGAAAGGCCTCTGGTTGCAGAGCAGTCCTTCCTCTATAGTATCTAAAGGTCCAGGAGTGCGCTGACGAGTCAGGGCCTGATAATGACCTTGGCGGAGGGGATTACTCCATCCCAAATGTGACGGATATCCCGCCCGCCGTATTACAAGTTCCATTATATCGTATGGAACTTGCACTGGGGCAGACGGCATATCTGTCACATTTGTGACGAAGTAATCTGCTCTGCCAAAGGCGTAATCAGGCCCTTAGTCTAAGGTTCCAATATTTATACCTCGTGGATGCTTTGAAATAGGAGAAACTTCTAGATTTCCCCCACATCTGGTTCTGGAATTTCCTTTCTTCCCAAGCCTGGCTCTGAGGTGCCTGGAATGACTATAGACTAGTGTGAAGTCCTTTGTGAGCGTGATGAGGCAACCCCTTTGAAATGCAAGTGTGGAAGGTGACTGCTCTGCCCCTCCCATTCTAACAAGAGGAACCATCTTGACAACACCTAGCCTCCCTTTTTATAATTGTCTGAGAGGAATACACAAAGCCTTTGTGCCAACTACAGCTAGTCATGTGACACAGGACACAGGCTGCAGACACCAGATGCTTAGGACAAGAAAATGCCATCTTTCTAAAAATGCTATTTTCAGAATTGGGACTTAAAATTTGACTTTACCATTAAGGAGGTTTTTGAATTACAATTACTTAGACATGAAACATGATGCTTCTATCTTTTCCCAAACAAACATTATCACTTATTAAACGTAGTAAGGTAAACAAATATTATCCTATGGGAGAGGTAGGCCTCACAGTAGTAAAAAACAAGATTGTAAGTTTTTCACTACCAGGGCATGTAAAGCTAAAAAGTACATGTCCATCTTTATAAATACAGTGCACCCTGTCCTGTGGGCTGCTTAAGGACTAACCTAGCTGTGACTTATACACATTAAAAAAGGAGTTTTAGGCCTTTTAAGTGGTTGAATTGGCTGTTTAAAACTGCACACCGGCTACTATGTCAGGCCTGAGACATGTTTTAAAAGGCTACTTAAGTGAGTGTCATAATAAGCATGCAGACCCACTAGTAGCATTACAGTTACAGGCCTTTGGTATATGGAACATCCACAAGTTGTCCTGGCTATTGATAGCTTGGTTTCAATACAACAAATACTTGCTACCATCACCACGGCTAGTTTCTTGTGGCAGCCAACAGTGAATGTACTAATACAACTGGCAGGGACTAATCTACTAGTCATTTTTCTGAAGGTCTTACCAAGGCGTGGCAGTTTATATCTTCTGATTTTCCTAAGCAAAGATTGGACATGGTATCAGTGCCATCTCACAATCCAATTACAGTAGGCATTGACTTGTTCCAACATGAGATGCGCTCAATTAACCTTTCACTTGACTACGCACCTCTTACTCCTTCTTATCTAAGCTAACATTGCACTCTGTCTCTAATGGTCATTATTCTTCCGGCACCACTCCAAAAACAATCTAATCCTCAAATCTGTGTCATCCCAACCAAGCTCTTGGAACCAGAATGCACTCCTGCTTCTGAAATGCTAACATCCCAGAACATCTTCTTACCTACAGGATGGTTTTTACCTCAATCAGTGCAACCATGGTGAAGGCTCTCCCTACTTACACTTCCTTACTTCCCTTGCTTTCTGCTATATCTACCCAACACTGATCCATGCTTACAATCCCCCATGTTTCAAAGCAGCTGTTGTATTTCCCGGTTTAACACTCCATATGTGCTTATGCTTGTTAGCTACCCACAAACCTTTTTTTGCTTTTCCAAAGCATTAACACATAAACACTTGCATACTCTTGTTTTTTGTTTCTGTTAAAAATCTATTCTTCCTTGTACATTCTGGATTTCTTTTGGTGCTCTCTATAGAGATAAAACAATGTGATACCTCTAACATCTTTACTACAGTTCACCACAACCATTAACCGTTCCTCCTCCCCATTCTCATACTTCTGGATCTCTCGTCTGGTTTCAACATCAGTGATGTTATGGATTGAGTCTCTAGTCGGCAAAGGTATACACCCAGTCCAAGTAGGGGCCACAATCCTAGTCAGGGTATGTCAGTTACACAGCATAAACTAGCCTTTGCTTACCCTCTGGTAGATTGGCACAGAACAGGCAGGCTTAACTTAGGAAGCAATGTGTAAAGTATTTGGGAAACACTTAAAAGAGTAAAAACGTGAAAACAACACACAAATATAATCCATACCAAGTTGAAAAAAGGGGCTTAATTTAATGAACAAAACAAGACTAAAATGACAAAAATCCAATAAGTAGAAGTTGAGATATGATTTTTTAAAGAACATCTGCAAATATAGTGCTTAAAAGCATAAAGCCAACTGGAACTATCTAGTCATGCTAGACCGGGTAAAATCTGAAAAGTCAGGCCAACCACGATGGAGTGCAGGTTAGACACAAGAACCAAACTTGTCCAAAGTAGTTTTGGATAGAGGGTTGCACCGACGTCGAAAACCTGATGCAAGGAGCATAGGAGGTGATGCGTCAGTTCCAATCTGAGTAGTCAGAGATTCATCATCGTTGTGCCGCTTAGCCATCAATGTGATGACCTCGAGCAGAGTTGCGTTGGTGAACCCCTTTGCAATGAAGGTGATGCATCGAGCAGCGCAGCTGGTGATGAGTTGTCTTTGTCCTCTGCTGCAGCGGTGATGCATCGGCATCAAGGGGAGATGCATCAGTTCCAACTGGTGTAACAACAGCGATGCATAGGTTTTACAGTTGCAGCTCTTTATACCTACTTCCAAGGGCCCAGGACTGAATTGGCACCACTTTGCAGGGCAAGACTTGCAGCCAGTAAAGACCAGGTGCTGTTGCAGGATGGAGTGAAGTCTTTGATGTCCCTGAAACTTCAGAACAGGAAGCCCTTGGAGTCACTTTGGTTCTTGGGATGTAGAGATACAGGACCAGTCCTTCTCACTCCCAGGCAAGGAGGGCAGCAGGGTAGGCACAGCAGGAGTCCAGCAAAGTTCACCAGAGTCCAGCAGTGTGATTGTCCCTTCAGCAGCAATATAGTCCTTCTTCAGGGCACAATGTCCTCAGGTCCACAGTGTAGTACTTTGGTGGGGTCAGAAGTCTAGTTCTTATACCCAGTGGTGCCATTGCAAATGGAGGAGACGTCTAAGAGAGGCCTTTGAAGTGCACAGAATCCCTGCCCTTCCTGGTCTGGCTCCAGACACACTACAGGAGGTTATACAGCCCTTTGTGTGGGCTTAGGACACAGTCCATTGATGTGTAAGTGTCAGCTCCTCCTAACTCCCATCCTTCCCAGGATGGCCGATCAACATGCATATGGCCACTCACTAACACCTAAGCTCTCTTTATGTGTGACTGTCTGGGTGGAATCCACAAGGGCCCAGTTATCACTCATTTGTATTCCGAGACAGACAGAAGGCACTAGGGGCCAGATGTATCAAACGTTTGCGACTCGCAAACGGGCCGAATCGCAATTTGCGACAGTGCAAAATCGGAAATGGGATGCAAAAAGCCCATTTCCGACTCGCAAAAAGCGATGTGCCCCGTTTGCGAGTCGCACCCGTTGCGACCCCCTTTTGCGACCCGCAATGTGCGAGTCGCAATTTGCGAGTCGCAACCCATATGCAATTGCAACTCGCAAATTGCGACTAGTCGCAAAAAACCCAGTTTGCAAGTCGCATTTACCACTAACTCAGAGCAGGTGGTAACCATTACCAAAGTATAAAAGGAGACCCAGAAGGCATCTGGGTCACTCAAGATGGTGGACATATACCTGATAGCAGTGAGGAGGAGAGTCTACGCAGCCCAGCAGAGGAGGAGGAGGGGCCACAGACAGGAGAAGATATATAGAACAAGGCAGTCCCTTTTCCAGCAAACTGAAGAGGAGATCTATGATAAATACCGCCTTAGCAGCGCTGCCATTCTAGAATTAATAGATTTACTAAAACCACAGCTAGAACACAAGACTCTGCGTGGCTGCGCCATCCCTACGCATGTGCAAGTACTATGCGCACTGCACCTCTTGGCCTCAGGGAGCTATCAGGGGGTCATTGCCGTGGCAGGTGGGGTATCCCAAAGTGCAGTGTCAAGGTTCCTCAGGGCATTCCTAGATGCCTTAGTAGCGCACAGGTCTCAGTTCATATACTTACCAAGGAATGAGGCAGAAATTAACAGCACGAAGCTGGACTTTTACCGCATTGCCCACTTCCCCCATGTCATTGGATGTGTAGATGGGACACACATTCAAATATGCCCCCCCGCTAATCTGGAACATATTTTCCGCAACAGAAAGTGTACCCACTCACTCAACATACAGGTTGTTTGTGATGCCCATTACGTCATCACGGACATCGTAGCTAAGTTTCCAGGCAGTACCCATGACTCATACATTTTTAGACATAGTGGGATACATCAACGCCTGGAACGTGGGGAGTTTGGAGACGGATACCTCCTAGGTAGAGCTGCATACACCTTGCAGACATACACACAGGTCACTGTGCACGACTATCTGGACTTACTAACGGTGTACTTTTGTGCCCAACAGGTGACAGTGCATATGCTCTAAGGCCATGGATCATGACTCCATTTTTAACACCCAGCAATGATTCAGAGAGGCAATACAACAGTGCGCATAAGAGGACGAGGAACCTCATAGAGCGCACCTTCGGACTCCTGAAGGCAAGATTCCGATGCCTCCACCGCAGCGGAGGCGCCCTCCAATACACCCCCATTACCGCCTTCAAAATTGTGGTCGCATGCGCCATCCTCCACAACATAGCCACCAGACGTGGGCTACCTCTCACCCCTGCAGACCCAGATCCTGATGAGGAAGAGCAAGAACAACCACACCGCCATCATGGGGATAGGAGTCTAGCTAATCAAGGCAGACTGAGACGGGAACACATTGCAACACAATATTTTGGACGGTACGTGTAAACTCCCACCATACTCACCCATTAACCAAACACTCCTTTTGTTAAGTGGAAGAAAAATAACTGTTTTAATAATGTAATGCATGAACTATATACAAGATGAAATTGTCCATGGGCAGGGAAATGCCAACCACTCATGTGGCACATTAAAGCCATGTTGCCCCATTTGTTTGTCCGGGCTGTTGGCTAACTTCTCCTGCCCCTCCTGCCAGCCTGGCTGGTCCCAGCCGCATCTATGGTGCTCTGCCTCCCATTCCTTAGCACCCTACTGTCAGTGGCAGATACACTGCTCACTGTGGAGCCCTCTTCACTATCTTGGGGTGTTTCCCCGGTGGCCCTCGACATCTCACGTGTCTCCATTAGTTCTATGATATGTGTGAGACGTCCCAGGCCCCTGGCAACATCCCCAGCAAAATGGCCCATCTCAATTTGCAGGCCAACTGTCCTCCTCAACAGGCCTGTTGTGTTGATGGCTAGCCTGCCGATTGATGTGGCCATCCTGTCCAGTCTTAACATAATCTGCCGATCCCTGCGCCGCCCAGCCTCTGCCTGACCCAGCAGTCCGGCCGCCAGTTCCCTGATGGCAGAGGCAATGTCCCCAGTGTTCTGGCACATCAGGTCCATCCGCCTGTTGAGGTGCCGCATGCTTGCATGGTTTTGTCTTTCAATGCGGTGCAGCACCCCACTGATCCTGCCCAATATTGTGTTCTGCAGGCGATGACCCCGCAGCAGATGTGCCTCACTGCTGGTTGGAGGATGAATCCGGAAATCAGACGCTCTTGCCCTGCGACGCCTGCGCAGTGGTGGCTGCCCTGTCCTCGCACCTGTATCCTCCCTGGCTGTTGCTGGGGCAGCTCCTGGCGTTGCTGTTGCAGCAGGCGTTACAACTGCAGGAATGCTGCTGACTGTGCATGTGGGGGTGCTGGAGGGTCCTGGGGTGTCCTCCTGGGCCTGGGTGCTTGGGGTGTAGGGGGTGTCTTGCTGGAGACCTGTGGGACATGGGGAACACACTGTCAGTGTCTAGTATCTTTTGCACAATTCCTAATAAACATTTGCCTATGCACTGCCTATTGGACTACATTTCCCATAATGCATCATTCTGGCTTTTTCTACCCTGAAATGGAGCTAATTTGGTTGTGCATGCACATGTGTACATGGTGGGTGGGGTATGACATTGATAGGGGTACAGGCTTATCACATGGTACTCACCGGTTGATGTGCTGGGCTCTGAAGTGTCCAGGTCCCCAAATCCACACACTGCCTCCGGCTCAAAGGTTTGCTCAATCCTGTCTTCAAGGGGTGTGGGTGGTGGCACAGATGATGGTCCCCCTCCAGTGCCTCTCATCTCCCGGAGCCTTTCTGCCACCCTCTCCTTGGTCCGGAAGCGGAGGTCATACCACCTCTTCCTTATGTCCTCAATTGTCCTGTGGCTCACCCCCAGGGCATTGATTTTCTCTTGCATTTCCTGCCAGATTTTCTTTTTGGTGGCCTCTGGAACAGTGAGGGCAGCTCTCCCAAAGAGCTCATCATGGTGCTGACAACATTCTTCGGTCAGCACCTCAAGCTCCCTCTCAGAGAATTTAATTTTCCTTTTTCGGGGGGTTCCCTCCATGGCTGCTGCAGCTAGCTCAGTGTGCAGACTGGCAGTTGTAAAAGGGTGTGGTCCAGCCTCCTCCCAGGTGTATTTGTTAACTTCCTGGCTGTGATGTCATCATCATGTGCCAGGAAGTGTTTCCAGAGTTTTTTGGTGTGCTTTATGGAGTGTTCTGCTGCACCTGCAAGCAATTTTGAGGGAACTCGCAATTTGCGACACCAACTCGCTAATTGCGAGTTCGTTTTTTGCACACTCGCAAACAGCGACCTCGCAATCTGCGGACTCGCACACAGCGTTGCGAGTCCGGATGCGAGTCGCTAAATCGGACCGGTTTATTTCCTGGCATACCAAATTGCGAGTCGCATTTTGCGAGTCGCATTGACTCGCAAAATGCGACTCGCAATTTTTATTTTTCCTACATCTGGCCCTAGATGATTTAATGTAAGAAAATGCAAACTTTTGAAAGAAGGCATTTTCAGAATTACAATTTAAAATCTGACTCCACCATAAGCTTTGACTTTAAATTGTGATTTTATAGACACCAAATTTAGGGGTCCCCCGTCTCTTGACAATCTGAAATTACAGTCCCAATACCAATGTTAGCCTATGGGAGCCATAAGCATTGCAGTAGTGAAAAATGGATTGAAAAGTTTTTCACTCCCTGAACATGTAAAACCTAAAAGTACATGTCCAACTTTTTCAATACACCACACCCTGCCCAGCTGTCCAGGGCCTACGTTAGGGATGACTTATATGTATTAAAAAGGAAGGATTAGGCCTGGCAAGGAGGTTAAAATGCCAGGTCGACATGCCTGTTTGAAACTGCACACACAGACTCTGCAGTGGAAGACCTGAGCCATGTTTGAGGGTCTACTGCAGGTGGTAGCACAATCAGGGCTGTCCAGGACCTACCTTAGGGGTGACTTATATGTATTAAAAAGGAAGGTTTAGGCCTGGCAAGGAGGTTAAAATGCCAGGTCGACATGCCTGTTTGAAACTGCACACACAAGCTCTGCAGTGGAAGACCTGAGCCATGTTTGATGGTCTACTGCAGGCGGTAGCACAATCAGGGCTGCAAGCCACTAGCAGCATTTAATTTACAGGCACTGGGCACATATGGTGCACTTTATTTGGGAGCTAAAAGTGAATTATTATGCCAGTTGTTGATAGGCCAATGCTATCATGTTCTAGGGAAAGAGCACATGCACTTTAGCACTGACCAGCAGTGATAAAGTGCCCAGAGTCCTAAAGCCACCAAAAACTAGGTCAGCAAAACAGGATGTCAGAAAGCAAAAAGTTGGGGGAAACCATGCCGCGGATGTCAGGTCTAACAACTGATTAGATTATTAATTCCATCTTGGTGATTACTTAACATATATTCCCCACATATCTCCTAGCTGTCTGACGGCTTGTATACCATACCATGGTGACCCTCCACTCTGTCACCCACTATCCTACCTGTGGGTGTCCTCTATGGCTCAGTCCTCATATCCCTGTCTACTGCCAAACTGGTTTCATCAGATCCTCATCTCGGTTCATCTATTAGCTCTTTTGAGATGATACCCAATTATATTTCCTTTTTTCCCTTTGCCAAAATGCAAAAGACCAAGGTAAAGAGCTCTTTATCCTCAATTTCTCAAAATATTTAAATCATACTGTAAGAAAACCACCTGGCACATGTAGAAGAATCACTAAAGATATATATAACATGCTATGGATAAGATTCCACAACAACCTGGTCGGGAGGATGCTCCAGATGTCTGAGAACCCTCCAAATGCAAACTGAAGACTTTTGAAAGGTCTTCTTTCTAGTTAGTAGTGTGAGGGTTGTGGGCATTGTGCAAGGACAAACAACTTAAAAAGGAATACAGTTTTAAAAGAATAGTGTAAATTCCAAATATTTCAACAAAAACAGAAAGGAACTTGCAAAAAGGTGGTAACTGCTCCAATACAATATAATGAGAGCAACTGTTAAAATTGTCTCTCGTAGAACTCAGTGTAATTCAATGGAGAAACGCACAATGTCTGAAAAGCACCTACAGATCCCATTTAAAGTAGGGAGGTAATTTCAATTACCCCAATTTAAGATGAAATGCGCAAGGCAGAGGAAAATTCAACACTGGATTTTCTCCACCATTCTCTGCCAATGATGGAGAAAATTCGACTGTTATGTTCTCCTCCATTACTTTAATTTCCACCAGAAATCAGCAAATTTTACATTACCACCCAATTCAAAATTAGGGGTTTGTGAAATTTACATAATTTGCTTCTGTGTAAATACATACAATTTTGGCAAAATTATGAATATCAATCATTTGGCTCTATATTTTAGTGTTAGATTTCACCAGAGATCATTTTTCAGACAAGCATGCATTTCATACTAAAAAAGTACCATGTGTGTCATGTTGTTCCTGTACATCTTTGGTGAATTTTTACCATAAATGGCATGTCGGCAGTCATTTTTTACAGTCAATTGGACACAATTTTATGTCAAGACCGGAGGCTCTGTTATGCGTTCTTTTCTTAGAGCTGAGAGATGAAATATCAGGGTTCATAGTTATCTGTTAAAAATGACGATGACTGAGCAAAAATAGTTGAAAATGCTTCGATAGAAACGAGGGAAGCAAGGGGTTAATGAAAGAGCAACACGCTCTCTGGAGTATGCCAAGCTCCTCCCTTGCGGCGGGACCGTGAGGGAGGGCCAGAGAATACAGTCGACGCGTTGGGAGAAAGGAGACCGGACTGCCCGAAAATTGGGACGGAGCCGGCGTTCAGCTACAGCTGCTTCGGCAGCCGTCGTGCGCACAGGAACCGGAATGCCTCGTCTGTCAGACGCGCGTTTCAGAATGCGCTGACAGAACGAGGCGAACAGACTGGAAGAACGCGCGACGGTTAACGCGCGCGCCGGAAAAGAAAAACGGTAACTCGAAGGAGCGAGGGGGGGGGCGGGAAACGGGAATAAATTATACGAAGCAGCCGAGAAGGCGACGTTATACCTAAACAGAAAACTTACATTTAAATAAAACAATATTTTTACTGGAATATTAAAATAGACAAATAAGTAGACGGAAGACCAAAAGAGTGTACTTATCTTGACTGCGAGCAGCAAGAAAAGAGGGCTGTTTGCAGTCAAGTGTACACTCTATGGTTATGGCCTCAGCTGATTGGTCCATTATTAGTTCTTGTTTTACTCCCATTGGTTAGTCTGTTACTAACCCTCTTGGGAGTTGTAGTTTCTTGACTGCTGCTATTTGAAATAAAGTAAGAAAAGAACGCATAATATTCGCCTCCGTGTCTTTAATAAAATTAAGACTTTCCGTCATAAATTACTAGGAAAATCTACATTACACAAAATTACCTAATGGTGTAATTCCAGGAATTTTGAGTAACAAGCATAAAGCAAAAATCCTGAAATGACACAAATTATACCAGTGCAATTTCAATATTGCCCAGGCCTTCTCAAAATCTGAATCTACGTGCCTCTTCAGGCTTTTCTGTGAACACATTCAAACATAGATGGTGGCGATAGATGAATAGCAATGAAGAAACAAAGTAGCAAAATCTATTTGCTGGAGCAGAGCCCCCATGGGATGATTCCTCCCCATTTAATCTGATGATGGCTCCATGAGAGTCAAAAGGTTCTGATTGGGTCATATTGCCTGTGCAGGCTGGAGCAGATCACTGAAGGCACTGCACCCTGTTCTCAATGCCCCACTGAAATGTTCTACTTTTTAGTATCACTAAGCAGTGTTTCCTGAAAATTTGCAATTTGCATACTGCAGAATTTAATTTCTGCATGTGTAACATATATCTCCAAGCAAAAATGTATCGCTCCTTTTGCACATAGTAAAGAACAAGGAATGAGAATGAACAGTTTATCACACTTCCAGGATTTCCTGCAGTAGCCTTAGCTTCCTAGTGCTTACACAGTTATAATGTCACAATAACTATCAGTCCCCGGAGGGTACAAATAAGGGACTCCGGCATAGCTTCTGCAGGTTTTCCACTATCCTCAGGGTTTGTTGTAGAGTTGCGTCCCCCAATCCTAATAGGTTCCCAATAGGTAGGGTACCGGTACAAAGAATAACAACTCTTGTATTCTCTTGCTTTGTAGAGCATGTAAATCTTTAAGACTGAGAATGGCTGTAGACTGATTGGGCAACAGCTCTGTTTAGGTCAGGCATTGAAGGATTTATCTCTTGTATGGATATTATGCTTATTTGGTTTCGTACTCTGAGCTGGGAAGATGTGAAAGAGAATAACAGGTGTTTATTGTTAGCTAACTCAATGGTACTCCTTATATCTACCTCAAAAAGGTGAACCACTGGCAGTATATTCATTTTTTAGTGTGAGGAAACCCATTCAATTAAACGAAATCTTCAATACTTTGATCCTACTCCACTTGGGGAAGCCTTGGTTTTATTTACAGCATACTAACGAATATTACTGTTCACAAGTATTTTCTAAATATCTTATATTATTTTGCCCTAGTCTCTTACAATTGTGCAAGCCTTTTAAATCTTGCTTATGTGCAGCCATCTCCACAAATTACTTTGTGAAGCCTGCGAACACTGGTGCATACACACCTACTAATTTGCTGGTCTGTTTTTACTTGCCGAAATTAGCAATTCCATATCTTAAAAGTGATATACATGTGTATGCAGTGCTTAATTTGTAAATAAAAATGTGCCGGTGCTCGAAGCCCTCCTTTTAAAAACGCGGCTGCTGCAATTAAATATGGGAACATGGACAACTGAGGTGGCGTAATACTGAAGCCATCTCAGGCCTCTTCAATTTATATAAAGCCACTGCCTGCCTCTTCAGCTCACTCTAGCAGCTTTCTGTTTTCTCCCTTTGTGACGTTTTTTTGTTTTTCTCTTCCTCCGTCTTTCTCATTTGTGTCTTTTGCTGGCAACAAATGCTTGAGGCTGAAGAATAAGCCCCGGCCCTCAAAAATAAGTGCTGGTGCTCAGCACCGGATTCAACAAGCACAAATTAAGCACTGTGTGTATGTTTATTAGAGATTAGATCCTTTAAGTGTGGGAATTGATCGTGTTATTTTATGTGACGTATCTTTTACTGAATGCTGCATTCATCATCAGTCTAACATGCCCACATGAGATTGGCACCCCAGGCTTTGTCTACTCTCCACTTCAGCAATTCTCTTTTGAGAGGTGTACCCAGGGCCAGCTTTAGCGCTGGTGGCGCCCTGTGCGACAGCCTTTATTGGCACCCCTCCACTTCCTCCCCACAGTTACTCACTATCACCCAGCAAAAGTGCCCCTCATTTCTCCATGCCCCCCTTTCACATACATTCATTTGTTTTAAAGTGCTTGGCATAGCTAGTTTTAGTAATCCACTCAACTATCCACATAAAATTTAGTTCTGTTCTTTGCACCAGGCATATTAACCCTCTCTGCTACTTTATGGCGATTCAAAGCTGCCGCTAGACTAAATTTCCATCTCTCTCCCTAGCAGTAACCTTAGTTACAAGAAGTATCTTGATATTTTAATTGTTTCCTGAAGGCTGGATGCACAAAGAACTTTTCAGAAGGTGCTTTTAAATCGCAAGTTTCGAAAGTAATTGCTAAACACAGCGCCCCCCTGAGGTCAGCGCCCCCAATCCAGGTCCACACCCGGTGCGGCCGTACTTCTCGCACCGCCCTAAAGCCGGCCACAGGAGTACCACAAGCTTCGGTCTTCTCTAGGTGCATCCTTCACTTTGACACCAGATGTATTTATTCTCACCAGTTCTAAGCAACCTCCTCCGGCTCCCATTTGAATCCATAATAAAATCAAAGCTTTGCTGCCTGGCCTGTAATGCCATTTGCCAAAAAAGACATCACTCTAGTTGACCAACTTACTCACCATCTTGGGTGGTCCAGGAAAGCTCAGAAGCAAACATTCTGTGGATCTTCAAAAAATGAGGCTCAAAACTTTAAAGCTTTTCCTTCACATGTACTGTGGCTGCCTATTGGAACTGCTCGCCTCAGAAAACATCCTATTCTCGTTGCCATCAGGAAGCAGTTAAAAACTCTACTTACTGCCTTTTCCTGAAAAGAAATACATATATAATATATATATATATATTATTGATAAACTCCTACAAAGCCATTTCGGATATGTGTCTGTACTTTTTCTGTCTGGCCCTGGTTACACAGCCTGTGGGTGACTGCCTAGTCCTTTGGAAAGCTCCTTAATATCCCTGAGTTGCAAGATTATTATATACAACTCTTAAATTAAAACGTCAAAAATGGAGCTACCCACGTGCCACTAAGTGGCACCTATGCATTAGCCAGACAGGTTTAAACTAGTTTAATAGGCTTGAAACCAGGGTACATACCGCAAAGGAGGCAACTTTCAAAGCAGTATTGCCAAAGCTAAGTGGGCACCTTCACAAAGGCGTGTACCCCTGAGTATACTAGCACTCCCTGTAGTACTATTTCACATACTCATAGCTGTATTCGTGGTTTGAGCTGACATTTTGGGATGCAGGGAGCATGAAAATGGTTTTCACCTCTTCCTAAAGAGTGACCATTAAAAAAGGAAACCACCAAATTTGAAACATCAGTTTAGGGTTAACTTGAAGATTAAGGGACCAAGTGACAAGGACATATGCATTAGCACATGAAGTAGTTCTATAGGAGCGCTACATCACCCACTCATAAATGTCTTTGGTGAACAGGCCCCGCAGTATGTCTGTCCGGCAATCCAATGTTTTACCCGCCAAACTACAGTGTGTCTGACTTCACATCCTGGCTTCAAGGTAAAATGCATCTATATAGTTTAAGACCTTGGCATGTCACTGTTAGTGTGCACTTGCCAAAAACGACCAGTCACTCAGTCTAGTGTAAGCGCAGTAAAAACGAGAAGAGTCTTTTGATTAAAGTTGCTGACTTCCCGTTGGCTTTTTGCCTTTGCAAAGTGCAGCTGGAAGATTTGTTAGACAAAAGTAACCCCTTGCTTTTTCAGGCAGAGAGAGACATGACGAGTTTGTTTGGGAAAGTGGCGCTGGGGTAGCCTGATGCTTAACTCAGTATGACCTCACCTGAAGGACTCTGGGTAACAGAGGTGACTCCTCAGCTGCGGTGGCTGACCCCAGCGGGCGCTCTGGGCTCTACACCCCGAGCCCCCTCCATTGTTTGGCTCAAAACATGGCGGCAGCCGGTGGGTATCCGAATGAAACAGTAAACACCTGCCCACTGCCAATTTAAGTAGGCCCCGTGGAGGAGCTGTAGAAGCTGAGGCTCACTAACTGCCAACCGAGTCGGGCCTGCAAAGAGTGACTCCTGGACGGGCTGTCTGTGGAGTCATAAAAGACGATTGCAGACCAAAACCTGCCCGTCCAACTAGCAGCGGAATAATCCTGGGAAAAGAAGGACAATACGCACCTCGTAAAGCTGAGAGCAGGGATAGGTAAGCAGCCGCCAAATCCTGGTTTACAACCAGCAGCCGGCTCGGCCCCGAGAGCACTATAGGTGGCTCCCTTTCCTATTGTTCCACGGTGGGTTGGGCACAAAATAACTCGTTTCTAAACAACTGCCAGCTGATTAACTCTTCCTGTGCCATAATACACTCAAGGGGAAAGGTGCCGAAAGATTTTTTTCTTTCTATGCGTTAACGGGAAAATCCTTAACAGCCCTAGCATGCTCTGTTATTCAGCTTCAAGTGTTTCGGCTTTGTTTATTTCACACAAAAAAAAAAAACTGGTTTGGGTGCCTAGAAGCACTTCAGTTCAAAGACATGTGTCCTTGTTGGAAATTCCAGTTGTCCAATTACACATGATTGTAGAAGAAAAGTAATAAAATATAAATACATCTAGTAGAGGTGGGGTTTGGACATTGGACTAAATATATCAAAGTCAGAAATACAAAGGGCATCCCATTGGTTTGGTAAATATACTCACTTCAACTAATAGGCATCACCAGACTGTAACAACTACTGGACTCACCATGAACAAAACCAATTGACTCCATGACACCTTTTGGGAGAGATGGGCGGGTGTTCACAGTGTGTCACTTAAAAACAAAGGTCGTGCACGCCTCAGTTGCATGAATATTCTCAATGGTGTGTGCAGTGACTCGCCCCCTCCCCCGCCTGCCCCTCATTACTCCCCGCACTTTTCACGCATTGGATCAGAGGGAGCTGAGCCAGGCCTCTCCGCTGATTTCCTTTCTTCTGCACAATGGCCGCGGCAGGCAATTAAATCCGGCTGCCGATAAGACCAGGCTGGCGGCTATCGAGGCCGCATCAGGGCCTTATCTCAGGTGTCTAACCTGCCCTTATCGGGCGCGTTTAGGGAGTCGCGCAGTGTAACCCGAGCTTCATTGATTGTTTAAGCGATGCTCAGAGGCCGCCCCCACTGTAAACACGCCTCACTCACTGGCCTTCAGCAGGCCTGCACCCGCGGAGGCGGCCTCTTCAGAATAAATGCCAAGGCGCGTGTCTGCGCGAGTGTGTGGGTGTGTGTGTGTGTGTTCGTCTCTCTTTTTGTGAATGAGGTTTTTATGTGATACATAGGTGTGCGTGTTCCTGGTGGCATGGTAATATATGCGATACGTTTGTGTGCGTTATTTATGTGCATGTTACACGGGTATATGTGTTCTCCACACAATAGTGCAGGAACAGTTGTTATAAAGGACTGCTCAAATAGTGAGCTGTACGATATATGTAAAATGTGTTAAGGCGTGTGACTTTCTGGTGCGTATGGGGGAAGGGCTACATTCTATGACTGAGAAGTGCATGAGGGATGCTTGACGTGTCTGGCTGTCTGATCTGTCCGGGGACAAGGCGTGTCATCTATTTTGACCAGTGTATGTGTGTCTGTGTTTGCGCAGGGTTTCTTTCCTCTTGTGTGGTGTGCTAGCGGCATCTGGTTCATTTATATCGTGATCTTTTGATTGGCGTAACCTATGCATATTCATCCGCGCTTTTGTGTGAGAAAAAGTATGTACGTGATCTGTGTGCTGTGGGTGTGCTATTCGTGTGTTGTGGTTATTGCGTGTGTCTCTACGATATTTGTGTGCCTGTTGTGATATTATGCCTTTACGATGTGTGTTGTCATTTATTGGGTGTATACGTGAAAAGGGTGTGAATTGCCACCATTTTTCTACGCGACGTGTCTGTGTTACGTGGAATCTGATTATACCATCGCTTTATTATCTACTTTTGCTTTTGTGTGTGATGTCCCGTGAACGTCTGTGTGGTATTTTTTATTTGCTATCTCGTGCTCTGTTGTCCTCTTCGTTTTGTATGTGGTTGACGTATGAGTGTGAAACCTTGGTTGTTTAATGGTGCGATGTGCGTGCACGTGTGTAATGCGTTTGTGAACATGTGTATGTGTGTATTATGTAGTTAGTGAAAACCTGCTAGATATGCTTGCCTCTTTTTACGGATGTGTGCGTGTGATCGGCATGTGTACCTGATTTATTAATCTCTTTGTTTTCTGTGTGCTCTCCGTAGGTGCGTGTGATAAGCTTGGTACCGTGTGTAACGTGTCTTTCTGCTCACGAAGCAGGCCGTGTTTGTAGAAGTTGCCGCTCTTTTTATGACCCCTCCCAGCGCTGCCTGCCCTCTTCCCTGGCATCTCACACATGGGTGCCACCGCGGTCTGTGCGTTTTCCCAGCGCTCGGCTCCCCTGACGCCCTCAGCAATAACAGCCGGGAAGTCATTAGGGTGGGCAGAAACAGGGTGGGGCTTGGCTAACGGTTCCCATCTTTTTTGACTTATTACACCCAAAGTTAAAATCAGTCTGGTAACCTCAGGTAATAGTGGATTCGAGCCATATGGTGGGGGTGGGGAGCTGGCGTGAGGGGGATGCGGGGTTGTTTAAATAAAGGGCCATTGATCCCGCTCAGGGAGGAGGGGGTAGGTGCGTGAGAGACGGTTTGTAAAATGTAGTCAGGTCATGTAGTAGTGATGGCACACGCAACGTCAACGCGTAGTGTGTAACGCGAAAACCGCACTGTAGTAGTCACCAGGGGCAGAAGCTTTTGGTTCAGCTACGATATAACCTTGAAGCTTACCGTCGCATATTATAAACACTAATTGAATAAAATATTTGCGCAGCATCACAAACGCAGGTAAGCACGCAATTTTTCTGTTCAGATTTTAAAGTATTTGTTATAGTTTAATCTATAGTTTCAAACTTGGATTGTAATTGTTTTTAGAATGACGCTAATAATGCGCTCGAGCACGCACCCGCAAGCATGCACGCAGTCTTTTTGCCTCCAATTTACGTCATATTCTGTGGTACTGGAATACATGTTTTGTAAACCCTGCTATAAATATAATTTAAAAAACACGTTTTTACGATGACACGAACCTCAGTATTTTGAAGGTCAGAAAAAATGAAAACTTTTTTTTTTTCCAACAGGGAACCGTATAAATTCGACAACGAAATTAGTGGTAATAAAACGTATTCCAACGAAAGTATTTTTTAAAGGCATGGTACGCAGAAATATGAAATATATAGGCGGCAACGCGGATGTCTTTTGGTCTATGGCTGAAGTGTGTTTGTGCTGACTTGGAACTCGAGGGCTATTAAGCATACATTTTAGGGGTTGTCCTTTCTTCCGAGGTGTTTCTGCTTCTCGTGTTCCATGTGGCGCACATGGGATGCTGTCCAGAAAGTAGGCGTAACCTGAACCCAACAAGTGTCACTGAAAAAGAACTGAAAACCTGGGCGTTTTTGTACACGTTGACTATGGACATTTACATTTAAAAATGCGTATAGACATGTATGGATGCACGACAATAGGACTTAAGCACAAATACTAATATAAATTCACATGCGTGTATGTATAGGTGCTCACATCTATCACGCTCAGATATATTAATGTGTGAATTTAAATAAGAGAGGGTTCTAATAACGTGGGAATCCCAAACGTGCATTTATTTTGTGGCCGTACACCCAGAAACGACATTTGGATTGCACGTGCATGGATTGGTGCAAGCTATGTTCTCTGACTGAGCTGGTGAAAATGAAGCCTAGGTTAATTCACGGTAGTGGCGAGAGACAGCGGGAGGCACCTTCAGCTCTAGAGAGGGTAACGGTATTGGAATAAGAGACATGTTTAGAGAAAACGTATTTATCTATCCATCCATCGATCTGTCGCTGCCTTGTTTAACGCCCGTCTGTCGGCCAGTGTGTTTGACCTGTACTTTTGGAAAGCGCCCGACCTGATCTTGGCTAAGTGTCTCTTTCAGGCCCCTCTTTTGCCCCCTCGCAGCCCCGGCAAAGGGTTCAAGAGCCCCCCGGCGCCCTCGGACTCTCCCTGCAGTATCTAAGCGCGCCCGCCTAGGCCAGTGACCTGGAAACACGACCGAGTGCATTATTATTATTATTATTATTATTATTATTATTATTATTATTATTATTATTATTATTATTATCAAACCGACAACAATAATAAGGGTACTAATAATAGTAATAATGACAGCGATAGTAATAATAATAATAATAACAACAACATAATAAAATAGTAATAAAAATGGTAATAATAATAATACTAATCATAATAATAAAAATCCGCAAGTAATACTTGCATTAACACTCCCAATAGCGAAACTAATACCAAGTCGACTACTACAAGAGTGTGACAATAATAACAGTAACATCTTTAATAACATCAATGTTATTAGATACAATAAAACAGCACCAATAACGATGAAAACAGCACAATAATAACTATAGCAATACTACTACTACTACTAACAATAATAATATAAATAATTTCCACTGAGGGAAGACGGTAGTTCTTTCGCTGGAAGCCGTGGCAGGGCAGACCCGGGGATAAACTCTTAGCCCCGCACATCCCCGGTGTGTTGTCTCGCGCCGAGCTGGGTCTCCCCGCGCGTTGTTTACGGAGGGAACGAGCCTTGGCGCTCCGCTGCTTTGCACACGTGTTTGAATGTTGTAACTCGAGCAGGGGCTGCCGCCCTGTGCCGCGGGTCTGCTACTTGCGCCGCTGTACATTTCCATACCACACGCCAGAGTATTTGCATTGAACACCGACTGAGCGCTGCCTCTGCCCCAAGCCAGCTTTTACCGATGTCTGATCAGTGATCGCCCCCTCCCTTCAAATAACGGAGGCTGCCGCCCCCACTCTGGAGGGCCAAGTACCGATCAACAGCCAGTACCCGCTTGACGGACCTGTCCCTGACCAGGGATCCGCAGGTACCCCCCCACCCTCGGACCTTCACCAGTCTCCAAGGATAAAGTCACGGCGATGCTGAATTTGAAGAGCTTTGCTTCAGAGTGTTTGGGGCCGCAGTCTCCTGGGGATTCGGATAGGCTGAGGTTACAGTTAGGGGCAGCCAACTCGCCGTGAACACGTCCTCAGGTGGTCCCATAATACACGTCTGCTGAAACCTGCCCATCCTCCCCCATCATCATGCCCCCTGTATCATGGCACCCTGTATCTCCATCAGTCTCACTGGAATGGGGTGCAGTGCCCCGGAAACATCCCCTGCATTTCCTGCATTGAACTTTTTTTGTGTGCAAATTAAAAATGATGCTGTGAACGAATGAAAAGGAAGAGTTGCACATTCAAAGCACTTTTAGTTATTCTTTATTTTGTGGTACACAATTGTCCTTAGAATGTACGCATCTGTATACGATGCAAATAAGTTATAGCCTTCCGAGCCAGGCTGAGCCAGAGGAAAGGAGACACTAAATCCTTTCCCCAAAAATGGTTCTCAGGGCGTGTTTGTTTCCTTTGCCGTTCGATCCGTTTTGCATGTTCCATGTGCTGTTAAAACACAGAACTACACTAAAAACGTTAACACAACGAAAGCAACATATTTGTGTATGCGACAAATGTTGCAATGTTTCTGTGGCGTGGAGGAGCCTGCGGGATCAAAGAAAACCACACTGTATGATGGAGCCCAAGGTAACAGTGTGCCGAGGTGTAGCGCCTTTAGGTGCGCAGCACCCGTGGCTTGTCAAAGCGCCCTTGTCTTGGAGAAAAGAGCAGCCTGTTCTTATGTGGAATGCTTCCCTCAGGCCTTCACACTCCGGTGTCAGCTACTGTCTTCACTGCACGCAGACTCCTGCTCTATTTCTGTAATTGAATGAATTAATAATAATTTATTGTACAGATAATAAAATCCAATACAAAAAAAGAAGAAACAAAAAAGCAATCGAGAATAAATACCCTCAGAGACTAAATTCATGCTAAAAACACACCATAAATTAGACACACATGACATATTAATTAAAAAAGACAATCCTGCCTAAAAGTGTAAGACATCCTGTGATATAAAAATAAAAACAAACCACCCAACCCAGAACCCCGCATAGTAAACAAAGACAAAATGCTTAGGCACAGCCCTAAAGTGCATGGTGCATTAAATAGTAATTGCACTAAACATCAACATATGCCGTTAGAGCTCCTCTACCTAACCAATAACAGGCAATATGGCAAGAGCTAAAAAGATTCTGATCATACCTGTTCATTGCTCGCAGTGCCATTGAATTTAGATTGTGCAATTGTAATACATTTAGTCAATGACACATTTAACATTGGGTTGCCTGGGTCCAAAGACTGGATGATAGCCTGTCGACAGGAGCGGATTCCCAGTTCATTCCATTTGGTCCGAAGCAAGAATCTACGCTCCTTTAATAAAGCTGGACACAGGCAGACCACATGATCCATTGTTTCATCCACGTAACTACAGCCTCTACATGTCACACCGTCCCCAGGGGATAGCTGACATTGGGGCAGATGTTTTAAAAACCCCAATCTCCCATCCTTAAGGCCATGAAGGCCTTTTTCAACCAGAACCCATAGGGGCAGGAGAAAAAACTAGAAGACATACCTGGCTTAAATGATTCAATTACTGCCCAGGCATGCTTCTGTTGAACAAGGAGGGAACAGTCTGAATGATAGGAGTACAATTGAATAAGCCTTTTAATATCAAGTTTAAACAGAGAGTGGGGGAGGGTTACTTGCCCAAAGATCACCAGCATCTAGTCGACGTTTACATTCAACCAAGAAATGAGAATAAATACACTTCATTTCGACTCACTAATTTCTTGCCACAAAACTGCCTCCAAGTGACCGTGGCCTGCGTCTGTGGCCTGACACAATTTATAGCAAAGCTTCAAAAAAGCACCAGCACCAACTGCCACCAAATCCAGAAACCCAAATTCCAACCGTACCTGCGCAGGTGAAGCCAGGTGCAGGACAAGAAAAACTCTCTTGTAGATTTTATTGACCATCCTATTTAGTAGGCAAGAGCCTTTGTCCAACAAAATTTCTTGGTCATAGGCCAGCGAGGGGATAATCTTTACACTCATAACTCACATTAGGGGAAGAAGGGTCGGCCCCTTTACAACTTTAGATAGTTTAGAGAAGGCCACCTGCAATGCCACAGCTTTAAGTTCAATTTCCTTCTTATGTTTAACGAAACTGCGCCTGGAATCAAAATGTACCCCTAAATATTTATAAGACTGGTCAAAGACAAGTTTACAGCTTTTATAATACCAACTAATGCCAGAGTGTTTTTTTCTCCCAAAGGAGACCACTTTTGTTTTAAGCAAATTGACTTCCAATTGATTTCCAGAAGTATAAGATGCAAGTTGGTTAAGCAGCTGTTGAAGGCCAATCTTAGTGCAACTAAATAGTGCAAGATCATCGGCATAAAGCAGATGACTAAGCCTAAGGCCACCAATCTTGGGGGGATGGGAGTTAACGGCATCAAGAGACGTTGACATGTCTGTAATAAACAGATTAAAAAGAAGGTGGTGCAAGTACACAACCTTGTTTCACAGCAAGGGTGATGGGAATTTTCCTAGAGAGGGAGCACCCATCACCAAGCTTAATACGGACCCAGGTGTTTGTATGGAGTTCTATGATAGCACCCAGGAGTACTGGGGGGATGCCCCAGTTTTGTAGTTTAGTCCACAGGGCTGTCCGCGGGATCCGATCGAATGCCGCCTTAAAATCCACAAAACAACAAATCAGCAGCAGACCAGACACAATCGCCCTGTCGATCAGAATAGAAAGTGCTTATAGATTGGTCGAAGTGCCTGAACCAGCAGAGAACCCTGTTTGGACAAAGGGAATTAAAGCCTTCGATTCAGCCCAGGCACGGAGATCTTGCAGCAAAAGACTAGCATAGAACTTAGCCTCATTGACCAGCAGGGCTATCATCCTAAAGTTGGCGGGATCTGATGGCAGCACGCCAGGACTCAGGTATTGTTGAAGTCAAGAGGCAGTGCTCGAACAAATGTGCAAGGTGGTTAGACCAAAAGAGAGGATCCTGTTTAAATAGTGCCTGTGAGAGGACATTGGGGACCTGTGGCTCCAAATTGCTTAGCCCTCGAGATGATAGGAGGGAGACTTAATTGAAAGAACTTCCTCACTCCCTGCGAGGGAATTCAAGACCCTGTAAACAAGGGACATGTATTAAACAAAGCAAGAGTAGATCTGTGGGCCCCCTCATCCAGCAGTTTCCCATCCTGCTAGCTAGCGGAAAAGTGGACAGTCAAGTAAAACGTCCAAGCTCCTTCTGAAATGTCGACAAAGCCAGTGCCCCTTTGGTTGCTATTTAAATTATTGATAAGGGACCAAAATTTCATGGCGTTTGAATCTTTGCTTGCGCATAAAAGTTTATCCCAAAACTGACTAAGATAGGACTGGTGGGCATCATAAACAGCCTTCCTGTAATCTTTCCTCAGTTTTTTACATTCAATGAATAAACACTCAGAATTGGGACTTTGTCTGATTGCCCTTGCCAGCCTATTACGCACTTTCTTTAGATTCCTAGTTTCCCTAGAGATGGCAAAGGACTGGGATGGGGCACAATTGTGTGCAGATTGGTGGAACTTTGACCATAAAAGGCAAGAAAGTTTAACCCATATTTCTGTAATTGGAAAGTGAAGGCCTTTGGTCCACGTTTACCCTAGGCAACAGCTTACCTGGAAGCCATGCACAGGCTGGCGCTGGGCATGGAGGTCCTCCATGCTCAGTTTGTGAGTGTCACGTCTCAGCTATGAACGGAAGGCATGGCTTGTGTTTGGGCAGGCACATCCTCTTGCATGGCTCTGGAGAGCGCGTGTTGTGTTCAGCTCCTGATAAGTCATGAGATGTCCCTCAGGATTTTTGAGTTCTGCCCCAGGGAACACAACAATTACGTGTTCACCGAGGGACTCCTGTGTAAGTGGACTGAGGCCCAGGGCAAGACTTTGTGGTGAGGAGGGGGAAACCAAAGTGCATCCTTCATAAGTAGAGTGACCAACGTCCCCTCACCTAACTGAGATAGAACCGCAGTGGTGGCAACAATGATTCTTAGTTGAAGGGGTAGACTTTTTCACCTATCATCTTCAAGGGAGAGATGCCCACCGCCTGTCCTGTTACATTGTTCTGCTAGATTTAATCAGTTGATTTTCCACCATCTATTTAGTGTATGGAATTGTGTTTGCACTTAGTCAGTGTTTAGCATGAAGTGTGGAGACTTTGTGTGTACTTGATTGACTCAGCACTGGAATCCATCTTGGCATTTCTTTTATGTAGAAGGTAGCCAATGAAGGGCTGTGGCAAGATATCCTAAGAACAGGACTGGGAGAACTCTTGCACCTTTCTCCAGGAGCACTACTGTTATCAGACTTCAGTGGCTGATGGGAGGGGGGAGGGGACGCCACATCTTTTTATTTGAAGCTCAGTCTCTTTTACCCTTGATGTCACTCCTAGCTGTACCCCCTTTCCTGCTGCAGGTGTGTACAAAGACTATGGTCCTCATTACAACCCTGGTGGTCGGTGTTAAAGCGGCGGTAACACCGCCAACAGGCCGGCAGTAAAATAAATGGGATCACGACCACGGGCGAAACCGCAAACATAGACAGCCACTTTAACACTCCGACCGCCAGGGCGGTAGCAACAAACAGTGCGGCGGTCACCGCTAAGAGACAGGCGGAATACAATGTACCGCCCACTGTATTATGAGAGGCCAATCTGTCACATTTTCCGGGCGGTACCAACGACATCAAAAGAACGGCGGAAACAGTACACTGAAGGGGAACCACTCACCTTTCGACACTCAACGAAGAAGCAGGACGCCATGGAGCCCGAACTGCATGTCCTCCCCATGTTGGTGTATCTACTAATACAGTGAAATCAAGAAAAAAGTCCCCCACGGGAAAACCAAACCAATCACACCTCACTCATACAAGCAATGAATCTCTCTATTGATCAGCTAAAGTCAAAGGAATCAAGGGTGAATTTTTAATATAGTTCCAAGTAAAAACCCAATTCATACAAAGACAAAACAACCACATAAATACTAGAACATCGATAGCACAAAACGAATATCAAATAAAATTCAATTTGGATTGGTTTTGGATGAGGCCTTGCTGGGTGGGTGGTGCATCTTTTCCCTGCTGCATGCCGGCCCCTTCTTAACCTGGGCAGGTGGCGGAATCGGGTGGTCCTTAGCATCGGTAGGTGGCACACTGGCAGCCTGATGGGTGCCCCCTTTGATCCTCTCGGACTTGCAGGAACCACAGCGGTCACTGATTTTGTGGCTGAAGTGCTGGCCTGGTATCTAGACATCATGGCCCTAGGGGAAGGACGGGGGAGGTGTAGGGAAGAGGTCAACATTAGCCCGGAAAAGTTTTTTTGATACACTGGGACGGGAAGATGGAGGGAGTGTGGGAGTGGAGGAAGAGGTAGTGGTTGTAGGAGGTGTACGTCTGCTGAGTTTGGGTGAAGGTGCATGGGCTAGAGGCTGTTGTGAGGTGGATGGCTGTTGAGTGGGTGTGTGCCTGCATTTGTGTACTTTGGGAGGAACGCTCACAGACACACTGGGAGAGAACACAGGGGACGTGTGCTTGTTTGTTGGGGTGGTGATTGCTCGTGAGGGGTGTGTTGTGATGGGCGTGCTGGTGATGGAGGCAGTGGCTGATGATGTAGTGCATGCAGGTGTGAGTGGAGACGCTACTGGGAGGGAGGTGGACGAAGAGGAGGAGGGGGACACAGTGGAGGAAGTGGATGTTGGTATGTATGCATGGGTATGGTGCTTCTGTGAGTGCCTGTGTGATGATGTGTGGTGCTTATGTTTTCCTGAGCCACTTTTGTGTGTTGATGTGTGTGCATGCTGGTCTGAAGGTGTGCTTGGGATAGGGTGAGGTAGAGGCGATTGGGTCTGGGTAGTGGAAGTTGGAGGGGGGAGGGTGGACACAGGGACAATAGCTGACATCAGTGCTGAGGCCATAGCCTGAAATGCTCTCTGTTGGGCCACCACGCCAGAAGGAATGCCCTCCAGGTATGCATTTGTTTGTTGTAAATGCCTCTTGACACCCTGGATGGCATTCAGAATGGTTGACTGCCCAACAGTGAGGGATCTCAGGAGGTCAATAGCCTCCTCACTGAGGGCAGCAGGGCTGACTGTGGCAGGGCCTGAGGTGTCTGTGGCAAAGGAGATGCCACCCTCCTGGGTGAGCGGGCATGGGAAACATGCTGAGTGGCTGCTGGGAGGGCCATGCTGGTAGGGGGGGTGGTGGCTGTACCTGTTGTTGGGGTGGCCACAAAGGTGTCCACCACCACCAGGGAGCTTCCATCAGAGGAGGAGTCGCTGTCACTGGTATCCCCTCCTGTCCCCGTCGTGGAGCTCCCCTCGCCCTCCGTCCACTGGTGCCTTCACCCTTAGTGGATTCACCCTCAAGGGCCATGTGGGATGCAGCTCCCTCCATCGCCGGTGCCTCTGCTCCTCCGCCAGATGATGCTAATGCACACAAGGACAGGGTGACAAAACAAGAAGGGGGGGGATAGACAGAGGATACACATGGTCAATGCCAGCAACACCACTACCATTGGTGTACACAACACAGACTGAGATGCCCTGTGCACTAGACCATGCCCAACCATTTACAAAGACAGTCACCAGTTCATGGGGTACAATGCCTAACGCCAGCACCTGCACACCCACAGGACCCTGCCCAGTAGTAGTTGGCCACTTGTACCATTGGGGTAGGGGTGCTTCAGAGCCTGCAAACAAGGGACCTAGCCTGATCGCCCTGGCCTAGGGCCACCCACAGCCCACATTCCCCACCCAGCTACCTCCTAAAGTGTGCAAAGTCAGGAATCAGAATCTGTACTCATCCCCTTGTGGCTGCTGTGATGCCCTCAAGCGCCCATCCAACTCCGATTAGGCCACCGCCAGGATGCGGAACATCAGGGGGGTCATGGCGCGACAGGCTCCCCTTCCACATTGGGAGGCCAGCCCCAGCTGGGCCTCCACCATCTTCTTGGTCCAGCAGCGCAGGTCCTCCCATCTCTTGCGGCAGTAGTGCTCCGCCTGTGATAGACCCCCAAGGTCCACACCTTCGTGGTGATGGCACACCAAATACCCTTCTTCTTATGGGTGCTGACCTAGAGGGATAAGACAGCGGAAAATGTAATTACTCACCTGTCCAGACCGTCATACTCATTTCCCACCAGTTCCCTCCCATGCCCTGACCCACATACACTGACCACCTCTCATGCAGCATTCAGGCAAGGATGCCTTAGCACCCCCCAACATGTGGCTTACATCCACACCACTCCAAACAGGCATTGCCCACACATCATGCTCACCGTGTACTCACCTGTTTGTCTGGAGGACCGTAGAGTAAAGTGTACTCGGGAGGACCCCATCCACCAGTTTCTCCAACTCCTCCGCAGTGAAGGCAGGGGCCCTTTCCCCAGACACTGTAGCCATTGTCGCTTCCAGACTCGGGTTACAGTAGCACTTGCAGTGTAGGTCCTCTCCTGTTGATAGTCAGGTAGCAAGTGAGTGAATAGGTAGAAAATGGCGTTGATGTCTGCGTACCGTGACCTCCGGCGTACATCGCCATTTGCTCCTGGAACCCATAGAGCCCAATGATAACCAATGCGGAGTTGCGCGGCGGTCTTCAACCGCCTACCGTGACGCTGCACAATGCCAGCGCAGTTACCTCATTTCCCCATGTCCCTCCTCACAGGTCAGGCAGATGCCATTTCAGGGGGGCACATGACATGAAACCTAACTGCTTCACAGCACATATTGGCACATATACTGACTCTAGATTACACACACACTGCTTCTGTGACATTTATGCAAACACAGTTGTGCTATCTATGTGGTAAATGACCTTCTGCTCAACGTTCTCCTTCATAGGCTACAACGGCTGAGGCAGCATATGGGATGGCGGCATCCTCCGGTTTACAGACCCCTGGTGGACCTGTCGACAATGATGGACAGACACATTATAATCACATACAGACTTGATCGTGCCACAATCCAAGAACTGTGTGCCCAATTGGAGCCAGACCTGATGTCAGCTATCTGCCACCCCACAGGAATCCCCCCTTTAGTGCAGGTCCTGTCAGTGCTCCATTTCCTGGCAAGTGGCTCCTTTCAAACTACAGTGGCCATGGCATCAGGGATGTCTCAGCCAATGTTCTCCAACGTGTTGACCAAAGTGTTGTCTGCCCTGCTGAAACACATGCGCAGCTACATCGTGTTCCCTCAGGTGGAGGATTTGGCCACAGTGAGAGCTGATTCCTTTGCCCTGGGACTTACCCCCTTTATCCTTGGTGCCATTGATGGTACACATGTGGCATTTGCCCCCCCGCAGAAATGAACAGGTCTACAGGAATAGAAAAAGCTATCATTCGATGAATGTGCAAATTATGTGTTTGGCGGACCAGTACATCTCCCATGTGAATGCCAAATATCCTGGCTCTGTGCATGACGCCTATATCTTGAGAAATAGCAGCATCCCTTATGTTATGGGCCTACTCCAGAGGCACCGGGTGTGGCTAATAGGTGAGCCCAAGGTCCCCACACAGTATATGTAGGTGTCTGGGTATGGGGTTGTCCCTAAGGGTTGGTGTGTCTCACAATTGTCCCTCGATATTTACAGGTGACTCTGGTTACCCCAACCTGTAATGGCTACTGACTCCAGTGAGGAATCCCAGGACAAGAGCAGAGGAACATTACAATGAGGCACATGGGCGAACAAGAAGGATTATTGAAAGGACCTTCGGCTTCCTGAAGGCCAGGTTCCAGTGCCTCCATCTGACAGGTGGATCCCTGTACTACTCACTCAAGAAGGTGTGCCAGGTCATCGTGGCATGCTGTATGTTTCACAACCTGGCCTTGAGACGCCAGATGCCTTTCCTGCTGGAGGATGAGCCTGGTGATGTTCTTGTGGCAGCAGTGGAGCCTGTGGACAGTGAGGAAGAGGAGGCAGATGAAGAAGACGTGGACAACAGAACAAACATTATCCAGCAGTACTTCCAGTGACACACAGGTAAGAGACTGTACTCCTCTTCACATTTCAGTATACTTTAGGACATTGTACATGGCAGCCTCTTACCCTCTGTGTATGGCCACTGACTGTTCCCTTTGGGTTTCCTTTTTTCAGATCTGTCCACTAGCGCCGGCGGAGGTGGAAGGCTGTTCATCGGTTTGGCTAGTGTCAGGGGCTCTTTGTTGTGCCACTGCCTCCCTCATGGTCTTGCTCATGTCAGCCAGAACCCCTGCTATGGTGACCAGGATGGTGTAGATTTTTGTGAGGTCCTCCCTGATCCCCAGGTACTGTCCCTCCTGCAGCCTCTGGGTCCCCTGCAACTTGGCCAGTACCGTGCCCATGGTCTCCTGGGAATGGTGGTATGCTCCCATGATGTTTGAGAGTGCCTCGTGGATGGTCGGTTGCCTTGGCCTGTCCTCCCCCTGTCACACAGCAGTCCTCCCAGCTTCCCTGTTGTCCTGTGCCTCTGTCCCCTGACCCGTGTGCCCACTGCCACTGACCCGAGGTCCCTGATCGTCCTGGGTTTGTGGGGTTGCCTGGGGTCCCTGTAGTGGTGGACACAATGCTGACTGACGTGTCCTGGGGACAGAGGCATGGGCCTGCTGGGTGAGTGCTGTGGTGGTGTTTCCTGAGGGGGGGAGGCTCTGTGGTGAGTTGGGACTGTGGCAGGGTAACCGACTGTCCAGAGGTCCCTGATGGGCCAGGTTTGTCATTGTGATCCAGGCCTCTTCTGTGGGGGGACTGGATGTTGCTGGCACCTTCTCTCCGGTGACATTGGGTAGGGGTCCTGTTGGGATGCAAATGCATTGTTATTGTATAATAGTGGTTTCCCTGTCGCATTGGCCTTGTGTGATTGCTGATTGTGTGAGCTGGGTGAGTCTCTCTACTGGACATGATGTGGTGATGGGTGTCCATGCATTGGTGTTGCATGCAGGGCTTGGTATTGGGATGTGTGGGTTGTGATGGTGGGGTAGATGTGAGGCGATGGAGTGATGGGAGTGAGTGTACGGGTGGGGATATGTAATGGCATGCAGGTAGGGGGGGGGGGTGAAAGTAGTAAAGATTTGCCTTACCAGAGTCCAGTCCTCCTGCTACTCCTGCGTGGACCTCAGGATGCATGATCGCCAAGACTTGCTCCTCCCATGTTGTTAGTTGTGGGGGAGGAGGTGGGGGTCCACCGCCAGTCCTCAGTACAGCAATCTGGTGTCTTGAAACTACAGAACGCACCTTCCCCCGTAGGTCGTTCCACCTCTTCCTGATGTCATCCCTGATTCTTGGATGCTGTCCCACGGCGTTGACCCTGTCCACGATTCTCCGCCATAGCTCCATCTTCCTTGCAATGGACGTATGCTGCACCTGTGATCTGAATAACTGTGGCTCTACCCGGATGATTTCGTCCACCATGACCCTTAGCTCCTCCTCAGAAACCCTGGGGTGTCTTTGAGGTGCCATGGATGTGCTGTGAGTGATATGTGTGAGGTGATGTGTGTGGTGATGTGTTGGGATGTTTACTGTAATGTGCGTGGATGGTGTATGAGTGATGGTGTTCTGTGCCTCTGTTGGGTGTGTGCTGTTTGCTTGTCTCTCTGTGCGTGGTCTCTTTTTTTTTTGTTGAAAGGGTTGTGGGGAATGTGGGTGTGTGTTTTACAGTGTTGTGAGTGTGTGGGTGTGGTGTGTGTATGTGTGTCAGGTGTGTGTATTTTGAATTGTCTGATGTGGTGTGGTTTTGTAAATGTGTGTGTATTTTGACTGCGGCGGTGTGTACCGCCAATGGTTTACCACGGTTCAAAGACTGCTGTGTTGATTTATGGGTCGTGATATTGTGGGCATATTCCTGTTGGCATAACGGTGTGAGTTTGCTATCGCCAGTTTATCACTGACCTTTGGTGTGGCGGACTTGTGTGGGTGTCTGTACTCTTGCTGTATTCTCTGTGTGGGTCATAATACCCGTGGCGGATTTCCGCCACGGGCACGGTACTTTGGTGGCCGTCACAACAGTAAGCGGGATTTACTGCCAGGGTTGTAATGAGGGCCTATGTCTGGAGCAGTCTAATTGGAATGTGCAAAACACAAGAGTGGCAAAAATTAGCCCCAGAGAGGGCCCCTCTAAATAAACATCTGCATCTGCAAGCAGCGCCGCCATGGAGGATTCCGCCCCCCTTCCCGCCATCCTGTTCCTGGCGGTTTTTACCGCCAGGAACAGGATGGCGGGAACGGGTGTCGTGGGGCCCCTGGGGGCCCCTGCACTGCCCATGCCAGTGGCATGGGCAGTGCAGGGGCCCCCTAACAGGGCCCCACAAAGATTTTCAGTGTTTGCTTTGCAGACACTGAAAATCGCGACGGGTGCCACTGCACCCATCGCACCCCTGCAAATCCGCCGGCTCCATTCGGAGCCTGCTTCCTCTTTGCCGGGGCTTTCTCGCTGGGCCGGCGGGCGATCTCTTGGAGATCGCCCGCCGGCCCAGCGGGAAAGTCAGAATGACCGCTGCGGTCATTTGACCGCGGTGCGGTCTTTTGGCGGTCTCCGCCCGGCCGGCGGCGCCCGCCGCCCGCCGGGGTCGGAATGACCCCCTAAGTTTATATCCCCAGCTTGATTAATGGGAGCATTGCAAGTACATCAAACAGAATATAATATGGATGATGGATGGCCACAATTGAATTGGGAAAAGCTCCAACCTTCCCCTTAAAATTAAAATGCAGATTTTTTTATGTTTTATGAATTGAATAAAGTGTTTCATCGTGTGTGTTTGCTTGGTGCATGCTTGTGTCTGTTTTATTTGTGTACTATTTTGTGGTTCAAATCATCAAAATTGCTTAAGCTTTGGTCCAGTAATGACTCAGTGAAGGTCCACAGAAGTCAAAACCTTAAGAATCACTGGTATAAGGTATACATTTTGAACACCATAACTCCAAAAAAAGTGTTAGAATTGGTCTAATAGTTTTCTAATCCTCTACCTAGTAAATTAAACAACCACTTGCAAAGCCAAACGGCCTGTCTTTAGAGTGCTAACACACCTAAAGCAACATTTGTGCAGGCCTTCATTTGCATGTTTTAACTCATTAAGGCCAGACCTACTGCCTTTGGAAAAGCTTTTTTGTGTGAAAATAAACATGGATCAAAACAATAGATTTGCAACAGATGGACAAAGTCGCAAGAAAACTTCATACAACCAAAACAACGGGGATTAGGCATACACAGAGAGCCAAGACACAGAAGGGGAACAGCAATCGGGAAGGCACACAAGAAAAACACACCCACAAACCCTGACTAAAACATTATAGAAAAAGCCTTTATGGTGACCAAACAAAAAGGACTTTCCTTTGTATACAATGCAAACAAACAAATTATTGCTTTCTGTAAACAATGCATGTGCGAAACAAATAATTTAATGCATGATGATTCTGTGTACTTTTGATATGTAAAACAGTTTCTCGTGCATTGCAATGCAAGCATGCCATAAGGCAACAGAAGGCTTTGCCAAGCAGCCATCAGCAGTAGGTGAGATAGAGATAATCCTTTGGGTGGAACAAAAGTACACTCTATGTATAATTTAAAGAGTTGTCTCCAATAGGTCTCACAGACCATGCATTGTCAATCCAGACCTGAAATAGGTGATGTCAGGGACTAAACACTGAAGAGGTCTGTGACATTTCTTTTTTGGTTTTCAGAGGAAAGGACAGCTCCTCATAGTACTAAGATTTACATATGAAAGTTGTCAATTATCTCATTAAGTGGATCCCAGTTAGAGTTAGAAAGAAGCGACTAGGGTAAAACACTTTTTTGACAACCTGATATTTTGTGTTTGAGGAAGGATGGTAATGCAAAAGTATACACCAAGGTGTCCATGGCAGCAAGGAAGAGGAAAGAGCAAATCAAAAAATGTGAAAGAAAATCCAAAGGGAACTCAAGGTGCAAATGAGAGAAAAGCAGAGGTAAAATTAGAAGCAAATGGCAGATTAATGCAATGAAAAATAACATAACAAAAGCACTGCTACACATCCTTCGCTTGTTAAGGCCTCCTTTACCTATGATTCAAACACAATCTGAATTACTGGAAATGATTCAGCTTCATCTTGGATTGAGACACAATCCTCACACTACCTTCTTGAATAGGGCTATTCATATGGATTGACCAAGAGCCTTTCCAGTAACTCATAGCTTGGGCTTGGTACACAAAAAGGAAGCACAACTTGGACATCCTTTGCCAAATGCAGAAATCCACCAGTGTGTATCTGCTGCCCTCCTTGTCTGATGCTCCCTGGCAGTTTTGCAGCACCCTTCCTAGTGATTACATCCACGGAACTGCCAGTACAGTCCAGGCCATGCAAATGTCCAACTGTGCACTGACAGCGATGGCCTGCTAAATACCACCTAACTGGAAAATTTGATTTCTTCCTCTGAGCTCTTAAAATCTCAGGTAACTTCTCAGTGTGGATGTTAAAGAGGGTTACAATGCATCCTTTAATAAGCTAACATGTTTCTGCATTATAGATTTCCTCAAAGTCACATATGGCAATCAGCATCCCCCCACCTTGCCAGTGCTTCTTTGCTCTTTCCCTTGTTGCACACCATTACTGATAATCTCTCCCTGGTCATCTTTCTAAACCACCCTCTGTCCCGAATTCTCATGAATTTTTAGCTACATCATCACTATAAAAAAACTACATAAAATTAGAATTTTAGAATCCAGAATGCACCTCTGTCACAAAATCGTAGCCACAAGATTTATGCGATCGTGAAGAATCACAGTTGACTTATGGCCACTGTACATGGTCTGGACAATGCAGTTACCTTCTGCCTGACACCCTGAGAGCATCTAAGTGCGGGGATTTAAACTTTATACAGGTTCCTGAGTTAGATGCTTCTAGAAGGGCTAAAACATAGACAAAGCTATGAACAGCAGCCCTAGGGCCTGATTTAGATCCTAGCGGGGAGTAATACTCCATCACAAACGTAACTGATATCCCGTCTACCTTATTACGATCCAATGATATACTATGGAGATCGTAATAAGACGGAAGGGATCTCAGTCATGTTTGTTATGGAGTATTCCCCTCTGCCAGGATCTAAGTCAAGCCCTTAATCTTGAGCCTCAAATCTGATTATGGTCTAGTTGAACCTTGGAAGGAAGAGTTTCTGATTACAAAGAACTATTCATGTGTTTCCAAAAAGTTTAATTCAGCTTCTAGGCTAGCCATTTCTTTAATATCACAGGATTTATTGAGAAGTGGCTCTACAAGTGTGGTAAATAGTTTCTCTAATCCTGCATTTATTCCTTTACAACTTAATTTTGATTCCAGCCTCGCCTTGTATAGTAGGCTGGCTTTTAATATGTCATCATTGTTGTAGGAATAGTGGGTGTCTACTACTCCATGTTTTAACAGAGAGTTTATTTTAAATTAATTGTGGAACTAGTTCAATTTCTAATGTCTGGAATACATTTAAGGCTGGTTATAGGGGATATGCTATTGGACAAAATTATCAAGAGAAAAAAAGCTATTTGTTCCTCTCTTAAAGCGCAACTATTAACTTGCAGAAAACAAATTCTCCAGTAAACCCATAAAGCTTGACTCAGGTAAGGCAAAGATAGATTATTTGACTGCTGCTGAGCTATTAGATCAAAAACACATTGGGCAAAAAAACTATGAGGTGAATTAACATGTTGGCAAACTCTTGTCATGGGCGGCAAAATAAAAGGTGAATAAGAACTTTATTAGAGAGATAATTAACCCAGAGACTACATTACCTTAATCCATTCACAGTTTAAGACTGGATTGTATGGAGCATTATAAAGTAATTTATCAGAATCATGATGACATTCATGCTGTCATAATGACTAATTATCGAGATGGGATGCAGATTCTAAAGCCTATGGAGGAGCAGAAATCGAGGCTTACTAAACCTTTTCTGCCTGATGAAGTTAAAGTGGTTTTAGATAGTCTAGTCAGTGCAAAATCTACTGGCAGTGATTAAATACTTATAGATCAGGTAAGATGTTATATCCCTGTAGGAAAGTCCTCCTTTTTTGCCTGGTCACCCCCAAACCTTTTGGACAGATACTGGTGATTACTGACTCTTGGCTGTGCCTTGGGTACTGCTTACCAGTCCCAGGGCCAGTGCTCTGTGTAAAGTGGATATGCAAATTAGGCTAATTTTAACTGGCAGTATCAACCTACCTATAAGTCCCTAGTATATGGTAGGGCATGTAGGTTCAGGGACCCCAGCATAGGTAGTGCACCCATAGGTGCACTGCTGAGGTGCCCAGTGTCATTTTAAAGGCATGCCTTCCTTGCTGGCTGCTTTTTAACTGAAGTTATATGCAAATTCGACTTTGGAATTAAAAGTACTTCCAAAGTCTTAAACGACCTTATTTTTACACATAGGTCACCCCTGCGGTGTGCCTTATGTGCCAATATGATTGGGTGCCATGTAACTATAAGCAGAGACCTTATAAAAATTGCTTTACAAGCCCTGGTGAGGTAAAATAGCCAAATTCGATTTTCCCTCACTGTGGTAAATGGCCTCCATAGGCTTAAATGGAACAAAGTCCCCTTAAGTGTCAGATACCTCAAGTTTGGTATCAACTTAATTATTATAATGAATCCCACAACTTACAAATGTTGGATTTAATATAACTAGTTCAGGTAAAGAGTTTTAAACTCTACCTAAAAAGTTGCCAACTTCAGCTCTGTAGTGCCCTTCTCTGATTGGTCAGCTTCTGGCAGCCTGGCCAGACTGCCTCAATGAGGTGTGAACACAACAGATGTGTCTGGGGAGGAGATCTGCCTCAGCAGATGGTGAAGCAGTAAGGGGGGAGGGATGCAAACTGGTCTTCAAAGGAAGGAAGGGACATTTGGAGCAACCCAGCACCTCCCTCACATCCTGCAACCCCAGACAATTAAGTACCCTCTTGTGGGTTAGTGGCCTATTGCTAAGTGTAGGTACTTACCTGCCCTTACCAATAATCCACTTTCAAACAATCCCAAACTAGAAAAGGTATTAGTAGAACTTTTCAATAATATACTTCAAGAGGAGACAACTCTTGCATATTTTTCTAAACAGTAGTTATCAGCATATTATAAACTGAAAAGCCACTGAAAGGTCCCACTTCCTGTCATCTGATAAGTTTATTGAATGGGGATTACAAACTGTTTACAAAAAGGTTGGTTGAATGTATTACAACAGTAGCTTCCTCTTAAATACATCAAATCCAGAATGATTTCTTACCCAAAAGAAACACAGTCTATCTGATCCAAGAAATTGATATTTAAAAAAAAATACTTTTGTTGCCACAATAATCATGTTCCATGCTGATAAAGCATTTAAGCTCGTCAATTGGGAAGCTTTCATCCTGAACCATATACATTTCTGTTTCTGATAAATGTCTAAACATTCTGTATGTAGATTCTTCAGCAATGGTTATAATTAATTCTGTAGGAGCAGGTAAGGTCAATGTTTGTCCGGGGACATGCCAAGGATGACCTTTGTCCCCTATCTTTTTCACTTTGTTTATAGAGCCCTTGGTGAAAGACATTCACAGTGACATTATTGTTTGTCCTCCTATAACTAGGATGGCAAAATTGAAACTATATGCTGATGACTAAATACTATCTGTAAAACCTTTGGAATCCAATTTACCAAATACATTGAACAGAATCAAGCTGTTTACATTGATTGGTGGATATAAAATAATCAAGGTAAATCGGAAGGTTTGTTGTTTAATGCTTCTGTTAATAATCTCCCTATTTGACTTGAAAACAGAAATCAACACAACACACTAGGGCAACCAAGTAAACCCCCAGGAGACTCGATATGAACATGAATACACAAAACAAACCCCTGAAGGAGAATATTTGTATACAATATTTTGCTTATGAAATAGCAGTAAAGTATATATCTGCCAGTCTGGTTACATGCACAGAGAAGCAAATCAGAATAGAATATATCAGATGTGAGGCGTACGTCTGCATGTATAAATATAAAGTACAATTTATTAGTGACATAAGGATATTGATTACACAATGAAAAATGTGTTATAAACACAGGGTCAAAGCAATTAAATCAGTAGGACGCACTTTCCCATAGTCACACTCATGTTAAGACTTTAAAAGTCCAAAATGGTGATCCAAGGTGCCACGGGGATCACTTAGTGATATAGTTCTCCTTGTTGTTCAAAAAGAATAATAATACTCTAAGACCAGGGGTTTGCACCACCTTATCATTAAATAGCTGTGGTGATCGCTGCATTGATGTTTTGATCCCAAATCGTCTGAAAAGTACACAGGACGATTCTCAGGATGAAGTGTCAAGTTTGATAATTTTGTAGACCCTTGTCAAATAAAGAAACAGCAAGTATCCAAAAAAGGGGTAATGTGAGTCTAAGCAAGTCACTAGATTCCAACAATGTCACGGACTAAGCCATGTAATACCTGCACCTCTCCTCACGATCCTGTGATAATACAGAAAAGTTATAGACTGATAAATTATGATGTTGGCATTGGTTTAATATCTAACGAATGCTAAATAATTCACACACTGTGAGTAACATTGTTAGGTTCTAGTGTCTAAGGTCCTCATTACAAGTGGGGCAGTCTGAGGACCGCCACACTTGTGTTGACTGCTCGACCCCGGCACTCCAGGCGTTCCAACTGCTTAATTACAACTTTGGCGGGTGGACCCGCCTAAAGACCGCTGCCCCGGCTATGATCATAGCTCATGATGGGGTGACAGCGGTCAGGCTTGTAACCAGCCATGGCGGCCCCCGTGCCCAGCACCCTTATGCGCAGTCTGCTTTGCAGACAGTGCGCATTCCAAGGGTGATGGAGTGCTAGGACATTGGCCTCAGCTCCCATAAAGGAGCCGAGGCCAATATCCTGGCACTATTCCTGCTGGTCAGCCCGATGGGAACTTGTATTACAATGTTCCCACCGGTCAGCCCGATGGAAACATTGTAATACGCTCAGGGGGGTACCTCATCACTATGGCAGGGGCGTTCTCCCCGTGAGTTTGGCGGTACCGTGGAGCGACCGCCAAACTCATAATGTGGTCCTAAGTTTCTAAGTGCTCCCCCGAAGGTCTGGGTGGCCTTGTGAGTCTGCTCGAGTAGATATTTGGGCACCAAAAGAAGTTTGGGAACTTCTAAAAAACTTTTACCTGCAGAGCTTCAAGGGGACCGCAAAAAGTATTAGACTGACAGTTCCACATTGTCAAATTGAACTACTTGTTTGTCCCACATGAAGGAGAATGTTTCCTCAGAAAAATTATAAAGTCCCTTTACAAACGTCCCTGCTTCCAGTTCTTAGTGGGGCCAGTTTACTTGTATCTGACCCGCTCCATTTCAGTCAGCCTCAAATCGCACTTAGATCATAGTCTAATGCGAACATTGACTACCATGGGTGCTTGCACTTTTTGGTGCTATTTTCTCTTAAATCTTTAAAAAGTCTTATCTGCAGTGCCCCCTTATTGTTTTTTTGTTGTTTTTTGACAGTTTGCTTATTACGTTTTCTCTGTTTCTACACATTGAAATACAATTTATATTGTGATATGTTTTCACCTTTTGCTAATTCTAAATGCTTTCAACATTTTTGCTGAATTAAGCTTATCTGCCCTGTGCCACAGCTACTAGGGATTAAACTCAGGTTTAAATTATTGAAAAACTTGACTGAACCTAACAAGATAGCAACTTTATTCCTTGTGGTGGATACCAGTCCACCCCAAATAATAAACCAATTCCTCACTAAGTGATCACCTTAAATTTGAAAACCTAATGACTATAAAATGCCAACCTGACAGATTCCCTAAGGTGTTGACTAGTGGATTATAACAAACAACCTTAAGAGTTTTTACCATGTGGATATTAGAAATAGCTATGAGTTATTGGAACCTCCGTGAATTCAGCCCTTTGTATGAATATCAAACTACATTTCATTCCATGCAAACACTCTGGCATATCTTGTCACATCTGAGATTCCCACGGAAGATCCAGAGATGTATTTACCTTGCAATGTCTTGTACCTTGGACTATCAATTTCAATAATGAGATCCCTTAAATGGCACTGAACACTGTGGCAAGACACCTCCTAAGGGTCAAATTATAAAAGCACATCACCTCTGCATTGAAGGCCCTGCGTTGGCATCCATTCTCTAGAAGATCTACTTTCAAAATAGTATGCATACACATAAAACAATAAACTGAAAGATACTGCTTCTTCTACAGATGAAACTGAAGAGATATCTTCAAAAAAGGCCACTGCAGTCTAGATTAGCACTCCAACGAGTAACATCATCTTGTAAGAAGAAAACAAATAAATCCTTGTCAGTCCAAGCCACTAAATTATGGAACTAACTTCCAGCAAAAAAGACAACCTAGATCATGGTGTTAAGGATCTACACATATACATAATAAAAGCCACTCCCACAAAGAACAGTAAGAAGAACTATAGATGACTGGCCTGAGGGCTAGACTGAAAACAGTTTGATAATCTCTATAATCACTCCTCCACTTTGGACACTCAGGTCGATATTTTACAGAAGGTGGCATATCAGGTAGTCCACATATTCAACAAATTAGAGTAAAATGTAGAGATAATAATCAATAAATTGCACACTATTCATGAATCTAAAATGAATGAGTGCTGCTTCTGTGGTGCTATCATTGTAAAACTATATACCCTGCCTGTTGTGATGAATTCACGAAGGGCAGCTGAGCATAAATTTCAATCAAAATTACAGAAGACCTTTCTACTGTCCATTAAGGTCATCCCTAGACCCTAAGTAGGGAGTGAGTTCACTACTAATACTGTTTTGTCCTAATAAAGTCTTTAAGGTCATTCTCTGTCTCAGAAACTCAGGGATTTGATAATAATTTGGTACTGAGCACAGAGCTGTATGTGATTTAATAGAAAAATGATTTAACAAAATACTGTTAGAAATTGGGTCTCTAGATGGCAAAGGTATGCACCCTGTCCACAGTCCTAGTAAGGGTAAGTCAGATACACACATTAACCTGTGCTCACCCTCTGGTAGCTTGGAACAGAGCAGGAAGGCTTAACTTGAGAGTGAATATGTAAAGTATTTGTACAACCCACACACAGAGCAACACAATGAAAACAACACAAAAGCCTCCACACAGGTTTAGACAAATAGAGACTATTTATCTGAGTAAAACAAGACCAAAATGACAAACATCCAATTAGTAGAAGTCAAAATATGATTTTTTAAAGATTGAATCAAAAATAGTGCTTAGAAGTCACCAGTGGTCAAAAGGTTACTTGAGATCTTGAGGGACCGGTGCAAATCCAAAGGCCGACTGCTATGAAGGGTAGGCCAGCTACAGAACCCACGCAGGGTCCGCTTACATAGTACCTCTGACGGAGCAAAGCATCAATGTCGAGGGCACGATGCGTCGGTTCCAATCCTCACAGTCGGGTCTGTGTCAGTGTCCAACTCCGTTGAAGGGAATGTGATGTGTTGTCATTGAGCTGCGCAGACTGTGAATCTGCAGACCTTGAATAGCCTCTGCGTCAATGTTGAAGAAGCGATGTACCAATTTTTCACACGCACTCGAGGCAATGGTTTTTGTGGAATTCAACTGCAGAACCCACTTCTGAGGTCCATGACTACAGGAGGCACCTCAGGCAAGGGTAGGACTCACAGATGGCAGAGTCCAGCAACACCAGGAAAGTTGCAGACAGTCTTTGATGTCATGTCCCTGAGACTGCAGAAGAACAGGGGGCGAGGCTGCAAGCCCTTGGAGTCACTCTGGGGTCAACGGGATGGGTCCAGTCCTTGTCCTCAGCAGGACATAGATCAGCAGGCAGCAGGAGCTCAGCAAAGCAGAGATGCAGATCCTTGGAACAGTTAATCCAGGCAAAGTGGCAATCCTTATAGAACAGCAGTCTTTACTCCAGCAGGATTCTCCCCAAGTCTAGAACTGTACTGCCTTGGAAGTGTGAGAGACCCAATACTAATACTCAAATGTGCCTTTGAAGTGGGGATGACTTCAAAGCAGCTTCCTGAAGTGCACAGAGATCCTTTCTTCATAGCCCTGGCTCCAGACTACCAGTAGGGGTAATCAGCCCTTTGTGTAGGGACAGGCACTTCTCTGTTGAAGTGTAAGTGCTAGCTCCCCTCTACCCTTTCAGCCCAGGAAGGCCCATCAGAATGCAGATGAATGCAGATGAGTCCTTTGTCCTTTGTCACAACTACTGTGTTTGTATCTGCCTAGAGGAAATACAAAAACTGCAGCTGTCACCTAGCCCAGACGTGAATTAGAGACAGGCTATAAGGCACACAGAGCAGTAAAAGCAAAGAAATGCCCACTTTCTAAACATGGCTTTCTTAAAATAGTAATGTTAAATCCGACTTGACCAGTAAAGAAGATTTATTGTTAAGCATTCCAATGATATGAAACATGATGCAGCTATTTTTTTCTGATCGGGAATTACAGCTTAAAAGTATATTAAGGAATTTCCAATGCTGGCCCATGAGAGGAGTAGGCCTTATAGTAGTGAAAAACGACGTTTGGGAATTTTTCACTACTAGGACTTGTAAAACTTAAAACTACATGTCCTGCCTTTTGCTTACATGGCACCCTGCACTATGGACTACCTAGGGCCTACCTTAGTAGTGACGTATATGTAAAAAAAAGGGCATTTAAGGTTTTACAAGAGGCTTTAATTGTCAAGTCGAAGGGGCAGTGAAGCTGCACACACATGCTCTGAAATCACTGGCCTGAGACAGGTTGGAAACGCTACTTGTGTGGGTGGCACAATCAGCGCTGCAGGCCCACTAATGGCATTTAATTTACAGGCCCTGGGTATATGGTATACCATTTTACAAGGGACTTACAAATAAATTAAATATGGCAATTGTGGATACACCAATGTTACTATGTTTAGGGGCGGAGCATGTGACCTTTAGCACTGGTCAGCAGTAGTAAAGTGCTCAGACTCCTAAGGCCAACACAAAGAAACAGCAAAAACAGAAGGTGAAAGGCAAACCTTCTCGGGGAAGACCACCCTAAGGCTGTCAGGTCTAACAAATATCCATTACTGGGAAACCATCTAATCTAAATGGTTTAATGGAAATTTTCAGGATGAACTTCATTTACAATTTTATAGAAACCAATTCATAGAATGCCTTTTTTTCAAAATTGGATTATGGGTACTTATTTTTAAAGTGTAAATCAAGTGGTTGCAGGTCTTACTTTCTGAAACATTTTTTGAAGGGATTTTTTTCAGTCCTTTATGTCAGAGGACATAATTTCAGATTTACATCTTTTATATTGTGAAAAATTACTCTGAATGCTTGTAATTCACGGAACTCTCACCACTCCTAAACACTACCCATCTCTTTCCCCTAAAATGCCTCACTATGCATACACCACACCTACCCTTGACCCCTACACTCCCTCAATCCCAGAATTCTAAAAGCCCTTCCTAACCCTAAAATTCACTCATCTCTGACTAATAAAAACCCTCACCACGCCTCAACTCCACCCATCCGTGAACCATAAACTCCACCCATCTGTGAACACTCAAAGCCCTTTCTACTGCTAAACTCTACCCATCTCTTAACTTAAAACATCCCCACTACCCCTAAACTCCACCCATTTCTGAGCCTTCATCACCTTTCTATGCCGAAACCACACCGATCCCTGATTCCTTAAATTCCTGCACCTACCCAAACTCCACTCAACCCTGAACCCTAAAAATACCCTCACCACCACTGACTACCCATTTATGACCCCTAAAACATTCAACACCCCTAAAGACCCCATCCCTGAACCCTAAAACATTTTCTCTATATAAACTCCACCTATCCCTGAAACCTTAAAACCCCACATTACCCTATACTTTGTCCTTTCCTGAACACTAAAAACCCTTCACCACCCCAAAGCTCAATCCATCACTGAACCTTAAAAACACTCAACACCCCTAAACTCCACTTATTTGTAAAACCTAAAAAACATCAACCCTACCCAACCCTTCATCACCCATAAATATCACCCATCCCTTAATCCAAAAAACTCTCACTACCTCTAATCTTCACCAAAGTGTGTGCTTTTGGATGTTTCTTTAACGTTATCTTTTCTTTAAAATGTTTCCTTTAATTTTACACTTATTTGTATCACCTTGAAATTGTCTTTCCTTAAAATAGTTTTTTCATGATTTGGTTTCCTATAATGTGGCTTCTCATATTTAGTTTTTCCATTAATCCACATATATCAGAGCAGAGAGATAAACTTAAAAAATCTTGAACCTCTTTCTCAAAAAACAGAGTGGCTTAACAAACTGTTACAAGTGGAAAACAGATCCATTTTGTAGCATCAATCAAAAATGAATACATATATAGTTGAACAAAAGGTTTTTCCAAATTATATGCCAACTATTCAGCTCCCTTTGAAGGTATAAATTAAAATTACAGAGGCCCTCACCACTCTTACTCCAAGGTGTGAAACCATAGAGTAGGGTGGAGGGTAGTCTGCAATCTAGATTTATAACAAAGAAAACAATCAAAAACACATTAACCCCGATTCACAAAGGTAAACTTAGACGTTTAGTGTAAACCTAGACCTGAGTGCAGACCTGAAGATACTACTCGTAAATGCTCTTTGTGAATTCCTAAAAATCGTAAACTTAGATGTCTGGTCTAGGTTTACACCAAACATCTAAGTTTACCTTTGTGAATCGGGCCCTACATTTGAATTGCACGTGCATGGATTGGTGCAAGCTCTATTGTCTAATACTATGGGCTGGATTCACAAAGGTAAACGTAGACGTTTGGTCCTGAGTGCGAACGTAAAGATACTACTCGTAAATGCCCTTTGTGAAGTCGTAAAATTGGACGTTTGGTCTAAATTTAGACCAAACGTCTAAGTTTACCTTTGTGAATCAGGCCCATCATGATTAGAGATACCTAATCAACAGAGAAGAGAGACAAGAAATCTGGAAGAGCTCCGGACTAATGGACTTCTTGTACCTACTTTGGAGAACATCACCACAAAGCAACTTCTTCTTACCTACGAGCTTTAGGCAAAATACACAGACAGCCAACACCAAAATGCAACCCCCCTCTTTAATTCACCCCAATACAGTGCCATATTAAGCCTCATATACTTAGGTCTATGACTAATACTGGATTTGTGGACATGGTTAGAGAACATAGGGCCTGATTTAGATTTTGGCTGATGGTTGCTCTGTCACAACAGTGACGGATGTCCCATCTGCCGAAATATTAATCCCATTATTTCCTATGGGATTTAAATTTTGGGCGACGGGATATCCATCACCGTTGTGACGGGGCAACCAATCCATCGAAATCAGGCCCATTGTCTGATTGTTGCCCACAATAGGCAATATAGTGACTCCAATCTGAGGAAGGATTTTATGCACATTAAGGGATGGCAAAGGATTGACATGATTCTCAATAGCTCTACTACTGGTCATGGGGTTGATTTATTAGGAGACCCTGATACTTTCAATGAAGGATTCATGTTCATCCCAAAATGTGTACTGGAGGGAAGCTATGACCTATGAAACTGAGGTGTGATTTTGAGCTTAGTTGCAGTAATTCGCCGTGGCTACCAGCCGCCAACCACATTATGACCGTAGGCAGAATTCCGCCAGAAGGCCGCCGGAATTCCATCAACGGTCATGATGGTGGACGGCGGTAAGGTGGCGCTGCTGCCAACAACAGCGTCACGCCAACAAAACACCCCGACCGTATCATGTTCCATGACACGGCCTGGAGGTGTTTAGCTGGCGGGTGCTGCTGCTGTCCCGTCTCCTGCCGGAGGACCCCCTGCAAGCAGGTAAGTTGGGTTCTCTGACAGGAGAGGGGGGGGTGCTGTGTGCGTGTGTGGGGGTGTGTGTGACTGTGTGTGAATGCGTGCATGTGTGTGTAATGCTTGTGTGCATGAGTGGGTGTGAGGGGACGTGCATGTTGTGTCGTGAGATTGCGTGTGTGCCCGGATGTATGTTTGTGAGTGTTGCTGTGAGTGTGTATGAATGTTTGAATGCATGGGTGAATGTGTGTATGTGTGTATGGGTGTGTATGTATGTGCGTGTATGTGTGTAAATGTGCGTGGGATCGGGAGAGGGAGGTGGAGGGTGGGGGAGATTCTGGGGAGGGGGAGAGGGAGGAGGGCAGGGGAGACCCATGTCAGTGCTAGGGAAGGAATTCCCTGGCACTAACAGTGCCTACCGCCATGGTTTCAGTGGCAGTACCGAAACCAATGAAACCATGGCGGTGGGCGGGGTCATAATGCCATGGGTGGCCTAGTGACGACCGCCAGGCTGGAGACTGAAGTCTCTAGCCCGGTGGTCGGTGGGGTACATTGGCGGTTTGGTCTTGGCCAAACTACCAATGTCATAATAGTGTAGGTAGGTACCGCCAGCCTGTTGGCGGTAATACCTCCACTATTCCACCAACCGCCAGGGTTGTAATGAGGGCCATAATGTTTATTTTAAGATAGATCCTGCCTTCTAAAATGAAGATCTGTTAAAAACCTACAACAACAAGACAATAATGGAGTTGATCTGCACAAATAAATAAACCTTCTCTGGTCTGATACAATTACAAGACCTACTAAAATATGATATGCATCAGTTTTAAGCAAGGCACAAACCCCCAATTATGTGTGAGATAATGTGAGTCAGAATAATAAATAAAGTTTTTTTTTTTATCTGAGGTTGGGAAGGATCTTTTATTACAACTTCAGAATATATAAGTTCAAATCCAGCCTCGATTGAATAGATTGTGTTTTGGAGGAACTATAGGCATGGGTGGTCTCAGCATTAGTACCAATTCAAATAATGTACCGTAGTCAAATTTGATAATTCAATAGGTCAAGAATGCACAAAATCCACTTAGGAGCCATTATTCATTTAAGATAATTTCCTGGGACAAAAGGTGAATTTACAATAATCAGTAAAAAAAGGGACTAGGGAGTTTGTTATGGGTTATGACATTATTTGCTTACAGAGACATACCTGAGAAACAATAAATCTTCTGGAGCATTAAGGAGCATTTTTTGGGAGAAGCAGTAACAATGGTCTCAGCAAAATGGGATCTAAAGTTATTTCATGAGTTGTTTCCAATTCCATTAAAGCTTTGTTTTTAATATTCAAAAACAATAATGAAAGGGTGTCTCAACCATGACTACTGATCAATGTGTATATGCCTTCACATATAAAGAAAAAGAGGTGCAAGCAGAAAGGATTGCTTGAGTGTATTTGAGTCCAACTGAAAAAGTACCTGATACATTTAATGACATCTACTATCCAACTACAGTAGATCTTGATGAATCAGAAAGGACAGATCTTATTGGGCACATCACTGAGAGGTGGCCAAGTTTTAAGAGCAGGCCTTCCAACACTGTAAGAGTATAGGGAGAGTTAGCCACCTTATAATTGAGAGAATAATACTGAACATACCGCTTATGTTTGGCAGAAGATAGCAAACTTGTAACATTATACATTGGCCACCCCCCATAGTTTAGGAATGTTAAGTCATTTGAATTTGTAATTGGGATGATAGTGAGCAGTTGTCTTAGATTGTTGTCTCAAGATCGTGGGAACTATGGAAGGGATGCCTTCTTTAAAACATCTACAATGGCCCAAAATCAATCTGATCCAATGACAGAGAATAGCAGGATATACATTAAGTAATTTTAATAACCCTCATATCTGGAGTATGCCAATAATGTTCAGTTTTGGATAACTATGGTGTCCAGTGCTATTGAGTAGGGGTGCACAATTTGTACTAATTTCAAAAGTAAAAGCAAAACATTATTTCAAAGTAACCCTTTAGGGAGTACACAAGACAGGTTCATGTGTGAGCTGAAACAAAAGTCCAATGTAACAAAAATAGTCAAAATGCATTCTAAATCCCATTCTGAAACCACAAAGGGAACAGAAATTAAGGCTATGAAGAAAGGTAAGGAGTTTAGAAAGCAAGACAGGCTTTTCATGCGAAGAAATGGGCAGAATGATTTTCTCTGGCACATACTCATGTCACCAAGAGATATAGAGACTTAGGCCCTCATTCTGACCCTGGCGGTCGGTGATAAAGCGGCGGCCAAGCCGCCAACAGGCCGGCGGTCTAAAATATGCAATTCTGACCCTGGCGGGAACCGCCAACACAGCCCGCCAACTTAACACTCCGCCCGCCACAGCGGTACAAACAAACAGCGCGGCGGTTCCCGCCAACAGCCAGGCGGCAGACAATGTACCGCCCACCCTATTACGACCCACCAATCTGCCACCTTTTCCGGGGCGGGAGCACCGCCGATAAGAACACGGCGGAAACAGACTACGAACGGGAAAACGCTCACCTCTACGCACTCCACGCGAGATTCCGGCAGCATGGAACCAGAGTTGCAGGTCATCCCCGCACTCCTATTCCTGCTCATATACCAGGAGCACGCCCGGCGGCGCGGAAGACATCGGTGAGTACTGCACCTACGACACAGGGGAGGGAAAAGATTACCGGCACACACCCACCCACCCACACCCACTACAACACACACATCAATGCATTCCCACAGATCACTGTCACAACCCACAAACCACCCCCCTCCGAAATAATGCAAAGACCAAAAGAAGAGATCATAAACGGGCAGATATATTGAAATATGGACACCAGTAATCGCAATAAATAAATAAACTATATACAAAATATATACAGCTACTAAATGTAGTCCAACCACTGTCCGTGGATCACAGGGTTCCTGTGCAAAGGGGCAAGGCCCAGTCCCAAGACAAGAACTCCACGGAGAGAACACTGCAGGGGCATCAGAAAGAAAATCGGACAGGCACCTCAGGGGGAAGGGAAGGGGGGGCACCTCAGCCACTTGAGTACACGACGCCAGATCCACGAGGGGACTCCATGACCACTGGCCCATCCTGGGGAGAGCAAAGCCACAGTCCATACAGTGGGTGGCCTGCCCACTGGGCCATCCTGGGGAGAGCAAAGCCACAGTCCATACAGTCCATACAGTGGGTGGCCTGCCCACTGGGCCATCCTGGGGAGAGCAAAGCCACAGTCCAAACAGTCCATACAGTGGGTGGCCTGCCCACTGGGCCATCCTGGGGAGAGCAAAGCCACAGTCCATACAGTCCATACAGTGGGTGGCCTGCCCACTGGGCCATCCTGGGGAGAGCAAAGCCACAGTCCAAACAGTCCATACAGTGGGTGGCCTGCCCACTGGGCCATCCTGGGGAGAGCAAAGCCACAGTCCATACAGTCCATACAGTGGGTGGGCTGCCCACTGGGCCATCCTGGGGAGAGCAAAGCCACAGTCCAAACAGTCCATACAGTGGGTGGCCTGCCCACTGGGCCATCCTGGGGAGAGCAAAGCCACAGTCCATACAGTCCATACAGTGGGTGGGCTGCCCACTGGGCCATCCTGGGGAGAGCAAAGCCACAGTCCAAACAGTCCATACAGTGGGTGGCCTGCCCACTGGGCCATCCTGGGGAGAGCAAAGCCACAGTCCATACAGTCCATACAGTGGGTGGCCCGCCCACTGGGCCATCCTGGGGAGAGCAAAGCCACAGTCCATACAGTCCATACAGTGGGTGGCCCGCCCACTGGGCCATCCTGGGGAGAGCAAAGCCACAGTCCATACAGTCCATAACAGACCCCACTGCCACTGGAGGAGGCAAGTTGGCCAGAGGACATCCTGCAGCCCTGCCCGAGAGAGATCCTGCCCTGCCACGTCTGCCAAAGGGCCAGCGGTTCTTGCCTTGAAGGGCCCAGTTCAGCGGTGCTTGAGACGGCGGGGCCCAGTTCAGCGCTCCTTGCCTTGAAGGGCCCAGTTCAGCGGTGCTTGAGACGGCGGGGCCCAGCGGAGCGGTTCTTGAGACGGCGGGGCCCAGCGGAGCGGTGCTTGAGACGGCGGGGCCCAGTTCAGCGCTCCTTGCCTTGAAGGGCCCAGTTCAGCGGTGCTTGAGACGGCGGGGCCCAGTTCAGCGCTCCTTGCCTTGAAGGGCCCAGTTCAGCGGTGCTTGAGACTGCGGGGCCCAGCGGAGCGGTTCTTGAGACTGCGGGGCCCAGCGGAGCGGTTCTTGAGACGGCGGGGCCCAGCGGAGCGGTGCTTGAGACGGCGGGGCCCAGTTCAGCGCTCCTTGCCTTGAAGGGCCCAGTTCAGCGGTGCTTGAGACTGCGGGGCCCAGCGGAGCGGTTCTTGAGACGGCGGGGCCCAGCGGAGTGGTGCTTGAGACGGCGGGGCCCAGTTCAGCGCTCCTTGCCTTGAAGGGCCCAGTTCAGCGGTGCTTGAGACGGCGGGCCCAGTTCAGCGCTCCTTGCCTTGAAGGGCCCAGTTCAGCGGTGCTTGAGACTGCGGGGCCCAGCGGAGCGGTTCTTGAGACGGCGGGGCCCAGCGGAGCGGTGCTTGAGACGGCGGGGCCCAGTTCAGCGCTCCTTGCCTTGAAGGGCCCAGTTCAGCGGTGCTTGAGACGGCGGGGCCCAGCGGAGCGGTTCTTGAGACGGCGGGGCCCAGTTCAGCGGTTCTGGAGACGGCGGACGGTCTATGGCCAACTGCTCATTGCCTGGTGGTGCCCTCCTGGGCAGCGGGGATGGTGCTCCTTCAATGCCCACCTGGGCTGTGGGTGGTGGGGCCCTCCTGGCCAGCTGGGCTGGGTCCTCCCTGGGCAGCGGCTATGGGGGTGGTGGGCTCTCCCGGGGCAGCTGTGCCGGTTCCTCCCGGGGCAGCGGCTATGGGGGTTGTGGGCTCCTCCTGGGCAGCAGGCCTGCTGCCTGACCTCTCCGACTTGCTGCCCTTGCCCTCCTTAGTCGTGGGCCTGTGGCCCTTTCCTCCCTTTGGAGCTGTGGCTGGTGACTGTCTCTGGGTGGTGTCCGGGGGGGATGTAGAAGGCGGGCTCCTGCGGCGCCCCTTCCGCCTTCTGCTCCTCTTCCCAGGGGGTGGGCTGCCTGTCCCCTTGCTGCTGGGCGAAGATCCAGACATGCGGGCTGGCGGGCTCCAATACCCCTGCACCCTTGTCAAGGGGGCTGCAGGGCTGGTGGTGGCTGAGGTGCTCTTCTTACCCCGACGAGAAGGAGGGGGGGCTCAGGGTCAGGAAAGAAGTTAGTAGTGGCGAGGAAGAGCTTCTTGGGACAATGGAGAGTGGTAGGTACAGTGGGAATGGGAGTGGAGGGAGAGGATGTGGTTGTAGGTGAGTCACGTTTGCTGTCTTTGGGTGCAGGTGCAGGAGGGATAGGCTGTCGTGAGGTGGATGGCTGTTGGGTGGGTGGGTGGCTGCGTTTGTGTGGTGTGGAAGAGGGGGTGACAGACACAGTGGGAGAGGACACAGGGGACGTGTAAATGGCAGTGGGGGTGGTGACTGCACGTGTGCGGACTGGAGTGGAGGGTGTGCTGGTGATGGAAACACTGGCTGATGGTGAGGTGAATGGAGGTGTGAGTGTAGACGTCACAGGGAGGGAGGAGGGAGACGAGGAGGTGGGGGTCACAGAGGTGGTAGTGACTGTTGGCATGTCTGCATCGGAATGTTGCGTGTGTGAATGTCTGCGTGATCTGTGGTGCTTATGTTTGGATGAGCTTCTCTTGGGTGTTGAGGTGTGTGCAGGCTGGTCTGATGGTGTGGGTGGGACAGGCAGAGGAACAGGAGACTGGGAGGAGGGAGTTAGTAGAGGCAGGCAGGAGACAGGGACAATGGCTGCCGTCAGTGCTGAGGCCAGAGCCTGGAACGATCGCTGATGGGCAGCCTGACCCGAATGAATGCCCTCCAGGTACGCATTGCTGCGATGAACCTCCCTCTCCACCCCCTGGATGGCATTCAAAAGGGTAGTCTGCCCAACAATGAGCGTTCGGAGGAGGTCAATGACCTCCTCACTGAGGGCAGCGGGGGTAACAGGGGCAGGGCCTGAGGTGCCTGGGGTGAAGGAGATGCCCGGCTTCCTGGCAGAGCGGGCACGGGGCGAACGCTGAGGGGCTGCTGGGAGGGCGGAGATGGTGCGCTGGGTGGCGGCTGTACCTGTAATGGCGGGGGGCACGGATGGTGCCACCCCCGCAAGGGAGCCCCCTTCCGAGGACGTGTCCGTGTCGCTGCAGGCTCCAGTCGTCCCCGTCGTGGAGCTCCCCTCGCCCTCCGTCTCACTGGTCCAGTCTGACTCTGTGGCATGGCCCTCCTGGGCTATGTGAGATGCAGCTCCCTCCTGCCTCGATGCCACTTCTCCTCCGCCTGATGATGCTGATGCACACAAGCACAGAAAGACAAACAAAAAGGGGGGGGGGAGAGAGAAATAAAGGGATATTGAGTACATGGATCTCCGGTACAGTTAGCGGACATGACAGACACAGATGCCCCCTGCACTAAGTTGCGCACTTGGGGTCCGCTACGCATTCCGTGGAACATGCCCTACACGCCCAGAGTTGACAACTGCACCCATGGATGACACGGCCCAGGGATGGCTGTACTGACAAACTACTGAGGGTGGTGGCTGGGGACACAGGGGCTTACGGGGGTGCCCAGCCTACAGATATCGCCCTGGCCTAGGGGGAGCCCCAGCCCTCCTCCCCCACCCAGACACCTCCACTGCGCGACAACAGAGTAGATAATGCTTGTACTCACCCCCTTGTGTCTGCTGTGCTGCCCTCACGCGCCCATCCAAATCAGGGTAGGCCACCGCCAGGATCCGGAACATCAGGGGGCTCAGTTGACGACAGGCACCCCGCCTACGTTGGGAGGCCATCCCCAGCAGAGACTCGGCGGTCTTCTTGGTCCCGCGGCGGATGTCCTCCCACCTCTTGCGGCAGTGGGTGCCCCGTCGATGGTGGACCCCCAGGGTCCGGACTTCCTTGGCGATGGCACGCCAAATCCCGATCTTCTCATGGGCGCGGACCTATGTGACACGTACAGGGAGGGAGAAATACCACGTTCAAGATTGTCAGCATTTTCCTTTCCAGTGGCCCAACGCCCCCCATCCCCGCCAGGCCCCCCGCCATGCCCCCCGCCATGCCCAACATGCCCCCCATCCCCGCCAGGCCCCCCGCCAGGCCCAACATGCCCCCCATCCCCGCCATGCCCCCCGCCAGGCCCAACATGCCCCCCATCCCCGCCAGGCCCCCGCCATGCCCCCGCCATGCCCAACATGCCCCCCATCCCCGCCAGGCCCCCCGCCAGGCCCAACATGCCCCCCATCCCCGCCATGCCCCCCGCCAGGCCCAACATGCCCCCCATCCCCGCCAGGCCCCCCGCCAGGCCCCCAAGCCAGCCAGTGTCCCCAAATCCAGATTGAATTAAACTCACTTGTTGGTCTGGAGGACCGTAGAGTAGCGCATACTGGGGGAGGACCCCATCCACGAGTTTCTCCAACTCCTCTCCAGTGAAGGCAGGGGCCCTTTCCCCAGGTGCAGCAGCCATTGTCCCTTCCAGACCGAGGTCACAGCAACACTTGCAGTATAGGTCCTCTCCTGTGAAAGTTCAAGTCGCAAGTGGATAAGTAGATAGAAAATGGCGGTGACGTCCGCGGCGGTGCGTACCGCGGCGGTGCGTCCCGCCACCGCCGGCGCCCTTCGCCATTGGCTCCTGAAACCCATAGGCTTCAATGTTAACCAATGCGGCTTTGCGCTGCGGTCTTCGCCCGCCGCCCGCCGCGGTGTGCCATGCCAGCGCATTGACCTCACATCCCATTGTCACACTTCACAGGTCAGGCAGCCGCCATTTCCAGGGCCCACATGGCTCAATTTCAACTGCGTCACACAGGCCTAGGCCTTGCATAGCCACTCAGACACGCCATTCACTGCATAGAGAATCGTATACTGTGCTAGCTGTGAGTACGTACCTGTGGGTTGCTTGACTGTGTGCTCCATGTTGTCCTTCCTAGGCACCGTCCGCTGGGTTGGGCGAGGAGACGGATGAATCCTCCCGTGTACCGACCGCTGGTGGACCTGTCGACAATGGAAGAACGCCACATTATCCTGACCTACTGTCTTAACCGTGCCACTATCCATGAACTGTGTGCCCAGCTGGAGCCCGACCTGATGTCCCCCATCCGCCAACCCACAGGGATTCCCCCTCTGGTGCAGGTCATGTCAGTACTCCATTTCTTGGCAAGTGGGTCATTTCAGACAACCGTGGGAATTGCTTCTGGGATGTCTCAGCCCATGTTTTCGAAGGTGTTATCCAGAGTGTTGTCTGCCCTGATGAAATCCGTGAGGAGCTACATCATTTTCCCTGAGGTGGGCGAATTGGCTACAGTGAAGGGTGATTTCTACACCCTTGGACATATTCCCAACGTAATTGGTGCCATTGATGGGACCCATGTGGCTTTGGTTCCCCCAAGAGACAGGGAGCAGGTGTACAGGAACAGAAAAAATTACCATTCGATGAACATCCAGGTGGTGTGTTTGGCTGACCAGTACATCTCGCATGTCAATGCCAAATTCCCAGGGTCAGTGCATGACGCCTACATCCTAAGGAATAGCAGCATCCCTTACGTGATGGAACAGCTACAGAGACACCGTGTATGGCTAGTGGGGGACTCTGGGTACCCCAACCTGTCGTGGCTACTGACCCCAGTAAGGAATCCCCGGACCAGGGCAGAGGAACGGTACAATGAGGCCCATGGGCGTACTAGGAGGGTGATCGAACGCACCTTTGGCCTCCTAAAGGCCAGGTTTAGGTGCCTGCATATGACAGGTGGATCCCTAATGTACTCACCTAAGAAGGTGTGTCACATCATCGTGGCATGCTGCATGCTTCACAACCTGGCTTTGCGCCGCCAGGTGCCTTTCCTGCAGGAGGATGGTCGAGACGGTGGTGTTGTGGCAGCGGTGGAACCTGAGGAGAGTGACGAGGAGGAAGACGACGGGGCTGAAACAGACAACAGGGACAGAATCATTGAACAGTACTTCCAATAGGACACAGGTAACATTTCAAAGATAATTTAGTAAATGTTAACTACTCTCCAGCATCTCTGCTGCCTGTCTATTTGCCCCAGTGTATGATGACTGAGTTTTGGCTTTTCCCTCCCTATTTCAGATCTGGGGTCCCCACTACGAGTCCTGTGCTTCGTTTCCCCATGGACTACAGCTTTGTGGCAGCTGTTTGTTGACTTCACCATGTACAAGGACATATTTGCACTGTCATGTCAATTACAATCTATTGAAATCACAGCCAGACTCCAGATATTTTGGTGCAAAATAGGTGTTTATTGAAGTGCTCAAAATGGGATGGGTGGTTTCAAGTGGGTGGGGGCTATGGTGAAGGAATGTCCATGGCAGAGTCCAGAGTAACAGTCACACAGGTGCATTGTCCAGAGGCCTGTGGAGAGATGGAGCATGGGCAGTTCAAGGATGGACAGGGTGACAATGTGGGACAGTGGGATGACATCAGGTGGTATCCATTGCTGGCGGGGGTCTTGACATCCTACTCTGTCTTCTTGCGAGATCTCAGGGCCCTCTTGCGGGGTGGTTCTTCTCCTGCAGGAGGTGGGGGTCTGGTGGGCTGCTGCTGTGCGGGGGCCTCCTGTCCACTAGCGCCGGCGGAGGTGGTTGGCTGTTCTTGGTCCAGGCTAGTGGCAGGGGCCCTTGGGTGCTGTTGAGTGTCCGCCCTGGTGTTGACGAGGTCCTGCAGCAGCCCTACCATGGTAACCAGGGTGGTGTTGATGGCTCTGATGTCCTCCCTGTACCCCCGATAGTGTTCCTCCTGCAGTACCTGGATCTCCTGGAACCGGGCCAGTACCGTCGCCATCGTCTCCTGGGAGCGGTTGTATGCTCCCATGATGGTGGTGAGGACCTCGTGGAGAGTGGGTTCCCTGGGCCTCTCCTCCCCCCCTGTCGCACAGCTGCCCTCCGAGTTCCCCTGTTTCCCTGGGCCTCTGCCCCCTGGCCGGTGTGCCCACTACCACTGCCCCCAGGTCCCTGTTGTTGTTGGGGTGGTGGGTTATCCTGGGTGCCCTGTAGTGGTAGACACACCGCAGATTGACGCGCCCTGGAGACAGAGGCATGGGCCCGCTGGGAGGGAGCTGTGCTGGTGTTCCCAGAGGGGTTAGGGTCTGTAGTGGCCTGGGCCTGTGTGAGGGGAACCGACTGTCCAGAGGTCCCCGATGGTCCGGGCTGGTCATCGGTGTCCAGGTCGACAGAGCTGCTGTCATCGCTGACGGCCTCTTGGGTGGGGGGTGTGGATAATTCTGGCCCCTCCGCCGCGGTGTGTTGACGGTCGGGTCCTGCAGGGGTATAGAGGTATGGTTATAGTTTCAATGTGTGGCATATGGGTGTATCTGTGGGTTCTCGTGTCCCCAAGTGCTGGCATTCGTGTGTGGGGGCTTTGGTGAGGGTGGCTTGTGGGGGGGATGTGTATATGCATTGGGCATGCTTTGGTGATGGGTGTCCATGCTTAGTGGACGCATGCAGGCCTATGTTTTGGGATGTGTGGGTTGTGATGGTGAGACATTGGCGGGGAATAGGTGTGCTGGGGGTGGGGGTGAGGATGGTGGTGGGGGTGAGGATGGTGGTGGGGGTGAGGATGGTGGTGGGGGTGAGGGTGGGGTGAGGATGGGGGTGGGGGTGAGGGTGGGGTTCGAGGATGGGGGTGAGGGTTGGGGTCTGATTTGGCATGCAGGTGGGGGGGAAGCAGTATTGAAGCTTCAACTTACCAGTATCCATTCCTCCGCCGACTCCTGCGAGGCCGTCAGGATGCAGGATGTTCAAGACTTCCTCCTCCCATGATGTGAATTGTGGGGGTTGAGGTGGGGGTCCTCCGCCAGTCTTCTGCACGGCGATGTTGTGCCTGGATACCATGGAACGCACCTTCCCCCGTAGGTCGTTCCATCGCTTCCTGATGTCTTCCCGATTTCTGGGGTGCTGTCCCACTGCGTTCACCCTGTCGACAATCCTCTGCCATAGCTCCGTCCTCCGGGCAATGCTGGTGTATTGTATCTGTGTGCCGAACAGCTGGGGCACTACCCGAACGATTTCCTCCACCATGACCCTGAGTTCTTCGTCTGTGAAGCGGGGTTGTCTTTGGGGTGCCATGGGGTGGTGTGTATGATGTGTGGGGTGGAGTATGTGTATTTAAGTGAGTTGAGTGTGGTGGTGTGTGTTGTTTTGTGTGTGGATAGTGTGTGGGTGATGGTGTTGAGTGGCTGTGGCTGTTATTTTTTGGATGCTGGTGTCTCGCTCTTGCCTTCGTTACAAATTTTTTAGCGTAGGGGTTTGTGGGTGATGTGGGTGTGTGTTTTATATTGTATTGTGTGTGTGGGAGTGGTGTGTGTATGTGTATCAGGTGTGTGGGATTCAAATCGTCCAATGTGGCAGGGTTTTGTTCGTTTGTGTGTATTCTGACCGCGGCGGTGTGTCCCGCCAATGGAATACCGCGTTTGAATGACCGCCGCGTGGATTCGTGGGTCGTAATGGCATGGGCGTATTTCTGTTGGCGTGACGGTGGAGGTTTTGTCACCTCCACCTTTCCGCCGACCGCTGGTCTGGCGGTCTGTTGTGGCGGTCGGATTTTCGGAGGTTTGCCTTCTGCGGGTCAGAATGACCGTGGCGGGTTTCCGCGACCGCGGCGGGATTATGGAGGATTTCTGACCGGCGGTAGGCGCCTTTTACCGCCGAGGTCAGAATGACCCCCTTAATCATAACACATGAGGACATTCTAAGCAATAATAATGTAAATAACATCTAGCCAGAAATATGGATTAGCCATGGTACATCCCTATATTTTACATCTGTGAGTGACAACTGATACTGGTAATTCCCCTTTCATTTAACGTGCTAGGGCAGATATTGCCTCAAAAGGGTGTTCTCCACCTTCATGTGAGGCTTTTGGTCCCAATGGAGATCCAGTTACTGCTATAAAAACTGACTGTGACTTTTGATATAAATCCTAGTAATGTTTCTCACAGTAAAACTTGAACTAGAAGCTAACCCAGATGCTTGGATAAGTTCGGTGTTGCACCGAATGTTAAAATAAGGGCACCCCACCAACTCCTTGATTTTTTTAAACAATTGCACTTGTACCTAGAGAGGCAAGGCTTCATGCAAAGATCCTACTTCAAGAGCTAGAAGTATCAGTAGGAGAGAACTATGTTATACCTTGGTACCAACCTGGATTCAGAAAATGGTGTGAGACCGTAGAAAATTCAACAGACCTGAACATTATGGATCAAAAAGTAACAAAAGGTTGAGGGAGAAAATGTTATGCTTGCTTCCTTGACTAGTCCACAGCCCTAGACTGGGCAAATAGAGGTATCCTTTAGAACATGGATACTTAAAGTGCGGTCAGGGGGCCGCTTGCGACCTCCGTGAGTTTAGATGTGAGTTTACGTGAGTTTACATGTGGCCCCCGGGCAACAGGAGCAGCTGTTCATGTGACTCAGCACTAACAATAAAACAAATTCAACAGGCAATCATTTATCTCAAGCTTAATTGATGTTAAAGAAAATTAATAACTAGGGAGTCCTGCACTTAACTTTAGAAACACCTTCATTTTTAAAGACATCTTGCAGCAAATGTGTAAAAATATGACAGTCTCTTCAAAAATCACAACATGTATTTAGTTAACACGCAGAACCTGTTCGCCTTAGTACAATAGATTAGACCAGTGCATTGAGAAGTATTCATTTATAAGTGATAGTCTTCAAACATGAATTTAGAAACATTAATTCTTCCCCCTACCCTGACAACAATGCCAGTAGTAAACTAAAGAGAGAAGTCAGTTGTTATGTGCACTTTTTGGGTGGCCTGGACTCCTATTATACATGAACAACATTATAGTTTATTACATCAAACGAAGGAGCAGGTTTTGGACAGCACGCACCATGAAATCATGCTTTTTGAGGTCCTCTTACATGTGATAATGAAGAAAAAGTAGGAAAATTGAAATTGAACAGTTGCCTAGAATCACTCAATTTGATAAAGTGAGGACGCTGGTATTAATCCCAGGTTTTCTGGTGGCACATTGCTCAATTCAGTCACGAGAAGTATATCCTTGGCTTCGCCTACACCTACCTTACCGCCAGTCCCCCAATCGACTTGCCCGACCTCCACCCCCTTAGCATCCATGCTGCCCTTGAACATATCACAGATCAAACCTTTTGGCCCCTGCGAAAATGTGACTACCCATGCTTTAGAATAAATTAAAAATATTGGAGATTCATTATCCTTTCTCAGAGCTATACAACATCTCCATCGGAATACCTGAATTTATGTTTAGATTAGATATTGGTACCCAGATTATTACTAAAAGAATTGTGACCAATTGGGGTTTGATTATATTATATAACAGTGGTTCCCATAGGTCCCATGTGAACAGAAATGAAATAAAAAATTAAGTCACTGATTGCAATAAATGTTAATACATACACTATGACCACACAGTTATTTTGTCCTTGGAAAAATATATTTAATGCAAATATTCAATGCAAGATGCATCAAATGTTGGCAAATTAGTAGTCCGTTGACTATCCCTGGTGAAAGAGAAGAACCACCAACAAAGAGTAATAAACGAGTGTATGGGATTAATTACTGTGGGTTGAAAAACAAAAAACCTAAACTTTCTTTTAAAATTGCTGTCAAACAGATGCCTGTTTTCGGACTGAATGCCGACTATCACACAGTTTCTTTGTTTGTATTTTGTTCATGGTGTTTTGGTAGCCACTGTGCTATTATACAAGAGTGAGAGTTTCAATAGGAAGAGCATATTTTGCTTTGCTAATAACGTTGGTGCCGTTTGATGAATCTTCATGAAATTTTCCATAAAAAGTTTATACACCTCAGCTCCTACCTGGAAACTTTAGGGTGATCCATCAACTGGAAGCTGGGAGAATAGGTGGGTCCATAACACTTTTTTTCTCCATGCAGTTTTGATAAGAAAAATTAGAGAATGATACAGAAAAAACAACGGGCAGAATTACCTCAATTTTGGCAGAAAGCTTGTTCTTTACTGAGAAAACATGCTTTTTTTGATTTGTTGGAAATTTGCTCAGCCATTTCATAAAAAAATAGGCATAACAAAATAGAGACATCTGGATGGTTGATCCCTTGGGATGTTTGTGAGAGCCCCACTGGAGTGAGAGCTGCAGTGAGTGCTTTGATGAATCATAGGGTTTTATTATCCCGTCAGCTGGTCTGATACCACAGGACACAGTGGTTCAGTGGGACAGAACGCTCTCAATAGCTGGCCACAATATGAAAGAAAAGTTGCAGCTACCATTTCAGAATATGGGGACTCGGCCCTTGTATCCTCAAATTTAAATACAAAGGAGCTAGTGCGGGGGCAGGGAAAGAGTACCTTAACTCCTGGCACTTTTGGGGGCAGTCTCAGAGGCAACTTCCCAGCGGTCAAAATCATTTTTATGGCCCTTCACCCCACAGGAGACTTGTGGGCCGAGAAAAAGGAAGAATGTGGGGTGGGAGTCTGTTGGTGATGGCTGCTAGTGGGGGGCTTGATAATCTTGGAGGGGTTGCACACAGGGCCTGGCCACTGGGGCAAACTCCAGACATGCACTGCCTTCAGTAGAGGCTTGGCTGCCGCATAAGGTTGGCCTGCCACAGGAGGTGTTTGGCACAGGACCTTTGACCTTGTGCGACCGGAGGTTGGCCGCAGACGTTTCATAATTAGAAATTACTTTCAACTAAAATAACAGAAAAATTCACTAGAAAAAACAAAGGTTTAAGTATTATTTGTAGGTCTTCTTGTAAAAAAAACACCCTACAGTTTAGAAGCCAAAAAAGCACTTCAATTATGCTGTTACATGTAATTGAAATAAGTATGACTTGCACCGCTATGACGCAACGCTTCTGACTGCACACATTATATCACTGATGACGTCTGAAATCTATATCAGTGTAGACCTTTGTCTAACTCCAATTTAACCTTTGATTGTCTTCCACCCAACCCCCTGCTGTGCATGTTGCCAGGCCTGCCTATGGCCAGGCCCGGGGCAATCCCTCCTGCAAACACCCAAACTCAAGCTGAGCACTGCCTTTGGCCATGCGCAGCATAAGCTTGGATGCCGTGGGTGTTTTTTTCCCATTTTCTTCGGATCCACAGATCCAGCTGTGGATTTGTGGATCAGACAAAAAAATATATTGGGCAATTTTTCACCCATGAGGGGTCCCTAAGGGACCCCTTTATGTGTCCTATGGGCAGGATACCTGTATCCTGAGCCCTTATGTGGTTTTTCACTGATCATATCCCAGCCTGAGCTGATGCGACAAAAGAAAACACCAAGGTGGTCATTACAACATCGGCATTCTTTTTGAAAGACCGCAGAGGGACCGCCGTGCTGAAGACCGCCAGTGCAGTTGGTTTTCCGCTTGGCGAATTATGACTGCTGGCAGCCCTCCTTCCTTTTTCGGACGGAGAGCTGCCAGCAGCCATACTGGTAGTTGGCGGGGAAGTTGCGGTTGCTCCACCTCCACCGCCCGTCATCAGGACACCGCCCACGGAATCACGTTCCGTGATTCGGCGTGGCGGTGTTCTGGTGACGAGGTGCTGGTGGCGGAGCAACCCCCATGGATTCCGTCCCCTCCCAGAGGATCAACGGACCAGGTAAGTTGATCATCGGTTAGGGGAGGAGGTGGGGGGTGTTGTGTGTTGTGTGCGTGCATGGGGGTGTGTGTGTGAGTATGTAGAGGGGGTGTGTGAGTGTGTGAATGCATGCGGGGGTGTAGTGTGTTCAGAAATGTGTGCGTGTCTGTCTGTATGTATGTCTGTATGGATGTGTGGGTGTATGTCTGTATGTGGGTGTGCGTGTATGACTGTATGTGTGTCCGTAGGCATGTTTGTTGGTATGTGTGCTGGTATGTGTGTTGTGGTGTATGCATGCGTGTATGGTGTGTGTCTTGGTAGCAATGTTGGGGGCAGGGGTGGGGAGGGGGGTCCTGCCACCTTTGGGGGGTGCCAGTGAGGTCGGAGGTGTGGGGGGAGGACTCAGGGGTGGGGGTGGGGGAGACCCCTATCAGTGCCAGGGAAGGAATTCCCTGGCACTGATAGTGCTTACCACCATGGATTTCATGGCGGTTCCCAACCCATGAAATCCATGGCAGTCAGCCGGGTCGTGATACCGCCGGCGGTCTTATGACGGCCGCCGAGCTGGAGACCCATGTCTCCCGCCCAGTGGTCGTCTTCGCCCTGGCGGTCGGAACGGAGAAGTGGCGGATGGCCATGGCGGTAACCTCCATGGTCATAATTCAATTTTATTTTCAGCCAGCCTGTTGGTGGTAATACCGCCACTTCTCCGCCGACCGCCAGGGTCATAATGAGGGCCCAAATCACAAAAAAACTTGCTTTTGGGACCAAGATCTAGTTTTCTGCCAAATTTGATGTATTTCTGTTCAGCTGTTCAGTTTGTAGTCGTGTTCAAAATGTTTAAAAATCCCATTGGCATAGAATCGGGAAAAAGTGTTTTGGGATCCCCCATTTTGCTCGATCCCCACTTTGCAGATCACCACTGAACTTTCTAGAAAGCAGCTGAACTGACCAAAGTATAAGTTTTAAAAATTTTGTGAAGATTCGTCAAGTGGTACCCTAGTTATTGGCAAAACAAAAATGCTTCGTCTATGGTAAAAAAAAAGTCCTAACTATAACTACCTAGTGACGAGCGCCACTAAGTGATATATATATGTGATATATATGTGTATATATATATATATATATATATATATATATATATATATATATATATATATATATATACACATACATATTTATATGTATGTATATATATTATATATAGGTTGGACAAATGTTCACAAACTTTTCTAAAAAAAAAATGTGCTGGTTATTCTTCTTGTGCCCGAAATGTTTCGGGGGTTATCCGTCAAGTGGGGCCAAGGAAAAGGGGGAGGGGGTAAAAAAACATGCGTTTCCCATGTTAATTCCAATAAGAGTTTTGAACACGACTACAGCCCAAACTGCTCGACAGAATTACACCAAATCTGGCAGAAAGGTAGCTTTCGACATACAGATTACACTTTCAGTTATTTGGTGTAAATCCGTTCAGTAGTTATTGAGAAATTTTAGGAAATCCAAACTTGTATATCTGAGGTCCCAACAACTTTGCAAATAATGACGAGCTTTTGCAGAGCTCGGATTGGCCGCCAGCCCCTCAATCAGAAAGTGTTGGCAGCCATCTTGGGACTCGGCTTCAGCCGAGTCCCACACAAAAAGTTAAAAAAATGAGAATAGAGGCCAGGGTAGAGTCAACCTGACCCCTTAGCTCTGGTGCTGGGGCCCAGAGGGACCCCTCTAGGACTAAAAAACACTTTTAAAAAACATTTTTGCTGCAATTTTGTGGCAATGTTGCAAATTTGCCTCCACAATTAAAAAAACAAGCATGGGCTGCTTGTTTTTAAGAAGCCCCCAGGTGGGCCAGGTCCCAGGGGCATCTAAAAATTAAGGAGGGTGTGCACAGGGGCCCCCTCCTAGGGAAGTTTTATGTTCCGGGACAGCCAGATTTGTAAAAAAACTAAGTGCTGGCCAGTGCCACTTTGTTTTATTTATGGGAGGGATGTGGGCCCCACTCCCTTAGCCATTATAAGCCATGGGGAGCCCACCCTTGGGACCGAAATAATTATATGTGGGAGGGATGCATGGCCCCACTTCGTTGGCCATGACAAGTCCTCGCGAGCCCAACTCAGGGGCCAAAATTAATCAATATGGGTAAGGGGCCACACACCCCTCCTCTCCAAGATTCTAGAGGCCCCGGGGACCCAATCCCCAGGGTCCAATAAACTAATTAAAAGGGAGGCAACCCTGTGCCAAAAAAGGCCCTGGTGGCCCCATTCCTTTGGGGCCAGCTCACTAGTTATGTCCTGGGGAGCCCACTCCCGGCAGCAGTTTGGCTGCCAGCATCGGTGTGGGCAGGGAAACCTGTGTTTGATCCTTGGCAGGAACATTTTTTAATCTCCCACCAAACGGGAACAAACACAAAGGGCCTGATTAGGAGTAACGGTGAAAACCTTCTGCCGAACTTCCGAAGGGGAGGTTGCCGCCACACTGGCTACCTCACCGCCTGACCCATTAAGAGTTTCCTGCTTGGCTGCCGGATGGAAACCTAGGTTTCCTTCTGCCAGCCTAGAGAGAGACAGGCTACAGCATTGTCTCCCGCTTGTAATCGAGCCGGTGGCAATGCTGTAGCCAGCATGGTGCACCAGCACCCTCACAGTGTTCATTGTCTGCAAAACAGAAAGTGAACATTGCGACTGTGTTGGGCATGGGGTCCCCTGCACTGCTGATGAAAGTGCCTGGGCTGTTCCGGGGTCACCCTGGGGCCCCCTGCACCTGTTCTCCACCAGCCTTTTCATGGCAGTGTTACCGCCATGAAAAGGCTGGCAGAGAACGAGGTCGTAATCTGCAGGGCAGCGCTGCCCTGGCGGAATAGGGTCTCCACCAGGGTTGTTATGTGGTGGTCAGATCGCCACACAAAGTCTGCTCCCATTGGGTGGGAACTTCACAAATGCTCCTGCCAGCTGGGAGAAGACTTTTAATCTATTTGCCTGCCTGCACTGATGCAGCAAGGAAACAGATCAAAATATTGCTCCCACCCAGAGGGAGTAGCATTAGCCTCTGTCAGGAGGAATTCTGGCTCCTGTTGCATGTGAGGAGCTGGGGGCACTGGAGCCCTGGGGATCACCCCACTGCCCCCAACAAGTGTATGGGGGGTGCCCTGGGTGGGCACCAGGGAACCCACCTTTAATAGTGCAGGCCTCGGGGATAGGGTCCCCGTGGCAGGAAAAGGCTCTGGGAGAGGGGCTGTACGGCCCCCTCCCCATTCATTTTAGTATTGGCCCTGGAGGTTTGAGTCCACAGGGTATAACATAGCTTGATGAGAGAGGCCATTCGTCCCCCCTTTCATTGAAAAAACGACCCTGGGATATGTGGTTCCTAAGGCCTAGCAAGGCTTGGACGGGGGCCACATGGACAACTTACCCTTTCATTAAAAAGAAAAACTGCCCTGGAGGATGGGGTTCCCAGGGCCCAACAAGGCTCGAGGAGGGGCACCAACACTACCCCTTGGCAAGGCCATCAATCAAGTTACACAGTATATTAGGGGAGGCACCTCGGGCATCCAACCTACTGCTGTGCACAACCGGGGTTGTGACATTGAGCACTGCAGTGGATACAAGGATCCATGGAACCCCCAACATAAACTTTTTTTTAAGCTTCATCACAGGAGGGTCCCTCTGCCTCCATTCCCCTCAAGACCCAGGGAGTCGGGTACCTCTACCTGACCCCTTATATCATATTTTGAGTTACTTTTTAGGACTGGAGGACGAATCTCTGAGTCCAAAATGGCAGCTGCTGATCTGTGGACTCCCACAGTGAAACTGTGTAGCTATGTATACATACATTTTGAACCATAATTCCTCTAAAAGTACTAAATGGATTTACACCAAATTGAAATAAGCATGCCATCTGGATCAAGACCTAGTTTTCTGCCAAATTTGGTGTAATTCCATTTAGCTGCAGCTGTATCTAATTAATATATGGAAACTTGAATGGCGAAAATGGTTGTTTTTGACAAATTAGCATTGAAAGAGGGGCTCAGGGTTGGCATGGTGGGCTTCGTGCTCAGAAAACATTAGGTTTATTTGAATTGTTGGTGCAAATAGGGCCTTCTGATTAGCCAAGGTAGCTTTTTTTTACTGCTGGCTACTTCGCTAGCATGATTCCTGTACTGGGGCCACAGTGTTGAGCAATCTTATTATCTAGCCACAACTGCGAAACAAATGTGCATCTGCCATCATTGGACTTGGAGACTTGATCCTGTGTCCTGAAAAGGTTTTTACAAAAGGGCATAAGGGAACCGGGCAGGGGCACCTTGACTCCAGCCACTTAATTGGGGTGGGGGTGGGCACAGAACGACCCCCACCCCCAGAGATTTAAAGAAAACATTTGGACTGAGAGTACCGCTGTACTCCTGTGGGAGTCACTATACAGGCTTCCACCCTATGGTATTGTGGTACCATGCAGGCTTCCCAGAGATAGTTTGTATAGTACCATGGTACTAATGGTTTGAAGCTTGCCCAGCAGGTACCACGGGAGTACCATGGTACTCAAAAACATTTTAAACAAAAAAAGAGAAGAAAATCAGAGTTGGGCATCTATTGTGGTTTAGTGTGTATGGAACCATCTGCTGCACACAGGAATGGGCATGCCCAGCAGGCCACTGGTAGAGGAATTGGGTGCAGGTCCCGCATCCAACCCCCTGCTGTACACAGCTTCGCATTAAGTGAGGTTGCCCCAGGGCGTTGGACGTATACTCATATTTGACTATGATCAAAAAATGGAAATTCACTGAAAAAAACAACCAAAGGTTAAAGCATTATTATTGTTAGGTGGGATAACAGAGTATTAGCTTATGTTAAAAAAACACAATTTTGCTGAAAACCATAGGTCAAGGTCATGCCACAGTTAGGTGTTGAAATGAGATAAAAACGAATGTATAAAAAAAACACTGAAATGCACAGTATTTATTTTACTGAACTCACTGTAACTTGCCTATCTGCCATGGACTGCTTATTACACCAGATATTATATCACTCAACATATGTGAAATCACTGATAATTTCTAAAATTATAGTTTTGATGACGTCACTGATGATAGCATCCAGGCATTTCACAGCGTTCTATAGGGTTTTTGGACTTGAACTAAATAAAAAAACTACAGCTGTGTCAATTTTTTTTATTACCGATCAAATGAAAATGGACATAACCTTTGACAAATGCTGGACAGATAGCATACCTGTGAAATCACTCACATTTGGTGGATGTTACCCTCTTTTTACTAGTATTCACCCACCTAACAACCAAATTGCATCAATAAATTTTAATGGGGTCACACCTTTATCATGCTTGAACAGCCTCCAAAAAGAGTTTACATCTTATTCACCGTGACTCCCTTAAAGTCTTGACATGAACCAACAATTTTAAGGCAAGAGGTTATCAGCTATGCATTTTCTACTGATAAGCCACTTAGTGACAGGCCCCATAGACCACTTTCCGTAGTTTGGCAATATGCACTACACCCATTCCTAAAATGAACACAATGACATACTACCTTAGAGACATGCTTACAACTCCAGTGTGAGTTAAACCACCTCTAAGTGGACACCCCTACAGTCTACTTTATTCAGCAATCTGAAGTGAAACAGAATCTTCCATGAAGTTTTGGAAATAAACCTCAAAACCTTATAAACAATCTCATTACACATATTCTATCTATAGTACTACATTACAATGAATTAACATAGAAACATGATCAGATATCCACTGATGCATAATCTGTTGTGAACAGAAACTTTGGCCTTTCGCACCATTTTCTACAACCGACTTTGACTTTAAGCCACAACATGGATTGTCAAAGGGCATCATATACCTTTCAACATGCTCAACCACTATTGCCTCCAGGGATGGCACTATTTCAATTCTATGCATCCACATACACACACACACCATACCTCTATGCTGTATATGAATATAGGCCCTTTACTAACAACTTTTTTTGTAAATCATGTAATGATTTATTGCGTAATGTCAATAGCAGTATCTTGGATGATGTCCTTTGAGATTTCGTAAATGATGAAATGGCATCAGTGATGTCATTCATTATGTTACTTAACATGTAATATGTGATCTAATGTGTGAGATCATAAGCAATGACAGGGTGCACATTTTAGTACGGTCACTCAGAGATGACTAGAGAATTTCACAATTTTTTGCTTCTTTAAATGCTACTTTTTATCTCATTTCAATGCATAACTATAATGTAATTTTAACACTTGACTTTTTCAGTAAATGTCTGTGTTTTTTGTAACGCATGCTAAGATCTGTTTACCATACCTAACTATAGCGTCACTTTAGCCCTTCTCTTTTTTTACTCAATTTCTGTTTTTTTATCACATTCAAGTGTGAGCATATGCTCAACCCTCTCTGGCAATCTGTGATGACCTCCTCCCCACTGGTTCCTGGCAGGCCCTCTGCCCAACCCCAGTTAGTGATGAACCTTCACTGTGCCCATCCTCCCATAAGCACTGTGGTTTTGGGGTTGACCACAGAGTCTGGCATTTGGCCTCCCACCGAAGTCCAGCATCTGGTCAGGCTCTGCAACCATCCCCCCACAGGCACCAGGTCCCTGCTGCAAATGGTCTTCAGCCGTGTGGAGCATTAGCTTGGCCAAACACCCAACTCACTGCAGGTAATCAACACCACTTACAATGGTGTTTGGCCGCAGGACCCGTCTCATTATTTTTCTAAATGCTTTTCTAAATGCTTTTTTGGTTCAGTAGTACCCACAACCAGTACCTCAATATCTCACTGGGGGCCTTGCTGGGTACTGTGGTATTTGGTGCTGGTTCTCTAGACCCTGATCCTTCAGCCATGCTACTGTGCATGGCCTAATGACTGCACAAAGGCAGTTGGCCTCATGGTCTAGTCTGACTGGACCCTTTTGTGAAAATGTATTTTGGTACTGCAATACTGTGGCATCACGGCACCATGGTACCTCTATACTGGCACTGGTACTACGTACCTACACACACACAAACACAACTATTATGTTTTTGTTTAAAAAAACAAAGGTTAAAGTGGAGTTATTTATAGGTGTTCTAGTAATAAAAAAAATACCATTTTAAAACCAAACAAACACTGAAATTCACCAGTTACGGACTTAAGCATAACTTGCACTGCCATAGATTTCATATGTAATCAGTGATGCAATATATGTGAAGTCATAAGCAGGGCATTGTAGCGGTGCAAATTATACGTAGGCCATTTATCTATAACTTGTGGTGTTTTGGTTTTAAATGGCTTTTTTTATTAATGTAACATCTACCTATAACACTACTTCAACCTTTGGTCATTTCAGTCATCTTCACAACAGATGGCCTACCTCCACAGGCAGACAACACCCTAGAGATCCCTACTTCATGTTACACTTTTTTTTTTTTTTTTTTTTTAGGTACAGCAAGACTCCTGCAGGAGTACACGGGGTCTAAGCTGGCTCTCATGGGAGTTCTGTGGGACTGCACTGTCCAAAAAACAAAAACAAAAAAAATAATAATAATCCCCGGGAGGGTTTACCTGGCACCCCACCACAGGAGCTAGGTGGTTAGGGTATACCTACCCTGCCCCTTATATTCTTTTTACATATTTAATAGGATTCCGGGACTGAATTCCTGAGTCCTGTAATGGCAGCCACATAAATTCTCTTCGTGATGAAACAGCTAAGCACAGCTTTGCTCCCGGGAGACTGGTCTTAGTCCCATGGTTCCAGCCAATCAGAATGCTTCATTTTGTTTTCCAGGAGTTCCTCCGGAGTCCAACAGCGCTAGATATCGCTATTTTTGGAACCTTAAGTACTCTATAGTGACGTAACAGATTTACTTCAAATCACAAACAGCTTGCTTTGTGAGGAAAGATCTACCTTTCTACTACATTTATTGAAATTCTGTTCAGCCATTTTTGCTGTATTGCTGTTTAGAAAGTTCCAATGGAAATTACTTGGGCAAAAAAGTGTTTTGGTACTACCCTTTGTCTCAGCCCCTGCTTGAAGGATCACCCCAGAACTTTCCACAAAGAAGCCGAGGTGGATGAGACTTTTCTTGGAATGTTCCATGAAGATTTGTGAAACCACGCTAAACCTATTAGCAAACCAAAAAAATCAATTTATTTGGAAGCGTGATCCTTATTATTCCTACACTGTGGGGGATGTATATGTATGTGTGTTATCTATGGGTGTTAAAAAAACAGAAAGTTACTGAAATTCACATGAGTGATGGCGGGGCATGAGGGATGTATTATGGGGTAAATGAGCAGTATATGGCAAGGGTGCAAGTTATAAGTAGCTCAGTGTGTGTGTGTGTGTGTATATATATATATATATATATATATATATATATATATATATACATATATATAAAGTTTGATAAACGTGTTACATGTGATCTTTACAAAATAGAAGACAAAAATAGTTTCCTCTGGGAATTATAAATCAAAATCAAATAATATACTAGTACAGAATTTATGACTGAATTTATGGCTTTTCAGAAATAGGGATCAGGTAGTGGTTTGAGAAGCTGACAAGGGCGGCAAATATGAACCGTATACAACATCATAATGAGGTATTACGACAACTAGGACAAACAGACTGCTATAAGTCATTGGGGTGGAACCCAATAGCTGGTTTATCAGCAAATATTAATATGCGGGTGAATAATTGAAATTAGTTTGGTCTTCGCTCCAATTTAGAACACAGATATTTGAAGGTAGACTTTCTGAGGCATCCCAGTCTGAATGTGCTGCCCAAAATCCATAAAGCAGCTGCATTCCCTCCTGGTTGCCCAATTATGTTTGGCATAGGATAACTAACACAACATCTGTAAGAGCTAGCTGATGTTTTCCTCAAAAGATTTGTAACTAATTCACCCTCGTATACTAGAGACACAATGGATGTCCTAAGTAAATTTGTGGATGTTGTATGCGATCCAGAACATATGAGTTTTGTGACACTTGATGTCGAGAGTCTTTATACTCGCTCTAAAAAGGAATTTGGCATAATGGCCCTTGGTCATTTTCTGTCTACTAGACTTGCCAACCTGTATGAACACACAAAAATGCTTTTGGAAACGACTGAGATCATTTTAGATAACAGCTGTTTTCTACATGATGGGCAGTGGTGTCAACGGATGCAGGGGACTGTATTTGGTTCCAGGTTTGACCCTTCTTACATCAACCTTTTTATGTGTTGGTTTAAGAAGGGGGATGCCCGGACCCAGGAGGCCTCAGAATGGACTCAGAATGTCCAGTTCTGAGGCAGATATATCAACAAAATTGTCATCTGGACAGGAACACATACACACATGTAAGCTTTCTATAGATATCTAAACAACAAGAGCTTCAATACTCAGATTTCCTGTCACAACCACTGCCTCTATATCTCTGATAACACAATTCAGAGAACCTTATATTTCAAACCTACAGCATGCAATAGCACATGACTGCTCACAAGTGCGCATCTCCGGAGCTCTATTTGAGCAATTGCCTATGGGGAGAGGCTTTGCATTAGAAGAAATTGCAGTGAGGAAAGGTAGTGTGATCATAATTTAGACTCCATGATTACCAGACTGACATTGAGAGGATATTGTCTGCAAGTTTTGGAGAGTACTAAACAGAGAGTTAAAGCTATCCCTAGACAGAATGTAATAAAAAAAAGAACATGGCTAATGGAAGGATAGCATATATCACCACATACAATACAGAAAGCCAACTAATTTGGCAGATTCTCAAACATTGGGAACTTATCTCTACAGTACCAGGATTAGACAACGCTCCTACCAAGAAACCTTTGGTTACCTATTGAAGAGGTTGTACTATTGAAGAAATAGTTAGTCCCAGTTACACTGTACCATGTTAGAAAAAGAAGAAAACCACATGGATGCGAGAACAACCTATGGTCTGCTTTCCACGTACAACCTGCTTGTTTTGTAAGTTGGAACTGAACAAAAGTACTTCTTTCAAATATAATACTGAATAATGAAATTCATGAGCTGCTGTTTGAAATTTGTGGTGTATGTGATTATCTGTACCTGCTATAAAATCTATGTAGGCAGCACTACTAGGGAATTGAGATTCTGAATAGTTGAAATAGTTGAACAGGTAAGAGCTGTACTGTAATAAGGATCTTTCCTACCCTTGATCCTAACAGGAATGTACAGCTAAGGACAGCAATCTGTTTTCTTTTCATGGCATTGATGTTATCACTGGTGATGTCCGAAGTGGGGAGAGGGAGTGACAACTCAGACAACGTGTGGCTAAGTGGTTATGCTGTTTGAGATCAGTCAATTGTGAATTATGTAAGGAACATGAGTTCTATCATTTCTATAACTGACTCATTCTGATTGGATTGCAATATGGAGTGCTGTCACATATGAGTGGCATTACTAATGTAGTGACATATAATTAAGTGGTATCATGTTATGTCTAGAACAGATCATCTAGTTGACTTCTGACCAATAAGTGTGTAGTCTGGCTTTAGATCTTAGTAGATAAGCTATGTATGTCACTTACCCATGGCCAGGTTCAATTCTGTGATACCTTGGTCATTATGCTGGTAGATACTGAATCAACCCAATAAATATAAGATCTATCGCTATTGCTGGTGGATTTAAATATGACATAATTCATCAAGGTTGAGGCAAAATACTTTTTTTGAGATAGCCGCAGTTTCTTCTTTAGTGAACAATGACACATGCTTACTTTTATTGTGACTAGACAATCTTTGTTGCCATTTTTATGTTGTTGATCTTTTTATGCATTTTTCAGTGATGATTTGGGTCATTAAAATAGTTGCTTTTTGCTGATCACTACAATGCGAATACTAAGCAATTTTTACCAATGTGTAAATGAGCGTCATCTAACACTATTTTTAGTTGTAGTAAGATTTACTTAATTTGATATACATTTTGGCATGCTTTATAAATCAGTCTGAATAGAGTGGATTGACACCATTACATTGAATCATGTTGATGCTGGAGTAATTGTGAGAAAGTCATCCTTTTTACCCTGATAACCCCCGTTTTGACTGATGGTTACTGACTCTGACTGTGCCCTGGGCTCTGCAAACCAGTGTTCTGTGTAAAAGGTACATGGAAATTAGACATAATTACAATTTGCTCTGAGAACCTACCTGTAAGTCCCTTGTATATATTGTAGGGAATGTAGGTTTAGGGCCTCCAGTGGAGTTAATGCACTTAGGGGTGGACTGCTGGGGTTTCTGCTGTCATTTTAAAGTCAGCCTGCCTTGCAGGCTACTTTTAAAATACAAATTAAGCCTGAATTGGAATTTGGAAATTGGAATTCAAGGTACTTCTTAAGTCTCAAACTAGTATGTTTACATATGTCACCCCTAAGGTCAGCCCTAGGTGCCCTAAGGGTAGGGCGCATTGTAATTATAAGCATAGACACTATAAAATATGTTTTATTTCATTTTCCCCATTGTGGCACTGCTAGCTCCATAGCTTAACATGGGAACACTTTATTAAACTTAAATAAAGTCTTAACTTTTGAAAGGAATAGACTAGAACAGCGATTCAAAGTGTTTCCCAATAATGCTTAAAATAAATCCAACAACCTGCCAAGGTTAGATTTATTATAACTATTCCAGGAAAAGAGATTTAGAACTCTTTCCTAAAGTTACCTAAAAGAGCCCTGTAGCAGCCTCTTCTAATTGGTCAGCCTTTGACACGCTGAGCCAAGCTGCTCTGATGAGGTGTGTCGTGATCTGGGCTGAGACAAAGGGACCATCTGGTGGGCAGCAGCAGATGCCAGGACAGGAAGGGGGCTGGGTAGCCAAACTGGTCTTCAAAGAGAGAAGACAGATAGTGCAGGACTCAAGCCCCCCTCCACATCCTGCACTCCCAGCTAGATGGGAGCCCCTTTAATTGAATTAGGAGAGGGGCTGGAAGGGGATTGTAGGGAAAAGTTACCCACACCTGTGGGTGGGCTTAGCCAGACCTGAACCACCAGGAGAGAAACAGTGCCTTCTTAGACAAAAATGTGCTGGACTTCTAAGGAAGTGGTCATCACAGAAGGTGGCACACTGTACCCCATTGGTCAGGGGTGCCCCTTGCTTGCCAGCCCAGAAACCTGGATAAATATGGAAGAGCTGCCCAGCAACTCAGATCCTTGCTGAAAGAAATCAGAAAAAGGACTGCCCTGCCGAATCCCTGGTCTGCACCAAAAAGGACTGCACCCCCAAGGACTGCACCTGCTGCACACTCTGGGCTTCACCAAAAGAGGACTGCGCCTTGCTTCCGGGATTCAAGAGTGGACTCCCTGTGAGCAACAGGTACAAAGGAGCTATCAAGAGTCTCCTGCATCAACTTCTGCAAGAAGAGCCCGGTTGACCAGCGTCCAGTGGACATTTAAGGATTTGAGCAGGTTGCATTGTGGGAGTTGTAGTCCCAACTCTCCAAGGGGCATCTCACAGAGCTTCTGGAACCTTGGCTGGTGTTGTAGACACCCCAAGACCCCAAAATGACCTTCTGGAAGAAGAGCCAGAAGTGTTAGGACATTGTTTGTGAAAAAGCTCCATAAGTGGACTGTCCCATTGTCGAGAGTCAAGCCGAGGACCTCAAACAAAGACTGTGCCTGAAATTCAGGTGCAATTTGCTGAAAGCTCCGGAGCTTTGCCCGTCAACGATGAGAACCAAGACCTCCAGGAGTTCACCGAGGCCTTGTGCTGAACCAAGCCACTGCCGCCGACTCGCAATCTGTCCTGTAGAGGAGCCTCTGACTAATTGTGAAGGTAAAAGTTTGACCTGAGCCTACCTTTCAGTGTATCTGACCCAGCTCCATCGCAGTCAGACCCAGCTCCATCGCAGTCAGATACACTGATCATTGACCCGGTCAGGTGCAACCAGATTGCTGCAGTAAGTGCTTTTCACACTTAGGCACTAGAAAGCACATTTTTTAATTGAAACTTTAAAAATTCAAATCTCGGGTGTCCTACATTGGATTTTTGTCATTTTTGTGTTATTTTAAAGATAAAAATATTTCCAATTTTTTGGTGTTGGATTTTTATTGTGGGTTGTGTTTTACATATTTACTGTTTTGTTGATATTAAATGCTTTACACACCTTCTCCTAACGTAAGCCTCACTGCTTGTAAGCCAAGCTACTAAGGCTTGAGCAAGGGTTAATTTATTTAGACCTTGACTGGACCTTATTTGTGTTTTTATTACTAAGTGTAGGTACCGATCTGCCCTGACTAATAAAACACCTTCCAACAGAAATGAATTACTCTTTTAAGATGGCAGCAGTTGATTTTTGTTTATCTGTGTCACTGTCTGATGGATTACAGGAAGTGCCTCTGTCTTATTTGACAGTATTTCCGGGTCAACACTTATTTAAACATCCAAAATGGAGCATGGCGCCTTTCGGAAACACAACCATATAGGAATGCTCTCTGTGAGGCGTGTTTGACAACTGTGGTTTGATTATTCGGTAGTACACAGACGTAATTGGGGGCATTTGTTAATACATTTTTATGATACACAACTTGTTAACCTTTTCCTGTTTGGTGTTGTTTTCAATTTTAGAGTGTGCGTGCTGTGATTTTGGAATTGTCTTTGGGCTCTGCGAATTTGGATGTCTTGATGCGAAAATTAAATCTCAATACCTGTGCTAAACAGTAGCTAATGGTTGGGATGTGTACTTTACGCTGTATTTGACCGTTAATCACTAGAAACCTTATTTGTGGATATTGTCATGGCCTTTTGCTTGTAATAACCTTTACAGAGATTGCAATTTTCTGGACTCAAAGTGTGTGCTAAGATAAGGTTATATATATATTACACACACAAACATATATTATACATATACATGTATTTATATACACGTATGTATGTGTATATATATTTATTTATTTACATATATAGATCGTGCTTGATTTTTGTTATGTTATAGAAGTTACATGTATAATGGTTTTATATTGTTTACTGTTTTAAGATTTTGTTTCTAAAGAAAATGTATTCGGATGAAATAATATAAATAGATGTCCTAGGCCATATGATTTGAAGAATTACATAATTATATGATTTCTTGAGAGGATTCCATTGTGAGGATAGCCGTGTCTATTGTAATTTATATTGACTGAGAATGCAGTAGATGGGGTCTGAGAAAATATATAACAAATTGTGTAGTGTGTACACAACCCACTCTGCTTTCCAGAAGACGTCGTGTTTTTCAGCTTTATATTTAGGACTAAATTCTCTTATTGCTTGACGTCCTAAAGTGTAGTTTGGTTTATTTGGAAGAACCTTTTAGATGATTTATTTGTATGGTTGTTATGTTTTAGTTATTGTTGTTCACAGTCTGTTTCCTTCATACGTTGTGTTTGCGTTTTATTTCTTAGTTTATATTTATTGTGACTTAAATATTTCTTTGTCAGCCCAGTATCATTGGGACGAAAAGCATTGGTTGTGTCCATGTCTTACTTGAACTTGTCAGGATAAAAATAAAGAATACAAGTGTTTTTCAAACAAGTGGAATTGCCTATTTTGAAGACAAATGGACTAATGAATGCTATTATATCTCATTTGCTGATACATTCTTAATTGGTGTGATTTAATTTACTGAGTGCTTCTCCCACTCTGTCTTGCTAGTTTAAGTGATTTACACAGAATTACAGGAAGCTTAGCCAAGGCCAAGACTCAAACCTGGTTCCCCAGTTCCAAAGGCAACTGCTTTGGCAGTAACACCACATCCTCTTCTCCTCACGACCCAATACTTTTCTATATCAAGCTTAAAGCAGATCAATCAAAAGGGAGCAAATTTAAAAGAGTTCCAAACTCTTTCATATGGGAATAATTTTGGTGCCTTTTCCCAGATGTACACCTAATTTGGCAGGCTCTTATCATGTTCAACTTACTGCGGATACATTGAATTTCATTCAAATCCAACAAGGAAGGGCGTTAGGGGCAAAAAGGTGCTCAATTACAAATAGATTTGGTGCTGGTTAACAAATCTGCCTGATAACTGATAGGCTGCTAGCAAGTTGAGCCCTGAGCAGGAATCTATGTTTCAATCAGATCTGATAAAGGGGCAAAGTTAATGCAGGTGTCAACAATTATTTTATAATCTAATATCTTTGGTGCAGTATCGTGGACCAATATGAAATTTTAGCAGGACCTTAGCATGTTTACCTTACCCTTAGTTCTGTGAGGGGCAAAAATGTTGTAGTTTGTTAATATTTGCTAACCTTCCGCAAGCTGCCAACCACAAATATTCACAACCTTTAAACGTGCGAAGGTCGCATGGCCTGGCCTGTAACCTTGCTGAGTATTTTATTTGTGAACCTTGTTTCAACCAGTTTACGATTTATTTATTTTATTGATTAAGACTTCTACAGAGATCAAAAATGTATGTATAAAATTGAACAAAATAAGTCTCTCTTAAAAACGACATCAATACAATGAGCAGAGTTTCAGAAATTAATGAAAAAATGTAAAAATATTTTAGCAAGCAAACTCTTTTGTAGGAAAAATAATAAAATTAATCCAAATTAGTTACATTAAACTTAAAATACATAGAAGTGTAGCAAATACAAGGTTAGGCTATAGAAGGACAGATAAAACATGAGTTTTATCCCACCTTTGCACAGATCACAAAGACTAGTCACATCTTTCGTGGAAGACCAGTGGCTTTTATATGAATTCAAAGGTAGAATGCCTAACCTGAGTGCTAAAATAACTTTCATGAGGCCATGATCAAGTGAGACCGAGAGATACTGTTGTGGTAGCATGTAAATCTGTTTTATTTAGTAAGGGGGTCTTTGACTTTAATTAATTACAATCATTTATAAAACTAATTTGTGGACTGGGTTTTCCAAGGAATGCTTAAGTTGCCCAGGACACCAAACGCTTTGATAATCTAAGTTACAGTTTAGTCTTTCCAGGACAAATTTCTGAAAAAGTAAAATTCAGATTCGAATTAATAAAGTATTCCTGTTTGAACAAATATCTAAGAGTACGTTCCTGAGCATGTAACTAAACTGTTGGCCCAGGGTATAATGGCAGCCATAGCAGAAGTGACAGAACTGATTAATGCAAATTCTAAGCGTAACTCACAACTGAATTGCTTGGCTGACAGGTGTGAGTTTTTGCAGGGCCTTCCTTGCATCTAGGTAAAGTGAGGACCATTTCGCAAAAGGAATATGTGCCAATGAAAAAGTAAGCAATGGAGGTAGCTTAACATTAAATATTTACAATAATAATTTAAAATGACTCCTGCTTGAGGCTGTATTGCATGTAAAACATTTAAAACACTAACCTGTGCTAAATCCATATTACCTAAGTGGCGAAGATGTGGTTTGCTGTCCAAATCTTGTGAAAGCACCCAGCCACGATAAGTGAATGTTTTAACTAATTCAGCATTGTTTTCTCTAACCTTCCAGGAGTGGAGGGACATGCTTTTCTTCCCTTAAAGACTAAGGGTCTCATTACGAGTTTGGCAGCTTTAGTTGTCTGACTGCCATCAGGTTGGTGGTTGGATTGTCGGATTGCCGTATTGCGAGTCATGTGGGCCTATGGAACAAAGACTGCTGCAGTTCAGCCGGCACTGCCAGGTAGCACAGACAGCCATAGTCAAGAGGCAGCATAAACCGTCCGGCAGAGACAGCGTTTCCACCGGACACATTATGAGGTTGCACACTGCCAATGTGACCATGGCAGTCCAACCACCACGTCTTAGTAGGCGGAAATTCGGAGTATAAAGGGAGATATTCACCTGCAGGCAGCCTTACATGTTTGGTTCCAACATGGAGCACATCACACACGTCCTGCCACTGCTGATAATCATCGAAGGTGCTCAAAATCCACTCTTCCATCGAAGCAGCCGACTAAGCACACATACCTACCTTTGTCATTACTCTCAAAAATAGATCATCGTGCCGTTGTCCACATCAAGTGGGGGGTCACATTGCAGGCACCAAATACACTTGTCATTATGTCCTGGGTCGGAATCATACTCAAATAAGGACACAGTCACAATACGCCCCCATTGGGCAGGTCACTCACACTGCACCACAACACTACACAAAAACACACGTCTGCTCATCTCAGGCACAGGGACAGCGAAGTGTACACAACATTGTGTCACACAACACCAACAACACACCAACATCACATCTAAAAAAACAACTCACACACCCACGTTGCACACATGCCATGGACATTCAACACATATATGTATGAATGTTTAATGGAACACAAATGCCACTACCATTAAACAGCTCTGCAATGGACACACACATCACCCACATTGCAACACAATAGAAGGGCAATGGGATGCGCAGTAGACAAAGAGACAAAAATGCAAAGCTCATTATGCAAACAATACCTGCACAATAGCGATGCAGGCATCAGGAGCACTCAGGGTAGGAGGCTGCACTGGGACACAAATCACTTTGCACATGCCCCTTAAACAACAGTTGCACAGGAGCTGGCCCGACATGCATCTCAGGGACAAACAATACTAGAGCCAAATGACATGCCTATCTGCACAATCTGGAAGTACAAATCAAGAAAGCCTCATAATAGCAACAGCATGGGTCACACATGTAGTTGAGGTAGCTCCAAGGTACACACAGCTAAATGGACACATGCACAGTCAAATGCAAACAAAGGTAGCACAATTGAACACAGTCCATGTCTGTACAAACAAAACCCAACCTGCGCCCCTTGGATGAATCTATAATCCATATCAGAGGGAATAGTCTAACACCATAAATGCTCACATTGGAAAACACAAGATGAAATACTTACCATACCAAATACAACACAATGCTGTCACCACACAGTTGCATTTACACCCACATATTGATACAGTCAACATATACCCTTATCTTGGGGGACACTAGCATTGCCCACAAAGTCAGATACTGTAAACAACATCAAATGGATCAGCAAGTGGACTAAAACACACACAACTGTAGCCATACAACACAAGGTACTCAGGGACAACATAAAGATAGAAAAGGAATTGCAGGATAAATGTATACCCACAAAACAACTGTTTTAGTTTATTTTTAAGCAACAATAGCCTCAGGACTTTGGCCAGACCATATGCCACTGTCCAGGCACATCATTGTGCTCTCACTTGACTCCTTTACTGCCAGAGAACCTCCACAGGAAGGGGCATCAAGTGGGTAGGCAGGCACCTCAGGGATCATCTTTGGGGGTGGTCAGATTTGGAATGAGTGGGTTTGGGTTTTCGAGGGGTGGGCTGCTTCTTAGGAGGGGTGGGCTTCTTCAGGGGGAGGAGTATGGGTGCTTTCAGGGGGGGCATGTTTGATGGGGAGGACTTGGAGGTGGAAGGGATAGGTTGGGAGGTGGGTCCGGGTCTCTTGGATTTGAGACAGGGGGTGGAGAGAACAGTGGAAAGGGCAAGCTCAAACAAAAAATCATATTTAATAACATGGTTACGATCATCGAAAGGGGTGGGGTTTTGGAAGTTGAGGGAGTGGTTGTCTTCTGTGTCAGTGTGGATGTCTTGGGTGTGTGTGAGCGTGGGAGGTATGCTTGTGTTTGGGTGTTGTCTGTTGCATGTGTGAGTGTAGGCATTTGTGTGTCTTGGGGAGCTAGGAGGTGGAGGTGCTGGGTGATATGGGAGTGGTGGGTGTATGTGGGTCTGCTGGGGTGGTGTCTGCGGGTATGCTGGTAATAGTGGATGTCTGTGTGTATGTTTGGGTGGTGTCTGTGGGTATGCTGGATGTGGTGATGTGTGTGTGTCTGTTGGGGTGGTGTCTGCGGGTATGGTGTGTGTGGTGTGTGTGTCACTGACTGGTGGTGGTGGAGCCTGTGGGTATGCTTGATGTTGTGTGCGGTACGGTGGTGGTGGTGGAGGTGTCTGTGGAAGCGGTGACTGATGCTGTGTATGTGGGAGTCTGTTTTGTGCTTGCATGCTTGTGTGTTTTGTGGTGCTTGGGTCTATGTGTACTGCTCTTGTGCATTGAGGTGGGTGCATGTGGATCGGTCTTTGTGCTTGGGGTAGGTAGGAGAATGGGGGATTTGGATTGGGAAGAGGGAGGTGGAGGGGGGACAGAAGGTGGGGGGTGACTGGCTGCCGTCAGTGTGGAAGCCAGAGCCTGAAAAGATCTCTGTAGGACAGATATTGCACCATGAATGCCTTCCAGGAATGCATAATGCATTTGTCTGCTGCAGTTGGCTTGCCATTTGCTGGATGGCATTCACAGTGGCTGTCTGACCCACAGAGACTCTCCTCAGGAGGTCAATAGTCTCCTCACTGAGGGCAACAGGGGCAACAGGGCCTGGGGTGGAGGTGCCTGTGGCAAAGGAGACGCCCATCCTCTTGGGTGAGTGGGCCCGACCAACTGGGTAGGGAGAAACAGGGAGGGAGGTGATCAAACTTGGGGTGGCGGACAAAGATGGTACAGGGGTATGTCCCGATGGGTCCGCCACCACTAGGGAGTGGCCACTGGAGGGAGAATCTGATGATGAAAAGGATGTTGATCTGGTCTCCCCTGTGGCACTCCCCTCACCCTTCAGGCCACTGTGTTCCTCTGTGTCAGTGGTGTCTTGACCCGAGGTCCTGTGGACAGATGCTCCCACACTCAGCTGTGCCCTGTATCCTTCACTTGACTGAGCTGATGCTGCAAATACAAAGAGAAATAGGGTCATCACATGTCCACAATTACACTCGAACAACAGCTCTGATTAGCCAACATTACCATAATATCTGGCAGGACCCACAAACAAACTCCACCTAAGTGGCCCATACATGTGTCATGCCATATGCATGCATGCCAACTGAACTGTCAACAGTTGACAACAGGAAAATCAGGATGTCAGACAACTATAATTGCATGGCTAAAGTTGTGCAATCGCAGTAACCATTGAACAACTATGAGACATCATCACCCTCAATGCTTTGCCCCATGGAGCATACCTCAGTTACTTGTTGTCATAAAATAGTAGGCCAATGCCAAGTCCATTCCCACAGATCCCACACAAGGTCATGCAAACATCTATTTGTCACACATTATGACCCACCAATAAGAAATGATGATCCAAAATCCTGCAATGTTGCTGTTGCTGCCATGTTGCTGACAACAGTACAATAGCTTGGAGAAGGTGACATGAACATACTCATGTCACACTAGAAACAGTTCCACAATGCACACTTCATCATGTGATATTTGTCCCAGTGGAGTCAGTAGGTTGTACTTATTGTGCTCAGATAGGCAACACATTTGGCATGGAAATGTACACTGTAGACATCATGTGCAATATGCCAGGGATATATGTCTCTAATCTCCACAACAACATGAATGAGCAAGCCCCAGGGAAATCACAACTGATGTCTGGCACCCCTTACAATTCAGGTAAAACTCCATTAGTCCCTTGGATGTTGCAGAGGCTCAGAGATTTGCAAGTAATTGTTGAATGCTCTCAACATGTTGCCCAATTGGAAGCTACATCATTGTCTCCATTTGGTAATGCAAATACGGATGTATGTGGATGAATGCTTATACCAAAACACATGTGATCTCAACATAACTGCAAGTTCCTCCATGATGCATGCTAACAGTCAGGTTACAAACCTTCCCCACTTCACAGGTGCTAAGCACTTTACTACATGATTCTACATCAGTGACATACAAATGCACATTATGGCTAAAACCTCTAGGCCTACTTGTCATGTCCCTCATTGCTACTGCAGTTGTACATGCCAAATTACATGCTATGACGTGTAAGGGTATGTGTCAGACAATTATCAATTGTGACACAATTCTGAATATGGCACAACATTAAATTTACCCCCATTGTGAATGTCTTATTCAACACACAGGTTGCCATGCACATATATGTGAGGGAATATAGATGCCATCCCATTAACACAGGTAGACCATGCATGAAACAGCAGATTACAAATGTTTTGCTAAGGAGAAAGGGACGCATGCTGACATGTAGGCACAAAGAATGTTGCCAACAGTGATGGTACATAAATCTTGACAATGGACATTCCCCACTTACCAAGGGAAGGTATTGATCTCTAGCTGTATCCAAAGAACAACACATGCCTGATGGCCTTCTTCACAATCTTCACATTACAGACAGTAGTGAGGCACTAGCACCCGTCATATGCTGAAGACAACTAGCCTCTGGGTGACAGATGCCAGAATACTCATTTAACCAGACGCATGGCTGAGGACAGTGATCCATCACTCCCTTACCTTTGGCCTGTAACACTGAGGAGTAGTGGTCTGTATCATAGAATTTACATCCAGTACAACAACAAACAGTACATGATTGATCGCTGTACACAGCCACATGTCATCCCTGGAGAGCAAGTGGTTTGTGGATTGTACACAGTTGCATCGTAGGTCTCTGGGCCAATAGGCAAGGCATATCAGTATACAAAACTTGACATGTCTACAAAAACAATCACTCATCTACTGTGTTACATGTGGCTCATCCCTAATCGTCAGGGGGAGCTGTCAGAAACTAACACATTCACTTGGCAATGTGACAGGCCAAGTGAATATGCCCTGTACTCACCCCCTTGTGGCTGTTGTGCTGTCCTCAAATGCTCATCAAGGTCTGGGTAGGCCACCACCAGAATGCAGACCATTAGGGGGGTAATGGTGCGATGGGCATGGAAGGACTTCCCCGCTGTACCTTTGCGATCTTCTGGGCCCAGCATCTCAGCTCCTCCCACCTCTTCTGACTGTGGGCGCTCTAGTGACTGTGGGCCCGAGGGTCCACACATTCTTGGCGATGGCTTTACATAGTTCTTTTTTCTGATGGGCATTGACCTGCATGGATGCAAAAGACAAAGGTTATGTTTTGTTATATTATGTGGATTTATATAGTGCATGGCTGCCCGAAGGCCTCCCAGCGCTTGGAGCTAGAACACTAGAGTCGAGAATGAGAGAGGAGTGGATTATGTTTAAATAGCCAAGTCTTCAAAGCCTTGTGGAACGTTAGCTCATGGCTGATTGCTCGTAGGCTAAGAGGTAGAGAGGTCCATAACTTTGCTCCCTGAAACGCTAAGGATCTTCCACCCAATCTGGCCTTCTTCACTTTAGGGGTCACTACTAGGAGCACTGTGGAGGATCTGAGTTGTCTATTCGGTAAATAGAAGGAAACTAAGGCATGTCCGGACCTCTATTATGCAGTGCTCTATGTATATGGTATAATGTCTTAAATTGTATCCTCTTAGCCACAGGAAGCCAATGGAGGGAGGAGATTCCTGCTTTTATAGATTCATATTTAGGTGTGTTCAGGAGCAAGCGTGCAGAGGCATTCTGGACAATCTACAATTTTTTTAACACATATCCCGGCACTCCGACATACAATGCATTTTCATAGTCCAAACGTGAGCCAATCAGAGCCTGTATGATAATTCTTTTGGCTATGAAAGGTAAGATTGTAAAGACCCTCCTTTAAAGCCTGAGGAGGCCAAAGAAGGTAGTGACCGTCTTATTGGCTTGATGGACCATGGACAGTTGTGGATCGAGCCCAGCACCAAGACTCTTGATAGATCCTTTGGGTGGGGGTAGGTATCCCAAGCCCTCCGTGATTAATGGATTGGGGATAGGCTTTGTGTGTTGCCCGAGAATCATCACTTCTGTCTTCTCATCATTGAGTTTAAACTTGCTTACGGACGTCCATGCTGCAGCAGCTTGGAGGCATGGGCAGAGTGCTGAATCTATGGTGCAGGAATCGTTAGATAGTGATACAACTAGCTGTGTATTGTCTGCATATGACACCAGGGCCAGCCCAAAGGGCTTGACTATTTCTGCAAGAGGTAACATGTAAATATTAAATAAGGTGGGGCTGAAGGAGGACCCCTGCGGAACTCCGCAGCTGTTCTTAACCCAATCTGAAAAATATGATCTATCTAAGACTTGATATGTTCTATTCTTAATAAAAGAAGTATTCCAGTCTAAGACCGACCCAAATATTCCAATCTCTTGTATCCTATCAGTTATTATGTCAAGGTCCACTGAATCAAAAGCGGCGCTGAGATCCAGGAGGATAATACCTGTCTCCAAACCCTGGTCTAAGCGCCTTCTGGATTCTTCCGTGGCATTGATCAGTGCAGTCTCAGTACCATGTAATGGTCTGAAGCCCATCTGTGTGGCATGTAGGATATTATTGTCCTCCAAGAAACAGGAAAATTGAGTGTTAACGTGCTTTTCAGCTATCTTAGAAAGATCAGGTGCCAGTGAAATGGGTCTATAGTTACTAATCAATGCAGGGTCAAGATTGGGTTTCTTCAGTAGTGGTTTAACTATGGCGTGTTTCCATTGTTCTGGCACTGAGCTGGAGGACAGTGAGAAGTTAACAAGATTTTTGATGGCAGGGACCGTCACTGGAGCACCTAAAGTCAGCACCTGGGGAGGTGCTGGATCAAGGGGGGATCCTGATTTAAGGGATGAGAGATATTTACCCACGTCTTCTCCTAATATCAGGGGTAATTCAGAAAGAATAGTGGAACTCATAGACTTCTGTTTTCAGGCCTTCTGTATCTGATCAGCAGCTCTAGGACATGTCAAATAGATGTCTACGACTTTTTGTTGGAAATAGGGGTTGCAAGATTATTACCATGTTCCTGAGAGGCATCCAAGAGTGCCCGGTCCTCATGAGGCTGGGTGATCTCGTTCAGGACACGAAAAATCTCTTTGGGGGAATTTGCCGCTCGCTCAATTTTTGAGGAGTAATATCTGGTTTGGGCTGTTTTTATTTCAGTGTGAAAGGATCTAATTGCTTCCCTGTATCCTGTAGGAATACAATCACAAGTTTTGTCACTAATGGCTGAACTACATGTCAGGAACACCAAGCTAGCACTTTTTTATCTGTTAGCACTCCCGAAGTGTGAAACACACAAGCCAGTAAGTACAGGGACCTGACTACAGCCATATGTATTTGCATCTGCAGACTAACCAACTACCCTGCTCATGGCCTACAATGAACAAGCAAGCTTACTGACATCAGATAGCCCATATTCTATCAACCTGTACTGTGATGTGAGCAATGAAACACTACATACCTATGTGGCTTCTGGAGGGTAAACCCCTTAGGTATCAGTGGACCAATATATTCACACCCTGTGAGATTGACTCACTGCACACAGTCCCTATGGGCAATTGCCAGTGTACAAACTTCAACATTACACATGAGTAACAACCAAAGGGCTGGCATGGTGGGTACAGAAAGTATCTTCCTTGTCCGAGTGTAAACATGTGGAATAACAAGTGCAGACTCATGCCACTTCAGGGAGTGGGTTCTGTGTTATGTACTTGTACCACAGAACACTCCTTTGGACATGTGTGTATATCCTACAGAGACGGCATCCAATAAACAAAGGCATGCATTGTACAGTTTCTGCTATGTGACCAAGCTACTGAGTCACAAATCATGGCCTCCCAGGAATCAACACACTCAGGGGGTTATTCTAACTTTGGAGGAGGTGTTAATCCGTCCCAAAAGTGACGGTAAAGTGACGGATTTACCACCAGCCGTATTACGAGTCCATTATATCCTATGGAACTCGTAATACGGCTGGTGGTATATCCGTCACTTTACCGTCACTTTTGGGACGGATTAACACTCCTCCAAAGTTAGAATAACCCCCTCACTCTCTGCACTGTGGAGCTATCAGTTATAAAATATGCCTGTACAGGACTAATGTGACCTGTGTGAAAGTGACAACAGAGCAATGGATTAAGGGACATTTAATGATTCTAAGATACACATTGATAATAATGCTAAATGCACATATGGTCTAGATTCATAATTTACCTCTGTACCCATTCCTAATCTAGTCAAAGGAATGAGGCATTCAGGGCAGGTTTTGCAACTAGAGCATCTTTTTGGCCACATGCCAGCATCTGCTAGGGTAAAGGGAGTGGTCACAGCACCACAGTCACGTAGCCACAGTGACTCTCCCACAGCCTAGACAAGGTCCCATGCTGGGAGATGCATTTGACAGGCCCCGATCTCTGCAGGCTGAGCAGAGAGAATCTACGTGACACTCCATTCCTATCACTTCCATGCATGACAGTACATCATATAGCCAACAGCAATTTACCATGTGTTGTGTGTGGCAACCTGAAGGGCAGAGTGAGTCATGATATGCCTTCCACACAACAGTTTAGCACAGCCAGATGTGGTTTGAAAGATCTGTGGCACAATACACATTGCTCACATGATTCTAAATGACTCATACACATATATACACAGCTCATGCTTTCATGCACATGCATGTTGTCTGACATTTACAACAATCATCAGGAAAGAGACGTTAGTGAATGGCAGAAAAGTCTCCTTACCTAGTTATGTGCATCCAACACAAGAATGATCGAGGACCCCAAAATCGTGACATAACACAATGTCACTGAACTTAACATATGGTACTGGCTATCAATACCTGCACATTGTCCATCCCATTGATGCCACACAGACTGCAGCAACAAACACACAAGAGTCTAATTGGCACACATGAGCATATTTTAGCCTGTGAGGAGGGAAAGGGTGGTGAAGTGCAGAGAACATTGTGCAGATGAGGTACCTAACTGCTCCTCTGGTGAGCCATAGAGCTGCCATACAGGGGTAGGACCTTAGTCACAAGCCTCTACACCTCTCCTGGAGAGAAGGCAGGGGCCCTATCACCTGCAGGATGTGGCATGATTGCTCCCAGAGGTGGCACACATCAGATCAGGTTGTGGAGGTGTTGCCAGCAGCAGTGTCAAGAGTCAATTAAGTGAATTTGCCGAACATGGCGGTCATGTCCACCCTGTACGCAGTCGTAACCTCTGGTGGACCCAACTATTGCTACGCGACCGGTACTGGCAACAACATTAGCTATGGCTGTATGTGCTGTGGTTGCAAACTCCTACCGCCATGACAACTTCTTCCGGCGGTCGCTGGTGGTTCCTAATGTCCAGTGGAGTAGGTCAGGCATTCGCCATTTTAACAGCCTGAAATGCTGTATTGGGCTTTATAAACTGCACTACATCTACAAAAATGTTTTTGGGCTCTCACAAACATCCTTATTCTGCCTTGTCATGTAGGTCCTACTGCTCAATCACCATTGTAGTATGGTGCTGGGCACAGTTGGCATTTAACAGTGGGACACAGTCCACCACGGCTGATGATCAATTAGGCGGTTGGGATATACAGTCACATTTTGGGGGGCAATTGTGTTGCACATCCTTGATTTTCGTCCAAATCCATGTTGTGGACACATGTTGAAAACCATGGTGTCACATGTGACCCTTGTGTTATTTGCAGTTGTGATGTGTACTGGGTGCCATGTCTATCCAGTCAGAAATGCTTTGTCACATGATATCATTGACATGCATCATGTATGTTGCTGTGGACACCCTGACTATTGTTCGAAATCATGCCCTACCATACATAGGTACCCAGGGAGAGGGAGGATGCAACAACTTCCTGTCTACCGTCCACTGCCAGACCTTCAGAGCATGGCGCAAAGGCACGTGATAATGTATTACCGCCTGGCTAAGCAAACAATAGTGGACTTATGACGTCATTTGAAGCCAGATATGATGCCAGCTATTAGTTACTCAACCAGCATACCACCCATTGTACAAGTCGTGTCAGTATGGCACTTCCTAGCCACAGGGTCATTCCAACATACAGTGCACATGTCTGGTGGTATGTCTCAACCTATGTTCAGTCTGGTGTTGCAGGATGTCCTCTCAGCAATGTTGAAACAGCTTGACAGCTATATCCGGTTTCCCTGACTTGAGGCTCGCCCATGTGAAAGCTGACTTTTATGATTTTGCACGCATCCCACATGTAGTGGAGGCCATTGATGGCACACATGTAGGCTTGGTCCCACCACAAATGTATCACAACAGAAAGAACTTCCATTCCATCAGCATGCAAGTTGTCTGTTTGGTGGATCTCTACATTTCACGTGTGTGCCCGCTATCCGGGTTCAGCCCAATATTCCTTCATAATGTAGAGCAGCACAATACCCCAGCTGATGTCACAACTGTACTCAAAGAGGGCCTGGCTGGTTGATAAGTCACATCTGTCCTGATTGTGTGTGTGAAATGTCAGGTGCTACAATCATGAAGTGAGTGACTCATTGTTGCACATATGTCCCATTCCTTTACAGGGAAATCCGCATATCCAAAACCTCATTGGTTGTTGACATCACTGAGGAATCTAACTATGCCAGGGGAAGTCCACTTCAAGTGAGGCCCATGGAAGAACATGGCTGGTATTGGAGCTGGCTTTTGGGCTGAAGGACAGATTTAGGTGTCTAGACAAGTCCCTCCTCTACTCACCCAGAAAAATGTGTCAAATCACTGTGGCATGCTTCACAACATTGCCCTGCAGCTGAATACCCCATACATTCCAGAGGAAGGCGAGCCTGTAGTGCCGCCAGGTGAGGATGACAGTGGTGAAGAAGAAGGAGCTGAATTCCGGGAAGTTCTTATCAACAGCTACTTTTAACGAGTGTATGTATGCCATGTGATGTAATGAATGTTGCTTTGTTTGTGTTAGGTTCCTTGCAATGTAATTACATTTCCAGTTGCTTGCTATCTGAATTGTGTAATAGGTATGTTTTCAAGTCTATACTCCTTGTTTTGTCTTTGTACAGGTACCTTCACCATGCATCCCCGTGTGGGCATTTCAGGGTTGTGACATTAGCAGGTATCTGGTGTTGCTCTGACATTCAAAGTGTACATGGATTGTCCCAGGTAACATAGGTGACAGATTTGGGATGTATGAGACCTGTACCTGTACCAAGGTAGCTTCCACAGTGTTTGGGTGAAAGGTCAGAAGTGGACATTGGACTTGTTTTGTGTGCTGTGTTGTGCTGATTGCATCATGTGTGTCATCGTGTGGGCATGAAATATGTAGTCATAGATTGAAGCTGAGTCATTCGTCCTTCACATTGGCTAAACACTCTTCTTGTATTTATGTAGCTGTAGATGTGTTTCATCATTGCAGAACACAGTGCCTGTGCCACAACACTGAAATATGTTGTGTCACACCACCAGATACATCGTCATTGGATTGGGATGGGCCTGTGATCACAGACTGTTGTACTACCATCTGTCGGTATCTTGCATTATGTGATGTTGAATTACTTTGGTGTGGTATGTGATGAGGCTCAAGCTGGTAACATCATCCACTTTAATGTTTGCCTACTTTACAGGACAATGGCCCTATTATGAGTTTGGCGGGCGGCGAAACTCAATCGCACGAAGACCACCACGCCGGTCTTCAGTCTGCTGGCCCTATTAAGAGATGCCTGCTGGGCCGGCCAGTGGAAACAGCTTTTCCACCGCCAGGCCCAGTGGGGAACAGGGCCTTGACACTGATGCCAGCTCATAATTGAGCCATCAGCAAACGTGCTTTTTTACTGCCTGTAATTCAGGCAGTGAAAAGCATGATGGATCTGTCGATGGGGGCCCCTGACCTGCCCATGCCAAGTGCATGGGCAGTGCAGGGGCCCCCATGAGGCCCTGTCAACCCTTTTTCCCCAGCCTTTGCATTTGCAGGGCTACCATCATGCAAAGGCTGGTGAAAAGGGGACTCGTAATCCCCAGGGCGACCACTGTCACTGCCAGGCTATTGGTTGTCAGCAACCTGCGGTTTTGGCAGGCTGACTGTGGCGGCTCAGCCACGGTTGTAATGTGGAGGCCAGACTGATGCTTTGGTGGCGGTCTGACAGAGACTGCCAGTGTCGTAATAAGGCCCATAGTCTGACAAACCCCGTTCCGTCTGTGGTCTGTACCTTGGAATATGTACTTTGACTCAGTATGAGTCACACATTCCTGTTTCCAAAAGTCCAGATATATAGACAGCCTATGTGCTGTACACTGGAATAAAATGTTTAGTGTGCCCAAATACTTGTATGGATGTGTTTGTGAGTAATGGGTGTAATCCTGAGCAGGACACTGTGTGCCTGTAACACATCCCTCCTTGCACCAGAAAGTTATGTCTTCATCATATGGTTCACATGGTCTTGCCTCTCTACATAGCAAAATGTTGAAATTAATCAAGAAGACAATGAGTTTGTGATGGGTGAATTTATTGTAATGCTGCTGCAGAAAATACAACAGAAAAGAAGAAAAAAATAAAGTGAAGGTGTCAGTCGTGGTGAAAGATATCATTAGAGTAGATTCCACACCATTGGGAGTCCAAAGTCTAGAGTACGCCTCCCATTGGAATTGGTAGGCGGTTGAGGATCAGTCAACAGAGTGCATATATGGCACACCAAGGAGATGCTTTAGGAAGAGGTCACTTGCTGACAGTGGTGGGTGTCTTGCCATCTGCACCTGCTGTATTCTTGGCTGGATGTTTCTGCTTGAGTGGGGGGGTGGGGGTCTGCTGCTTTAGGGGCAGGTGTGTCTGGGGTAGGTTCTTCTTCTGGCAGGGTCTCCCTTCCAGTGGCTGGCATCGATGTAGATGTGACTGGTGTTGATGAGCCAAAGGGCTAGAACGATTGGTTTTGAAAAGCTATGCTCAGGACTGTGTGCATGTTCCTCATCACCCCTGTTAGGGAGGCCATGCTGCTATGGTGGGCCTCCATCTGTTGTGGCATGTCCCTATTCATGTCCCTCTGTAGCTTCACGATTTCCTGGAGTTTGTTCAAGGCCTGGACCATCATACCTTGGGACTCCAGATAGACCCCCAAGATGTGGCTGATGGTGTCCTAGCCAGGAGCAACTTCAGTGCCCTCACCCCGCAGGCCCACAGCATCCCTCCCACACACCCTAAACCCATGGCCCTGTGCCCTTGCCACACTGTGGCTGGACCCTCATTGTCCAACGCATTGCACTGCAGCTCAGCATCCAGTACTGGGGTGCACAAGATGGTAGACACTGTGCTTTGTATATCGGTTGGGGGTGAATGGTTTCCTGTGATGTTGAGGCAACCAGGCCAGGTGTTAATGTGGCCACAGTGAGACTCACTGTTGGTGTCTGACCAAGTTTCCCAGATGGGTCAGACCATCCTGCACGTCCAGACGTTCAGGAGCGTCTTCTTCACTGAGGGCTTCATCCAGGGGGGTAGTTGCGGCCTCTGTGTGCCCAGTGTCACCTCCACAAATTGATGTGAAAGATACAATGTTACTTGTTGTATTGTGACATCTACCTCCAACAATGTAATGTTACATTAAGTATAGACCTTGTATAAAGTTAATTTGTGGTTAATCCTATTGTGGTAAGTACCCATGATATTGGTTGTATTGATGTGACATTTGTGAAGCATACCAATTTCATTTCAGTCAAGCAGCTGCTAAAATGTGCAGATCCTTAGCCCCTGGGAGGATGGACTGAGAATGCTATCCTGCCATCAGTGCAGGCCAAACTGTGGCTAGGCAAGATATGTCTTTGGCCATTTTCAGGCCTAGTTGATTGTGATGAAGGCAGACCAGGAGTTTGTAGTATATGTGATTGGAGTGATCATGTGATCAGAGCAGAGTGAATGTGTCTGCTGTCAATACCGTTCTGGTTATGCATCCTGAGGCCTTTGAAATAATTGTTTTGCACACTGGGAAAGCTGTCCTTCCTGTCCTCAATATTTGCATCTTGGGTTAGCAGGTCAAGATGGAACTTGGTAGCCAGACATCTCAGAGATGAGCATAATCTGTATCTTGGTCACTCCCAGGTAAGTCAACTTCAATTGAGAGCTAGCAAGCAAGGATATTTGGACTAGTGACCACTGGTCTGGTGTTTGGAGTTACTGAAACAGTGCCTCCTGTGAGTTACAGTGATGTCACTCTCCATACTGCCCACACTTGACAAATGTTATCCTCCCAGTCTAGCAAACTTCAATTGAGCGTTCACAAATAGATGGATATGGGCAACTGAACACTGGTTTTGTGGTTGGAGCTAGAGATAGGGCCTATTGGGCTTTGCGTTCTGGTAACACTACTTACCACCACCATACAAACATTATCCTCTCAGGTGAGTAAACTTCAATTGAGAGTTACGACACAGGGGTATTTGGACAGGTAAACATTGGGCTTTTGTTTGGAGTTAGAGAGACAGAGGGGGTCATTCTGACCTCGGCGGTAAAAGGCGCTTACCGCCGGTCAGAAGACCGCCATAACACGGCCGCGGCCACGGTAAACCGCCACGGTCATTCTGACCCGCAACTGGGAAACCGCCAAAAACCCGACATCCACAAAAGTCCGCCACACCAAAGGTCAGCGAAAAAATGGCGATGACCAAACCTCCACCGTCACGCCAACAGAAATACGCCCATACCATTCCGACCCACAAATCCACGCGGCGGTCTTTCAAACACGGTATTCCATTGGCGGTACACACCGCCGCGGTCAAAATACACACACACATAGAAAACTCAGCCACATTGGTCAGTTTGAAATACACACACCTGATACACATACTAACACCACTCCCACACACCCAACACAATATAAAACACACACCCACATCACCCACATGCCCCTACGACCCGGAATCATTGACGAAGGCTAGAGAGAGAGCACAGAATAGACAATCCCACAACACAGAGGCACACAACACCATCACCCACACAGAATCCACGCACCAAACACCACACACCACCACACGCACCACACTCATCACCACAAATGCCACCCCACACCTCAACCACACCACCCCATGGCACCCCAAAGACACCCCAGGTTCAGTGACGCAGAACTCAGGGTCATGGTGGAGGAAATAGTCCGTGTAGAGCCCCAGCTCTTCGGGGCACAGGTGCAGCACACCACAATTGCCAGGAAGACGGAGCTATGGCAAAGGATAGTGGACAGGGTCAACGCGGTGGGACAGCATCCAAGCAATCGGGACGACATCAGGAAGAGATGGAACGACCTACGGGGGAAGGTGCGTTCCATGGTATCAAGGCACAACATTGTGGTGCAGAAGACTGGCGGCGGACCCCCACCTACTCCCCCAGAGGAGGAAGTCTTGCACGTCCTGCATCCTGAGGGCCTCGCAGGAGTATTTGGAGGAATGGACTCTGGTAAGGCAAATCTTCACTACTGCTTCCCACCCCCACCCCACCTGCATGCCAAATCATACCCCCACCCTCACCCCCTCCCCCATCACACCAACCCCTAGCAAAAGGCTCACCATCACAACCTACCCATCCCAACACCAAGCCCTGCATGCGACCACAAAGCATGGACACCCATCACCAAAGCATGCCCACTGCACACACACATCACCCCCACAAGCCACCCTCACAAAAGCCCCCACAAGGAAATGCCTGCACTTGGGTACACGGACACCCACCCATCACACGAAATGCCACACACAGAAGCAATAACCATACCTTTATACCCCTGCAGGACCCGAACGCCAACACACCGCCACGGAGGGTCCCGAGATGTCCATCCCACCCCCAGAAGAGGCCCCCAGCGATGACAGCAGCTCTGTCTCCCTGGAGCCAGACGACCAGCCGGCCCATCGGGGACCTCTGAACAGTCGGTTCCCCACAGACAGCCACAGGCTACACCAGACCCAACCCCCTCTGGGAACACCAGCACAGCTCCCACCCAGCGGGCCCATGCCTCTGTCTCCAGGACACGTCAATCAGCGGTGTGTCCACCACTACAGGGCACCCAGGTTGACTCACCACCCCAACAACAACAGGGACCTGGGGGCAGTGGTAGTGGGCACACCGTCCAGGGGACAGAGGCCCAGGAACACAGGGGAACTGGGAGGGCTGCTGTGCGACAGGGGGGGGACAGGCCCAGGGAACCCACTCTCCAAGAGGCCCTCTCCTCCATCATGGGAGCATACCACCGCTCCCAGGAGACGATGGCGACGGTACTGGCCCGGTTCCAGGAGATCCAGGAACTGCAGGAGGAACGGTACATGGGGTTCAGGGAGGAACTGAGGAACATCGGTTCCGCAATGGGGACCATCGTCGTGGCCCTTACCCAGATCGTCACCACATTGCGGGACCATGTGGCACCCCAAAGGGCCCCTGTCACTAGCCCAGGCCAGGAACAGCCTACCACCTCCGCCGGCGCTAGTGGACAGGAGGCCCCCACACAACGACAGGCCACCAGAACCCCACCTCCTGCAGAAGAAGAACCACCCCGCAAGCGGAACCTGAGATCTCACAAGAAGACAGAGTAGGATTGCAAGACCCCCGCCAGCCTAAGATACCCCCTGATGTCATCCCACTGTCCCACATTGTCACCCTGTCCAACTTTGAACTGCCCCTGCTCCATCCTTCCCCAGGCATATGGCCAATGCACCTGTGCGACTGAGAACTGGACTCTGCCATGGACATTACTCCACCCCCACCCATCACCGTTTCCCAATCATGTACCGATATGTAGCACTTAAAATAAATCACTTATTGCACTTAAAAAAACAGGAGTCTGCTTGTATTTACAACAAATGTATTACACATAACGGTGCAATAATGTCCAGTTACTTTGTGATGACAACATACCAATCTCAATAAGCTTTAGTCCATGGGCAAACAAAGCTGAAGTCAGGCAGTGGGTCATACAGCTCTGAAAAGGGAAGGGAAAGTCACAAATCAGTTAACAGGAACTGGGGGGAAACACAGACAGTGGAGACGCATGAGGCCTTCAGTAAATGTAAAATGAGGTGGCTGATTCTTACCTGGGTGCTACTGAAAGTATTGTTGTATGACTGTCTCCCTGTTGTCTGTGTCGTCCCCGTCGTCTTCCTCCTCTTCACTCTCCACAGGCTCCACAGCTGCTACAACACCACCATCTGGACCATCCTCCTGCAGAAAAGGCACCTGGCGTCGCAATGCAAGATTGTGAAGCATACAGCAGGCCACGATGATCTGGCACACCTTCTTTGGTGAGTACATGAGGGATCCCCCTGTCATATGCAATCACCTAAACCTGGCCTTCAGGACCCCGAAGGTCCTTTCTATGATCCTCTTAGTTCGCCCATGGGCCTCATTGTACCGTTCCTCTGCCCTGGTCCGGGGATTCCTCACTGGGGTCAGTAGCCACGACAGGTTGGGGTAACCAGAGTCACCTATTAGCCACACACGGTGTCTCTGTAGCTGTTCCATCACATAAGGGATGCTGCTATTTCGCATGACATACGTGTCATGCACTGACCCAGGGAACTTGGCATTTACATGGGAGATGTACTGGTCAGCCAAACAGACCACCTGGACATTCATCGAATGGTAATTTTTTCTATTTCTGTACACCTGCTCATCGTCTTTTGGGGGTACTAAAGCCACATGGGTCCCATCAATGGCACCAATGATGTTGGGGATATGTCCAAGGGCATAGAAATCACCCTTCACTGTAGCCAATTCGCCCACCTCAGGGAAAATAATGTAGCTCCACATGTATTTCATCAGGGCAGACAACACTCTGGACAAAACCTTAGAAAACATAGGCTGAGACATCCCAGATGATATGGCCACTGTTGTCTGAAAAGACCCACTTGCCAAAAAATGGAGTACTGACAGAACCTGCACCAGAGGGGGAATCCCTGTGGGTTGGCGGATAGGGGACATCAGGTCTGGCTCCAGCTGGGCACATAATTCATGTATGGTTGCTTTGTCAAGCCGGTATGTAAGTATGATATGTCGTTCTTCCATTGTCGACAGGTCCACCAGCGGCCGGAACACGGGAGGATTCATCCTTCTCCTTGCAAGTCCCATCGGACGGTGCCTAGGAAGGACAACATGGAGCACAGAGTCAAGCAACCCACAGGTTCGTTCACACAGCTTGCACAGTACACGAATCGCTATGCATTGAATGGCTTGTATGAGTGGCAATGCAAGGCCTAGGCCTGTGTGACGCAGTAGAAATCATGCCATGTGGGCCCTTGAAATGGCGGCTGCCTGACCTGTGAAGTGTGACAGTGGGATGTGAGGTCACTGCGCTGGCGTGGCACACCGTGGCGGTAGGCGGTCGAAGACCGCGGCGCAAAGCAGCATTGGTTAACATTGAACCCTATGGCTCTCAGGAGCCAATGACGATGTGCGCCTGCGGTCGCAGTACACACCGCCGCGGGCGTGACCGCCATTTTCTATCTGATTAATCACTCGAGACCTGATCATCCACAGGAGAGGACCTATACTGCAAGTGCTGCTGTGACCTCGGTCTGGGAGATACAATGGCTGCTGCGACTGGGGAAAGGGCCCCTGCCTTTACTTCCAAAGAATTGGAGAAACTTGTTGATGGGGTCCTCCCCCAGTATGCGCTACTCTACAGTCCTCCAGACCAACAGGTTAGTACACAGGGTGCACGTTGAATGGGCTATGCCTGTGTTGGGTGGGGTGTATGTCAGATGGTGGGGAGGGGAGCGAATGAGGAGTGCAACGCACGAAAGATGAGAGCATGTGCCACATGGCAAGGTTGGGGGGCACTCACATTGACCAGGCAGAAAACTGATGCGATTTCCTTTACCACCCTGTACATGTCACATAGGTCAGCGCCCATCAGAAGATCGATATTTGGCGTGCCATCGCCAAGGACGTCCAGGCCCTGGGGGTCCACAACAGACGGGGCACCCACTGCCGAAAGAGGTGGGAGGACATCCGCCGCGGGACCAGAAAGACCGCCGAGTCTCTGCTGGGGATGGGCTCCCAACGTAGGAGGGGTGCCAGCCGCCAGTTGACCCCCCTGATGTCCCGGATCCTGACGGTGGCCTACCCCGATTTGGATGGGCTTTTGAGGACATCACAGCAGACACAAGGGGGTGAGTATCAGCACATTCTGCTATCTTTGCGCGCAGTGAAGGTGTCTGGGTGGGGGAGGAGGGCTGTGGCTATCTCCAGGCCAGGGCGCATTCTGTAGGCTAGGCCCCTCCGTTAGACACGGCCCTGTGCCCCCGCCCCCACCTCTGTAGGGTGCCAAGTACAGCTATCCATGGTCCGGCCTCACCCATGTGTGCTTTTGTCGTCCATAGACCTGTAGGCCTAGTCACAATAACTGAGTAGTGTACCCCCATTGCGCGGCCTAGTTCAGGGGGCTTCTGTGTCTGTCCTCTCCGACAACGGTGTTGCCAATGCATGCACTCAACCTGTCTTCATTTCTCCCCCCCCCTTTTTTCTGTCTTCCTGTTCATGTGTGCATTAGCATCATCAGGCGGAGGAGAAGTGGCATTGGCGCACGAGGGAGCTGCATCTCACATGGCCCCGGAGGGCCATACAACAGACTCCGAGTACACCAGTGAGACGGAGGGCAAGTGGAGCTCCACAACGGGGACCCGTGGAGACGTCAGCGACACCGACACGTCCTCGGAAGGGAGCTCCCTAGCGGTGGCGACAACATCCGTGCCCACCGCCACAACAGGTACAGCCGCCACCCAGCGCACCAGCCCCGCCCTCCCAGCAGCCCCTCAGCCTTCGCTCCGTGCCCGCTCGCCCAGGAAGGCGGGCATCTCCTTCGCCCCAGGCACCTCAGGCCCTGCCCCAGTTACCCCTGCTGCCCTCAGTGAGGAGGTCATTGACCTCCTCAGGACACTCATTGTTGGGCAGTCTACCCTCTTGAATGCCATCCAGGGTGTAGAAAGGGAGGTGCATCGGAGCAATGCATACCTGGAGGGCATTCATTCGGGTCAGGCTGCCCATCAGCGATCGTTCAACGCTCTGGCCTCAGCACTGATGGCAGCCATTGTCCCTGTCTCCAGCCTCCCTCTTCTGACTCCCTCCACCCAGTCCCAGTCTCCTGTTCCTCTGCCTATCCCATCCACACCATCAGACCAGCCTGCACACACCTCTACACCCAAGGGCAGCTCATCCAGACATAAGCACCACAGATCCCACAAGCATTCACCCAAGCAACATCCAGATGCAGACATGCCAACAGTCACTACCACCTCTGTGTCCCCCACCTCCTCATCTCCCCCCTCCCTCCCTGTGACGTCTCCACTCACACCTGCATGCACACCACCATCAGCCAGTACTTCCATCACCAGCACACCCTCCATTACAGTCCGCACACGTGCAGTCACCACCCCCACTGCCATTTACACGTCCCCTGTGTCCTCTCCCAGTGTGTCTGTCACCCTCTCTTCCAAAGCACACAAACGCAGGCAGCCACCACCCAACAGCCATGCACCTCACGACAGCCTCCGTCACAAGCACCTGCACCCAAAGACAGCACACTTGACTCTCCTACAACCACATCCTCTTCCTCCACTCCCAAACCCACTACACCTACCCGTCCCTGTCCTCCCCAAGTCCTTTTCCTTTCCAACCTTGAACTCGTTCCAATCACTGACCCACCCCCTCTATCTGCTAAGAGCAAAAAAAGCACCTCAGCCACCACCAGCCCTGCATCTACTGTGACCATAGTGCAGGGCTATTGGAGTCCACCAGATCCTAGGGCAGGAACATCGGCCAGCAGCAAGGGGACAGCCAGCCCCCCCCCCTGGGAAGAGGACAAAGAAGAAAAAGGCCCGGCGCGACAAGCCTGAGACGGCTGCCACCAAGGACAGTAGCCTTGCCCCGTCACCTGCCACATCATCCAAGGGAGGCAAGGGCCACAGAGCTCCAGCGAAGGAGGGCAAGGGCAGCAGGGCGGAGAAGTCAGGCAGCAGGCGAACTGCCCAGGAGGTCCCCACCAGCCCCATCCCGGGTGTGACGGACGACACCCACGGGCCCAGGACTCCATCGCAGGAGGGCGCCGCGACCGCAAGTTCGGATGGGGAATGAGCGGGAAGTCTTGCCCAGGTCTGGCTCCCTAGACACACAGGACAAGCACCGCTGAACAGGCCCCGCTGGGGCAAGAACCGCTGAACAGGGCCCCGCCGGGCCAAGAACCGCTGAACAGGGCCCCACTGGGGCAAGAACCGCTGAACGGGCCCCGCCGGGCCAAGACCCGCTGAACAGGGCCCCGCCGGGGCAAGCACTGCTGAACAGGCCCCGCCGGGCCAAGGACCGCTGAACGGGCCCCGCCGGGCCAAGAACCGCTGAACAGGGCTCCGCCGGGGCAAGCACCGCTGAACGGGCCCCGCCGGGGCAAGAACCGCTGAACGGGCCCAGCCGGGAGGAGCACCGCTGAACAGGGCCCCACGGGGGCAAGAACCGCTGGACGGGCCCCGCCGGGCCAAGAACCGCTGAACGGGCCCCGCCGGGAGGAGCACCGCTGAACAGGGCCCCACCGGGGCAAGAACCGCTGAACGGGCCCCGCCGGGCCAAGACCCGCTGAACAGGGCCCCGCCGGGGCAAGCACCGCTGAACAGGGCCCCGCCAGGCCAAGGACCGCTGAACGGGCCCCGCCGGGAGGAGCACCGCTGAACAGGGCCCCGCTGGGGCAAGAACTGCTGAACGGGCCCGCCAGGCCAAGAACCGCTGAACGGGCCCCGCCGGGCCAAGAACCGCTGAACAGGGCCCCGCCGGGAGGAGCACCGCTGAACGGGCCCCGCCGGGGCAAGAACCGCTGAACGGGCCCCGCCGGGAGGAGCACCGCTGAACAGGGCCCCACCGGGGCAAGAACCGCTGAACGGGCCCCGCTAGGCCAAGACCCGCTGAACAGGGCCCCGCCGGGGCAAGCACCGCTGAACCGGCCCCGCCGGGCCAAGAACCGCTGAACGGGCCCGCCATCTCAAACACCGCTCCGCTGGGCCCTTCATCCCAAGCACCGCTCCGCTGGGCCCTTCATCTCAAGCACCGCTCCGCTGGGCCCTTCCTGTCAAGCACCGCTCCGCTGGGCCCCGCCGTCTCAAGCACCGCTCCGCTGGGCTCTTCCTGTCACGCACCGCTCCGCTGGGCCCCGCCGTCTCAAGCACCGCTCAGCTGGGCCCCGCCGTCTCAAGCACCGCTCCGCTGGGCCCTTCATCTCAAGCACCGCTCCGCTGGGCCCCGCCGTCTCAAGCACCGCTCCGCTGGGCCCTTCCTGTCAAGCACCGCTCCGCTGGGCCCTTCCTGTCAAGCACCGCTCCGCTGGGCCCCGCCGTATCAAGCACCGCTCCGCTGGGCCCTTCCTGTCACGCACCGCTCCGCTGGGCCCCGCCGTCTCAAGCACCGCTCCGCTGGGCCCCGCCGTCTCAAGCACCGCTCCGCTGGGCTCTTCCTGTCACGCACCGCTCCGCTGGGCCCCGCCGTCTCAAGCACCGCTCCGCTGGGCCCTTCATCTCAAGCACCGCTCTGCTGGGCCCCGCCGTCTCAAGCACCGCTCCGCTGGGCCCTTCCTGTCAAGCACCGCTCCGCTGGGCCCTTCCTGTCAAGCACCGCTCCGCTGGGCCCTTCCTGTCACGCACCGCTCCGCTGGGCCCCGCCGTCTCAAGCACCGCTCCGCTGGGCCCTTCCTGTCACGCACCGCTCCGCTGGGCCCTTCATCTCAAGCACCGCTCCGCTGGGCCCTTCCTGTCAAGCACCGCTCCGCTGGGCCCTTCATCTCAAGCACCGCTCCGCTGGGCCCTTCCTGTCAAGCACTGCTGGCCCATTGACAGTGCCGGTTCATCCATCTGATGGACTGTGGCTTTGCACCCCCCAGGATGGGACAGTGGGCATGGAGGCCCCTCGTGGATCTGGCGTCGTGGACTCATGTGTCTGAGGTGCTCCCCCTTCCCTTCCCCCTGAGGTGCCTGTACTTCTATCATCTGATGCCCCTGCAGTGTTCTCTCCAATGGTATGTGGTCTCCTGTGTGGGCTTTGCCCATGTGTTTGTGCACATTGGCCCACGGACTATGGAACTTTGACTGAATGTGCAGGACTTTTTTCCTATGGATATCTTGTTGACTATGTTCATTCCTTATTTTTGTATCTTTTATAAGGCATATTTGCCATTCCTTCTATGGAGCTATTTATACATATATTTTTTCGAACATTTAAATTGTGTCTTTGCATTATTCAGGGGGGTTTGTGTGGTGTCACTCTGACTTGTTGCTCGGCAATGGGGTGTAGGTATTTGTGGTGGGGAGGTGGGTGTATGGCGCATGTATGTGCCCGTAAGATTTTCTCCTCCCCCCTCCCCTGTGTCGTAGTTGCAGTACTCACCGTTGTCGTCTGCGCCGGCGTTCGTACTCCTGGTAGATGAGCAGGTAGACAATAGCTGGTAGGATGTATAATTCAGGCTCCATGCTGTCCTCCTTCCTCGTGGAGTGTGTATAGGTGAGCGTTTTCCTGTTCATTGTCTGTTTCCGCCGTGTTTTTATCGGCGGGGCTCCCGGTCCGGAAAAAGTGGCGGATTGGTGAGTTGTGATAGGGTGGGCGGTACATTGTCTGCCGCCTGCCTGTTGGCGGTGACCGCCGCGCTGTTTGTCGGTCCCGCCGTGGCGGGCGGAGTGTTAATGTGGCGGCCTGTGTTGGCGGTTCCCGCCAGAGTTAGAATACCATTTTTTGGACCGCCGGCCTGTTTGCGGGTTGGCCGCCGCTTTATCACCGACCGCCAGGGTCAGAATGACCCCCAGAGTCTCCTGGCCTTAGCAGTCAGGTTACTGCCATTACTTCATACACTTGATAAATGTCACCCCTCCCAGGTGAGTACACTTCAAGTGTGGGTTTTCAAAGAAAGGTATTTAGGGAAGTGAACACTGGAGCGGTGGATGGAGTAACAGTAACAGGGCCTCCTGGGAGTTGCAGTCATGTAACTCCCTGTACACTCTATACAATACAATACACTATACAAATGGTATCCTCCCAGGTGAGTACACTTCAATTGAGAGTTACAAAATAATGGTATGTAGACAAGAGAACAATGGGCTGGGGGTTGGTTTTAAAGACACAGGGCCTTCTTAGCCTTAGTAGTCATATCACTCCCTCAACTTCCCACATTTGACAAATTGTATCCTCCCAGCTGAGTAAACCTATGTTGAGGGTTGCCAAAAAGAGGTTGTTAGACAAGTATACACTCTTCTGGTGTTTGGAGTTGCTAAAATAGTGCTTCCTGTGAGTTGCAGTCAGGCCACTCTCTACTACACACACTTGACCAGTGTTCTCCCCCCTAGGTGAGTACACTGCAATTGGGAGTTCACTAACAGATGTATTGTAGCATGTGACCACTGTGCTAGTGTTTGTAGTTACAGGAATAGTGCCTCCTGGAAGTTGTCGTCATTACACCACCTGTACTACACACACTTGGCAAATGTTATCTCCTCAGGTGTGTACCCTTAAATTGATAGGTAACAAACAGGGGTCTTTGAACAAGTGACCATTGGTCTGGTGTTGGAGTTCTAGAACAGTGCCTGCTGGGAGTTGGCGTCATGTCAGTCCCTGTACTACACGTACTATACAAATGTCATCTCCCCAGGTTAGAACACTTCAGTTGTGAGTTGCCAAATAGAGCTCTTTGGACAGCTGAACACTGGGCTGGTGAGTTGAGTAACAGTAAATGAGGCTAAAGTTGAGCTATGAGCATGCATGACATAGCATTTTGGTGCAATTTTTTGTGTTGTGACTTACCAGACTCCACTCCCCCAGGTATTCCTGTCAAGTCCGCAGGCTGATGAATGGCCAAGACCTTCTCCTCTCAGGGAAAAAGATGTAATGGGTCACTGGGAGGGCCACCACCAGTCTTTTTTGTTCTGCAGCTGGTGCCTGAAAACCAGTGAATGGACCTTGCCCCTGAGATCATTCCACCTCTTCCTAAACTCCTCCTTTGTGCGAAGGGTGGTATCTACAGCATTCAATTTGTCAACCATCCTACCTCATATTTCCATTTTCCTCATGCGAAGAGTGCGCTGGACACGTGTCCAAACAATTGTGGCTCTACTCTTATGATTTCATCCACCATGCCTCGTAACTCATCTTCAGAAAAACGGGAATTTCGGGTGTGCGCAGAGGAGGTTGGCCGGCCTGCAGCCAGGCCCTGCAGCCAACCCCTTTAACCATAACCACCCAACCCCTTCCCTGTGCACGGCCCTCGGCTATGCACATCAGCTAACCTCTGTACCCCTCCCAACCCCGTGCTGTGCCCAGCCTTCAGCAGTGTGGAGTAGTTATTGGGTGCAAGGCCTGGCCTGTGGCCAGCCCCTGCAGCCAACACCCCTAAGCACCCAACCCCATGCTGCACACAGCCTTTGGCCATGCACAGCAGTAATTGGCCGCAGGTCTGCTTGCCCCCTTCCCAGGCCGATCTAGGAGCGACTACCCACTCCCCTGGGGTGAGGCTAAATATATTTTTTGTGGGGAAGGTGGCCCAATGGCCACCTCACCAGGCTGATCTCGGCCCCCAAAGACAGCATCCCGCAGGGCCCAGCCTAAATATGTAATTGTTTTTTTGGGGAGGGGGGCCACGCGGCACCCTTCCCAGGATAACCTGGGCTTTTGGGTCCCCATCCCCAGAGGCCATGACTACAATTATTTATGGAGGTGGGGGGGGGGTGTCCTCATGCGGGTCTTTGCCCCGGGGACCCCGTCCCACAGGGCCTGGCCTAATTATGCAAATGTTTTTTGGGGAGGAGAGCTGTGTGGTCCCCCCTCCCTACGGCTGATCTCCACCCCAGGGACTGCATCCCCTGGGGCCCAGCCAAGTGACCTGGGCACCCTGTCACAATGTTGGGGACCACCAGAGTCCTAACCAGCTCCCCACCTGCTATGGAAGCTGGCATTGATAAAGCAGCTCCCTCTCTGTGAGAAAAATGTTTCCTTTGCTTCCCTGCCTACATCTTGTGCAAAGTCACAGCTAAAGCTCTGTCCCGGGGGTGGGCACCCTGGGACATAGCAGGAGCCTGCCCTGGGAAGTGGAGGTCCCCAGGGCCCTTAATGTCTCCTCGATGGCAGCCCCCCTCCAACATCAATAGCCCCAGGGAGGTGATGGTTCCCGGGGCCTGGGGGCCTGCAGCAGACCCTGATTAGTCAAAATATGCCAAAGATATAGGGAAGTCAAAAAATGCTTTTTGTACAGAAAATGGTCCCAACTATAATTATCTACTGGAGACTGCCAGTAGGTAATACATATATATATATACACACATATAATACATATATATATTATATATATACATATATATATATATATACACAAATAAATTTATATATATATATCTGCAAATCAAATTCATTTGCAAAAGTGAAGGAACAACCGCACTCAAAAGTTGACGTATTCAATGCTCCTTTATTTCTGGGCATAATTTCAAATATATTCAACGCAATGCTGCCTATATATATGTATATATATATATGTATATATATATATATATATATATATATATATATATATATACATATATATATAATCTGTGGCCTAACTGTGGCAACAGAGAGGGTCACACATAAACATTTAAAAAACACATTCTCAAAAAATAAAATAAAATGTATTTATTGTTCTTGCCTTTGGAGTTGTTACTGCTAATGTGGCAAATATTCTGAGATGGGTTATTGTTTACAGCATTTATAATAGCATCTGTCAAAATGAGGGTGAAGTGATGATCATTGAATTTGGTGTGCGAGTTGTGGTTTTCAGGACTGTAGTATAAGTTATAGTTAGTGGAACTAACTTGCAAATTGCAGTGTCTTTTTAATTTTAGTTCTAAAGCATAACTGCACTTTACTTGTGTTTTTTAAGTGAGTCTCTTTATTTTATTTTAAACGTGTTATAACCAAAGTTGGCACTTGGGTAGGTCAGAGTTTCCATGGAAAAGGCACTTTTCATTTGCTAATCACTGTGACACAATTAAATGAATGTGCACCACACTTTCCAAAAACAGTTTATCCGAGTTAAGTTTTGTTCAGATTTTTCAATGTGGGGTGAAAATAAAGTAGGGTGTGTAGTCAAAACGCGGTTTCTCCTTCACTTGCTCCTACCTAAAAAACTTATCATACATTCCCTTACATCCTTAACAGTAAGCAAATCCTAATCCAAGCCGTAACGTCAGCCTTACGTAACTCTGGGCCTGATTCTAACTTTGGAGGACGGTGTTAAACCGTCCCAAAAGTGGCGGATATACCACCTACCGTATTACGAGTCCATTATATCCTATGGAACTCGTAATACGGTAGGTGGTATATCCGCCACTTTTGGGACGGTTTAACACCGTCCTCCAAAGTTAGAATCAGGCCCTCTGTCCCTATTCCAAGTACAATAGTTTTTGTGCTATTGGTAGGAAAATAAAGTAGAGGGTGTGGGTGTAGAATTGGTAGAATAATGGCAGGACTGCTGTTATTATGCAGCAATAAAAAACAAATTACCTGACAGTTTTGATTTAAGTGGCAAGAAAACGCAACTTGGACAGCGTAAGGTAGCACAGTCTGTGGCAGTACAATTTCACAGTTTTGTAATTGTATTACTTTTAATGCTGTCTTGGCAAACGGTTAGGTTCAAATGACCCATTAACCTTTCCAAAGTGCCTGCTGCTGGGCATCATGACGTGGTGATTTATTTTTTAGTATTTTTTAGATTTATTTTAGTAACGAGAATTTTTTTTTTAAATCATGTAGGTGGCGGTGAATTAGGGAAAGTGTGGTAATTAGATACATTATAGCCTAAACCCAGTACAACTAGAGTTACTTACTTTCAGTGGCCCTGGGTTGAATTTACAGTGTGTGTGAAATTGTAAACGTGCTTTCTACTAGGGAGCAATACAAATCCGAGCTTTTTGTGTTCTCTCCTTAGGAACTCCACAGCCTGCTGCAGTCAAAGGCCAGAAGGATGAATTCAAAGAACAGTGCCAAGGCCAGCTGGAGACAGCCCCACAGTACCGGTTTGAGAAGATGGCCTAAGAAGTGCCGCTGGACACATTTTTAGAACACTAGAAGATTACAGGTGCTCATCTGATGAGCATTTAACAAAGACCTTTCCTTGTTGAAAAATATGTTTTTTGTTTTAAAATGCCAGACTACTTGTTTTGAAGTTATTATTGAGGGACAGTATGGGGGAGGAGGTTTGTCTCTTGTGAGTAGTCTGGGTGGAATATGTTGGAGAAAGGTGTTATAAGTGTGTGTTTTATTAGGTTTAGGAGGGTGTGTGTGCTGTGGGTGGGATATTCTGTTGTGGAACTTATTTTAAATAAATGCATTGTTTTATATAATGTTCCTTATCCGGTGAGAACTAGGGAAAGTCCATCTAGGGACAGAAGCCTTTCACAAAAGAGGTTCCATCATCTACTCCAACTCTCTAAAAGAGATGTTATCCACAGTTGCCTCCAATGCAGGTTTAGGAGGGTGCGTGTATGTTGTGGCTGGGATATTCTGTTGTGGAACTTATTTTAAATAAATGCATTGTTTTATATAATGTTCCCTATCCGGTGAGAACTAGGGAAAGTCCATCTAGGGAAAGAAGCCTTTCACAAAAGAGGTTCCATCATCTACTCCAACTCTCTAAAAGAGATGTTATCCACAGTTGCCTCCAATGCAGGTTTAGGAGGGTGCGTGTATGCTGTGGGTGGGATATTCTGTTGTGGAATGTATTTTAAATAGATGCATTGTGTTATATAATGTTCTCTATCCAGTGAGAACTAGGGAAAGTCCATCTAGGGACAGAAGCCTTTCACAAAAGAGGTTCCATCACCTACTCCAACTCTCTACAAGAGCTCTTATCCCCAGCTACCTCCAATGCAGGCCTCCACTTTACTTGCAACCAGTGGGGGAAATCCAAGTGTCCTAAGCTCCCATCCTCTCTTCAAACCCTAACATCTGACTCAATGCTAAATATCTGCCAACAGTGGTGTGATGCGTGAAATTATAATGATCAGTAATACCTGTGTACTGGTAGCAATTATCCCCCCTATCAAGTACCCTTAATTGCCTATAGACAAGATGCCACATTTTCTGACACTGCTGTCTCTGAACCCAACACACTCCTCACCTGAACATCCACTGCAGTCGACTCTGCTAATACCTATAGGTATTTGTATCTGTATGCTTTGAGTTCAGTCTACGTTTGTGTGGCAAAGTTCAGATTAGACATGGACTGGTGTAAAGAAACTTTGAGGAGAATTGGATAAAGCAGAGAACAGCTAATAGATTAGCTAAGAGATTAATCAACACCTGACTGGTGTAAACTGGACTTGTCCCTTTTAGTCCTAAAAGAGTTCAAACTGGTGAATGAGAATTTGACAGTTGTGGCAAACGGGTCTGACAAGAAACAAAGAGATGAAAGAATAAGGAGCATTCACTGTCATATCATTAACTTAATGCCAAGCAGTTAACACTCTTAGACAAGTAGAAGAATTCTATTCTATTTCATTCTGGTGGATTTATATAGCTCATGGCTACCCGAAAGCCTCCCAGTTCTCAGTTAGTCATCACGTAGCTAGCTTCACCAGCAGAACTACCTACTGTAGAGCCAGGTCTTCAAGGCCTTATGGAGGAAAGCTTATTGGACTGCTGGAAGAGTTGAAGGGTAACGGTGTTCCAGAGTTTGGGACCCTAACAGGAAAAAGAGCGGCCACCCCACTGGGATGTGTCAAATTTAGTGATCTGTAGCAGGTGATCTGAGTAATTTTCTGGGAATGTACAGTCTTAACAAGGCAGGACCTCTATGAAAGAGTGATCCATGTAGAATACATAGAGCCTTCAACTGAACCCGCTTAACCATGGGAAGCCAGTGAAGATCTCTCTGAGCAGTTTTATCCTATTGATGTCTGGGAAGATTAATCAGAAGTTGCACATCTGCATTTTGAATAGTTTGTAAACTTTTTGTCATGTAGTGAGGTGACCCAAAGTACAAGACATTGCCATAGTCAAAGCCCGAGATGAACAGAAGCATGTAACCTAATTGTTCAACCTAACATTACAAAGGAAATTTAGATAAGCTTCTCATGTATATCACATGAACCATTTTGCATTCATTCATTTTTCAAAATGACTCACTTCCTATGCAGAGTGGTTTGTTGCTCTTTTTTCACAATCACAACACACAGAAACAGTGCAGTACACACAATCATTGATAACAATTCAATGTTAGGAATGGGTACCACATGAAACATCTAGTTCTCACTGGAAATGGCAGCATCCTTTGAAGTGACCATTATTCGTGGCAAGGTCTGTAGTTGACCTGAGGTTGTTAGTTTTGTTTTTCCACAAGCCACAACCAGTGCTTGATCATGAAGCCTTCAACACTGAGCATACAAGTTATTTTTTATTTACATATCATATAACACAATATGTTATATGTAGTTGAAGTATTCCTTTTTGTCTTTCTTTTTCTTATAAAGTAGCCACTGCAATGCTAGTCTTCATTGTAGAGATCATCTCATATTCAGAGGCTACTAATGAAAAGTCAGTCATGATGCCTGAGGAACATAGTCTGCTTTCTATTTTGTGTCTCCTGGAGCCTTAAAATATTTTTAGGGATAGAAGTCTTGTTGATTTGGATCATCTTGATTCTCCACATTTCGAGGACCCAGACTGGCCATTCAGATAGTGATTTGTTTTACAGTTCACTAAACCACACACTGTGGATACAATGGTTGCAATGGCTGATAGCTCTTTTCAGTCTGTAGAGTTCTGGCTACTGTTCCCTTGACCAATGACAATATTTCAGTGGTTCAGGATCTACTGAGAACTTGTTTATTCATCCACCTACTCCTAAACATCTTCATTATTGTCATACCTGAAAATGGTTACTTGACTTTCCTCCATATTTGTGTTTGTTAGAAGTTCAACGCTACATAGAAGATATTTCTGCTGATCCTTTGCTGTTGGTTTTTTACCAGCATGTGGAACTTTTAAAAGAGATCTTAACAGCGGTGCCTCATGTTGTAACATGCTGCTGGAGCCATCATAGTGCTATGCAGACTTTGGTGAATAGAGTACTTTAGTTCTTCTTTAGCCTGGAGGATGTCATACTACTTCAAGTTCAGATATTTTCTTCATAATTCAGCTGTTAGAAATAGAGACATTAAGAGCTGAATAGTAAATAAAAGTAGATAACCTATGTGTATACCTTGGATCCAGCATAGTGATACAGATGTACTCTTCAGGGGATCATTAGCCTGTTCTTTGGCTCCAGATGAAAGAGTGAACTGTTACTGGCATCTTTCGCATTATCAGGGTTAAGTGTTTGTTTCATCTTACACAAGTGCGTCTGCAGCAAAAGCAACAATGTGATGGTTTGGCTCATGGCAGAATCTTCTCTATTGGCTTTCCATGTAAAAACATCAAAGGGTCTAAACATTTTGATGAGGCATTCTATTAGCCCTCATTTGTCAGCATCAAATGGCACAGCCTAGGCAGCTGTTTTTCCTCTCCTTTGCATTACATAGTTATGCAATAGACCACAGGTTTTTGGAATGTAGAAGGCAGAGTTTCAACAGGTCAAAGTCTCTTATAAGTTGGTGTTTACTGGTACATGATTTGCTTGCTGAATTACCGTCTAATTTTTCCAAAACTTTCATGGAATGGTTAAATATGTGTGTAGCTCCTGCAAGTGATAACTTTTGGTACCTTTTTAGAGGAAATCCTGCACAATCAGATTGATGCAGAAGATAAATATAGTATTCAGAAGTATCCACTGTCTGCAATGGCTTTAACAGCGCTGCTGCCATTGTCAAAGGCAGTGAATCCAATCCTAAGACACCTGGCTTCAAACCATTTGTAGGCCTTGGTATTGTATTCTTCTAGCATCTTGATATCTGTATGTGCTTTCTGGTTTGAGAACTTAGCAACAGTTGGGCGAAGGTGAGTGTCATTAAAAGCAATACTAATGACACTGGAAGACAGCCTTTTATTCAACCACTTGAAAATGACCCAGTATTTTCAGAAGCACATATAGGGTATCATTTAAGGTTTGGTGTAAGGGTTACTCCGTAACAAATGTGATGAATATCCCGTCCGCCAAATTACGATCTCTACAGGATGTAAAGGAATCATAATACTGTGGACGGGATATCCGTCACGTTTGTGTCAGAGTAACCCCTTCATCAAACTCTATATCAGGCCCATAGTTTATAGTTTGAAAACTGCTTGATATGTCTGTTGTGCGAGGGTAGTTTGCATAATGTATTTATTCAGTGCTTCAGCAACCAGTCCTACCACTTTTATGTGCAGCTGTTGCACAATGACAGTTCAGAAATAGTACTCGGTTAGACCCTTTCATTTTGGACAAAGGGCTGACACACTTTTGTTGGCTGGGTTCTAGTTGTAAAATGTAACCAGGTTATGGTTTCAGGGGTATGATGCATCCTTGGTGAATATAGGCATGAGTATGCTTTGTACTACTTTGATGATCGCAAATCAAGTGATTCCTCTATTTCTGTGCTCAGGTGCACATGATTCATGTTCGTGATCTGTATACTCTTCACTAGAAATATTTTGTTATCTGGGATAGTTTCATTTCTGACCCATCACTAGTTTCTGCCATTCCTGGTGTAGCTCAAGCGCTGAGAAAAGTGAGCTTTGGATTTGGTAGCGTTACCATGGATGTAGCCAAAATTAACTTTGCTCAATATGTTAGTTCCTTAATGATAAAACAATGTACACATCCGTCCAGTTTCTTTAAGTGGTGTTGCTCATGCATTAAACTTTACTAGCAGAATGTACTTGTGCACCCCCAGTTTGACACAGTTCCTCCAATAGTTTTGTCCTCGAATGAGGTTTCACATTATGCACAGTCACTATAATGGTGTCTTACAAGTAATGCACAATTGTCGTGTTATGCAAGATATGCTGACATAAAAAAAGTTATGGACAGGTGAGTCCTAGACCACATGCTGGTGATGCCACTGAGACATCTAGTAATTGTCTGTAGTATTGCACTTCTGTGTGGATATCTTCAGGGCCATTTATTATTATACCATGACTAGATGTCCTGGTGAAGTCAGCACCAAGGTTGCATAACCACAAGCTCTTACAAGACATCACTGTGAATGCTGATTTTTTTTAACAATGTGGGCATAGTCAGATCCTGCAGCACTTTTTTACCAAACATGCATGCTGGGAGAATAGATCAACTTTGACTACATTTGTTCTGCTGGCCCTGCAGAAACTACAGATCTAGAAATTAACATCATATCTTGAGTCACAATGTCACTGGGATACTTCCTGGATCCCAATCGTATCCAGCGCACTTAAGTCACTCGATTACATACAGATGCATTGAAAATCTTGATAACATCCCAAAGAGAAACATGTCATACATCATGTCAGCTGGAACAAAGCTGCTATGAGCACTTGAGTACTATGTTCAGGGTGTAAATAAAAGAGGTAATAGGTTGCATTAGCATCATTATTAGGTTGGTAGTCACTTTCAGTGCCTCAGAAATGGGTTTAGCATTGTTGGTGTTTGGTTTCATCTGGGCACAATCACTTTTCCCGAATATCTGAAGTACTAATCTTCCCCTCCTCACTGATAAAAATGGAAGTGGCAGAGGACAAATTGCCTGTTATCAAGCCATGGAACACAAGAACATAACATTCGCTTTCATTTTTTATAGGAGAAAATAGGGAGTGTGCCTTGATCCATTCATAAAGGTTCTTATACTTCTCAGTTGTCTCTTTCAACAAGATAATCCTGAATACCAGACATATGTTTGGCAAATGTACAAATATTTCTACTTAATATTCCATTCTATCAAATTTTGGATGGTACCTTTCCTGTTGTTATGAAGTGGAGCCCGTGGAATAGTGTAGTAAAGTCCTCCTTTTTGCCCTAGTCACCCGCAAACTTTCTAGACAGATAATGGTGGTTATTGACTCTTCGCTGTGCCCTGGGTACTGTTACCAGTCCCAGGGCCAGTGCCCTGTGTAAAGTGGATATGCAAATCAACTTACCTATAAGTGCCTAGTATATGGTAGGGCATGTGGGTTTAGGGACTCCAGCATAGGTAGTGCACTGCTGCGATACCCGGTGTTATTTTATAGACAGGCCTGCCTTGCTGGCTGCTTTGAAACTAAAATTATGTGTAAATTTGACTGTGGATTTAAAAGTACTTCCAAAGTCCTAAACTACCTTATGTTTACATATGTCACCCCTAAGGTGTGCCCTAAGTGCCCCTAGGTTTGGGTGCCATATAACTATATGCAGGGACCTTATTAAAATTGTTTTGTAAGCCCTGGTGAGGTAAAATAGCCAAATTCGTTTTTACCTCCATGAATGGCCTCCATAGGCTAAAATGGGGAGACTTTATTTTAATTAACAAAGTCCCCATAAGTGCCAGATATCGTGAGTTTGGTACCCAATTAATTGTTATAGTAAATCCTGCATCTTGCCATTGCTGAATTTAATATAACTAGTTCAGATAAAGAGTTTTAAAATTCTACCTGAAAGTTGCCAACTTTAGCTCTGTAATGCCCTTCTCAGATTAACTAGCCTCTGGTCAGGCTCCCTTGATGAGGTATGAAGTGGCCTGGGCTGAACACAAAGGATGTGCCTGGGGGAGGAGATCTGCTTTAGCAGAAGGTGAAACAGGATGGAGGGAGAGCAGCCAAACTGGTCTTCAAAGAAGGAGAGGACATTTGGAGCAGCTCAGGACCTCCCCCATTTCCTGCAAACCCCAGACAATTGGGTGGCCTCTTGATTAGATTAGGAGAGGGCAGGAGAGGGGTGTGTTTAGGATTTTTAGCCACACCGGTGGGTGGGCTTAGCCACATCTAACCTCCAAAAATCAGTTTCAGCCATGTTGGATTTTTGAAGAATGTTGCTCCCTACGATCGATTTTTGCCAAACTTCCTAGGAAGTGGTCATCCAAGGGGGAGTGGCCTGCCTGTGATTGGACAGTCTGCCCCTACTGCTTTTCACCCCAGGAGAAAGGATAAATATGGCAGAGCTGCACCCACCCCGCAGATCCCTACAAGGAAGAACATCAAAAGAAGAAGGACTGCCCTGCTGGACCCCTGACCTGCACCTGGACACTGCACTCTGAAGGACTGCATCAGCTGCACACTTGGGCTTCACCACTAAAAGGACTTTGCCTGGCTTCAACTGGTTCAGTAAGGGACTCCCTGTTTGCTACAGCTGAAAAATAGCTAACCAGAGTCACCTGCATCCAGCCCTGAAGAAATTGACCAGCTGACCACTGTCCAGTGGTCATTTTGGAATTTGAGCCAGGCTCATTCTGGGAGTTGGAGTTTTAACCCTCATGGAGCAACTGAGCTTCTGGAACTTTGGGGTGAGCTATGAACTCCTAAAGGACCTTTAAAGACCTTCTGGAAGAAGATCCAGATGTTTGGAGAAGTTTGGAGACCTTTTGGAAAACAGCTCCATGAAGGGACTCAAGCCGGCTTATGTCGACCGAAACCCAGCCTACCTTGCAGGTTCACCCCACTGAAAAGCTCCAGAGTCCCAGAATTCCAGGACTTTACCAGCGGCTCCTGGAAAGGCAATCCAACAATGCCGACTTGAAATCGGCTTGCTGCGGAGGGTCATCTGACGTCAGAGAGAAAAAGCTCCAAAAAAGTGACTAAGTCCGAAGGTAAAAAGCTGACCAAGACTTCCTGCGCAGCGATCTGAAGATGGCTCCAGGGATGTTGGATCAAGATTTAGTTTTGTCCCAGATGAAGATTTTCATCCTGAAAAATCGTCTAAGTCCGAATTTTAGAATTCTTCACCGAGGTCTCCTGCGACATGTATCCGAAGAGGACTCCGGGAGGTCAGGTCGGATTCATGACTTTGTTCCGCTGAAGAAAATCTTCAAGAAAAATTCTTGGGGTTGTATTAAAGGACTATGCATTCGCAATCGGTGTGAATCTGTAAATTCTACCGTTTTTGAATGCAAAATCACCTTTCACGTTGTATGAAAGGCATTTGCAGTGCACTTTCAAGGAATTGCTAAAATAGCGATTCTTTAAAATTGCGAGTAGATTTAGCGAATCGCAGACTGCAATTTGCAAATAATTAATCACAATTTAATGTATCAATCATTCACAAATTGTGATTAGTCCTAAAATGGGGTTTTGTATGCGCAATTTACCACGAATTGAAATCAGGCGGTAAAGAGGCCCAGAATGCATCAGCCCTTTTCAACAATGGCTGCACTCTACGTCATGGCGAGGAGAATGAGGATCCTTGCAGGTTTGAGGAGAGGGAGGAGAAGACAGGAGCACATTTTTTAGAGTGTGCATTACCCTATTTGAGCAGACAGAGTAGGAGATTTTTGACAAGTACAGGTTGAACTCTGCCATTATACTTGACCTAATAGCTGATTTACAACCCCTACTGCAGCGACACATACACAGAAACAATGCCATACCCACTCATGTGCAGGTATGCTCCCTGCACCTCATAGCCTCAGGAAGCTATCAAGGGGTCATAGCAGCAGCTGGAGGTGTATAACAAAGTGTGCTTTCACACTTCTTTAATGCATACCTAAATGCTATGTTGACAATACTACACCTGTGCATTAAATTCCCCAACACCCCACAGGATTTGCAAAAAACTAAATTTGATTTCTATCAGGAAGTCCAGTTTCCACACATCATTGTCTTCATTGATGGGCCACATGTAGCAATCTGTCCACCATCTGCAACAGAGTACGTATATAGGAATAGGAAAACTACACATTCAATGAATATCCAGGCCATATGCAATGCCGCCAACATTATAACTGATCTTGTGGCCAGACACCCTGGTAGCACACATGATTATTACATCTTCAGGCACAGTGGAATACACACAAGACTGCTTGCTGGGGAGTTTGGCAAAGGATACCTACTTGGTAATGTAACAGTGAACAATGTTGAATAACATATATGTGATGTCACAGATAACAAAAACTCATATTACACTCCTTTCATTCTAGGAGACAGTGCATATGCAGTGCGGTCCTACATCTTGACACCCTACTTCAATCCTGCCACGCCAAGTGAACGGAGATATATTGCGGCACACAGGAGGATACGAAGCATGATTGAAAGGACCTTCTGCCTGCTGAAGCATCGTTTCTGATGCCTGCAAAAGAGCCGGGGCACACTGCAATGCACTCCGGAGACCACCTGCAAGATCGTGGCCACATGTGCAATGTTGCACAACATCGCAACAACAAGAGGCATACCTGTCCAACCCACAGAGACTGACTCCGATGAGGATGACGACCCCTTGTCATCCCTTCACTCAGCAGACAGAACCAGAGCAGCAGAGGGCAGGCAAAGATGTGCTGAGATTACACATAACTATTTCTGATGTAAGTAATGACAACACCACGTCTACTTTAATTTTTTTCCCTAGGTATCACATTTATTGCCTTGAGTTCAGGTAATATATGTGTAAACAGGACATAGATATTCAAAATACACAATCAGGTCCCAATTACAGTGTGATACTATTGACATCATAGTATCAATATATTGGTACATGATATGCACTTCTCAATTTTTTTTTTCCGTCCACGCACTCCGCTTGAACGTTCAGTAGCCTCAGTGGCACCTCTTGTTGTGGGTTCAGAGACAGAACTGTGTGCTGGAACTGTGACACCTAGGACCCATCACAGGGGCTGTGACACTTCTGAGGCTAGAGAGCTCCACACTATCCCCACCACCCATATCGCTGTTTGCAGCACTCCGGGCTATCTACATTGTCTACAATTCATTGGTGACTTGCACCAATCCTCGTGCAACATCCTGACTGCAATGTGCCATTTCCACTTGCATGCCCACATCACGTCGTGACAGCAAAGCCGTTGTGTTAGTGAGCCGATTGACAGATCTGCTGAACCCATCCAACCTACCCATTAATTGGTGATGGCGCCTATGGTGGGTGACATGCTCCTGCTGCATTACAGTGCAGAGTTCCTTAATTGCATTTGTCATCTCCATTACGTGTTCTGCTGTAGCTTGCTGTCCTTCATGTAGATTGCACATGTTGTGATTGAGAGACACCAACTGCCTGTGCATTGATCCCATGTTGTGATCAAGTGACAACAACTGCCTGTGCATTGATCTCATGTATTTACATTGCCGGTGCTGCACTTTCAACATGGATGCCTCAAGACCACCGAACAGTGATGGGCCCTCACCTTCCTCTGTGCACTGTCTGCCTTCTTCACGACACCTCCTGATGGGAGTAGACTGACGCTGGAACAGGGACTGCTGTCTGTGGGTGCTTCTACCCTTTAAAGGTGGTGTACCTTCCTGCAGTTCATCGGAGTTCAGAGTAAACTCAGGGAGGGGTTGCACTCTTGCCCTGTGTCTGGTTGGTGCTGATATGAGGACTCACTGGTATTTTAATCTGACTGTGGCTGACTTGCCATTCCCTCCTTTTCCACTTTCTGCTGCGTCAGGGCCCGGAACATCCGCAACAACAATGCGCAGCATGTTATTCATGATGTTCACCTTGCATTTGTAATCTTACAGTTAGTTTCATGATAAACATTTCCACTGGCATAGTGTCTCTAATTGTCTGTTGTATTGTTTGGTTTTACACCATATTGCTATTTATGTAGTAGATGCATTTTTGGGATTTGGACTACCACTCCCACAAGGTATTGTTGTGTTGAATGGAATATGCGGCATGGACTACTTTTCACAGTGCATAGTGCCATTTCAATTTTCTAAGGGACATTTGTACATGCACATATGGAGATTCAAATCATTACTGCCCTTACCTTTGCTGCTGCTGGGTGTGCCTGAGATGTCAGGGACACCACTTACTGCTTCAGGCAGCAGTGTTGACTCCACCATATCTTCCAAGTGGGCGAACGGTGTCTGGATGGGTGGTCCACCACCAATGCTCCATGCTTCCTTCAGCCTGCTTGCTACCCTCTCTTTGGCACGTGAACTCAAGTCGTACCAGCGCTTGCATATCTCCTCAATTGAACGCTGCGCAATACCCACTGCACAAATTTTGGTCTGGATGTCAGTCCCCATATTTCTCTTCTCACTTTCTGGGACCTGTAGTGAGTGTTTGCCAAATAACTGGTCATGGTTCTTGACCACCTCTTCTGTGAGCACCTCCAATTTCTGCCCACTGAATTTCAGTTTTCTTTTTCTCCCTCCCGTGTCCTTGCCATGTCCATCATTGGCCATTGTGTTCTCCTGGTCCTGGCTGACTCTACTGAGTGCCTCCCTGGTGCTGGGCTGGGTCTCTCTGCCTGCTCCTGTGGCTCCGGCTTCTGGAAACAGCATGCACTGACTCACTTCCTGGTTGTGATGTCATCAACCTGCTCCAGAATACAGAAATCACAATTTGAGATTTCCAAATACCGATTTGTTATTTTACCGAATCGCTATTTGGTACTCGCTATTTGCGAACGCGAATTTTAAGAAATCACGAAAAGATCTGCGATGGTGTTGATACATCGCATTTGTAAATCCCAGTTAGTGATTCAGTAAAAATAGCTATTTAGTATTTGCAAATGCGAACCTTGATACATCTGGCCCTTAGTCCGAAGGTAATATTTTGATGGAGGCCTCACACTTGCTGTATTCGACCTTTAATTTTGACTTTTCCCCCTGTCAAGGTGCGACCAGATGAACAGATTGTCGCTTTTAGTTTCTATGTGCTAGAAAACATTAATTATTTAAAAATTCATATCTCCGGTTCCCCATATCTGATTTTATTAGTTTTGGTGTCAAATTAAAGATACAAATATTTCATATTTTTATAAATTGGTTTTTGATTTTTAAACTGTTTCCTGTGTTTTATTGTATTACTGTTTTGTGATACTTGAGTGCTTTACTCACTTTGGGCCTCATTACAACCCTGGCAGTCTAATGACAGCCAGGGCTGCAGTGGATGTCGGACCGCCGCCAATGCGACGGTCCAAGTGCCATATTATGACCACGGAGGTAGCACTACGGTTGGACTACCAACACCGCCAGATTTCGACTACACATTGGCCAGGCGGTGTTGGCGGTCGTTTTCCACCAGGGCGGCGCTGCCAAGATCAAGTGGCAAAGACAAACAAACAGTAGGTGTTCACTCTTAGGGACTTTCCCTCTCTATGCTTTCGAGGGAATTGTTTATATTAATTACCGCCCCAAGCATGCCTGTTATCTATTGTTTGGGAACACACCTATGTCAGGGGTCTAAGTAGATCTGTATAAATACATCACACTTTAGACAGATAATCAGAGGGATTCTGACCAGAGGGCATCGCCACCATCGCAGATATCAATGCTGCACGTCGTCTTGATGCTGACCCAGTCTTCGTGTCCGTAAGGAGTCTGAGATAGAGACCTCAATCCACGGTAACGAGGGTTGGGGGCTCCTCCCATGGACATGGCATTGACAGATTAGGTTTAACCTACCCAGCTCTCCTTTAGGTAGGAGGTTAGGCCTATTATGATAGGGTATTAGGACATATTACACACCTTATGTCTTTTTCATGCTATTGCAAGATGGTGGGGGTCTTTGTAATAATGACTCTTGTCTTCACAATTCTTTTTCTTGCACTTTTCATTATCCTAATCATTGCAGCCCATGCAACATATCGCAGATTGCAGTTGTATTAAATAAAAACCATTGAAACTTTACTGCATCTTCGTTTTTGCCTGTGTTTGAATGAGACATGATGTATCTGTGAGAAAGCGGTAATGTCAGTTTAACCAAGACACTCCCTGAGATGTCACACTCTCGAGTCCATGGGTAAAGGTTGCCACAAATCACCTTTTACTGTTTGGGTTCTGGATGACTGCGTCACATGGGGTACAGTCTTCGCTATCTTATATACCACCACACATGGTACCCCTACACTTGCCAATTTACTGGAAGTGTTAAAACAAATACAGAATGAGCATGGGGCTGCACCAGCCTTAGATTTGGGGATGAAATTAGTGCGTAACTTTGACGCAGTTTCCTCAATAATACTCAGCAATATTAAAGGGGAAGCAGTAGTACTGGCAATACGCCAGCGTCTCAGAGAAACTCCACAATTGGAACAGGAGAGACAGCTAGCGAAAATATTTTCCGATACCTATACTAGTATAGGGCGGGATAGTTTGGGAGCCAAACCAAATAAATTGGAATTACAAAGTACCACCTTTAAGGAAGGTACGAAGCAGGCACAAGAGGGCTCTAAGAAGCGCTGGGAAAAACAAAAAGAATTTAAAGATAAACAAAATAAGAGAGCTGATTCTCCACACCCGGAGAACTCCGAAAGGAGAAACAATCTCAGAAATAGGGAGAATATCAAAACTCTTGACAGATATACTGATTCACGTCCCTCTCGTTCCTTTCAGGATGCACCTGATAGACATAGCAAGAGAGGGGGCCGTCCTGATAGACGCCCTGAATGTGTAAAACAAAAGAAAGACTTGCCGCAGTCTATCATTAAAAAAGAAGAAAAGACTCCTCAGCAAAAGCCACAGTTTAAAAAGAAAAAGGTGGCATCACTGTCAGCTAAAAATGCCAGTACACTTGAGAACACTTTTGGGGAACAAGACATGCGCAGTGACACTGTTAGGCAGCGCAGCAGAGGTCACGATATGTCACCAGAGTCTGAAAGATCAACTGGATGCAACAGCAACTAGCGATTTTATTGCAGTTGAGACTGCCGACGGCTGCGTTCTCCCACCGACAGGGTTTATGATTTAAAAATTCAAATAGAGGGAGAAGTGGAGCGTACCATTGGTGTAATATTCTGGGATAAATTTACTAGTGATATCCTAGTGGCCGAAAGAGACTGGCCACCTGAGCACGTCCGTAAGCTCCCACATGGGGAAGATGTCATTTTGCCTTCTTTCTCTAATCTTGTTCCGGAAGCAGAAAAACAAGCCTATGCGGTTGAATGGACTTTAGCGCAGGCACCTGCATTATATCGCAATCATGTAGGTTGGGACAAAGAGTCTCCTTGTCATGTTATTCCCGTTAGGTCTACACCCCAACCTCAGCTGCAATATCCTGTTAAACATGAAGCAAAAGGTCAGGTGAGGGAGATCCTCACTCAACTCGAGTATCAGGGAGTAATTGAGCCCTGTACATCTGCAATGAATAACCTGTTATTCCTTGTTGCAAAGCCAGACCATTCCTACAGAATAGTCATTGATTACAGACATTTAAACAGTCATACACGTACATATGCTATACAAAACTCACATAGCCCGGCACTGATAAATAATATAGTGTGTAAAAAATATAAAACAACGTTAGATATTTCTAATGGATTTTTTGCCAGAAATTAGCACATGGAAGTCGGGACCTGAGTGCATTCTCATTTTGCTCACAGAAACGCTTTTGTTGTTTACCCCAAGGCTATAAGAACAGCCCAAGGCTGTTTTCAGCCCGTTTAACATCAATATTACATAATATTGATCCCAAGGCATTATCCTACGTGGATGACATATATCTCACGGACGACGACCTCAACATTTATCTTGTAAGGGTCGATCGAATCATTTTGTGATTTGCAGATCTCGGTTACAAATTCAACTTTAAGAAAAGTAAAATTGCCTTTCTCAGTGTATTGTTCCTGGGATACGAGCTATCGAACAAGGGGAAGAGCCTGGCCCCCACTTTCTAGAGAAATGTGCACTATTGCACCCCCTAACACTCTCAAGAAACTATAGTCTTTACTAGGTTTCTTCAACTTTGGCAGAACATATATTGCAGACTATGCACAGCATATCAAGCCACTTTATGACTTGGTACAGCCAAACCTTTCTAGCAGACACTGGACAGTTGAACATACATGCATCCTTAGGGAATTGCAACAGGACATGCTGGAAGCTAAACACTTGCACACCGTGAAAATAAAACAAATTTGGTAATCAGAATAATTGCTGGTGCCATTGGATTTACTTATGTCAGCTTCAATGAAGGCGACACAGTACCCATTGCATATAAATCACATTTATACTCAAATGCAGAACAACGTTTTGTACCTACAGAAAAGATTCTGACTGCAGTTCAGATGGCTGTCATCAAAGAGAGGCCACTTGCCCAGGGGAAACGCATTATTGTTGTTACCCCGGTGCCGGCCTTAGAGGCTGTCACCAAAGCAAGCGTTCCCAATGCTAAAGCATTACATCCACGTTGGAGACAGTGGGCAACGTCTCTGACTGCCACTGATGTTGACTATATCTTTGATCCAAAACTTCAGACACAAGAGTTTCTCCAGTTCGAACAGGAGTACCCCGCTCCTCTAAATATCTTGCCACTTGACAGATATCATACTGTCATCTACATTGATGGTTCAGCACAACCCGCTGTAGGTACTTAGCATCAGTACTCAGCCGCTTGCGCAGACATGAGCGGAGTGATGGAAGATGGAGTCTTCCACCCTCACAATACTTACATACAGACCCTAGGAGACTGCACAGCTCAGTTGGCTGAACTCAAAGCTCTTATATTAGCGCTATAACAAACAGAGCCAGGATTCCTGACTTTAATAGTCTGTGACTCATATTACTGCGTCCAGTCATACAATTATTATTTTAATCATTGGAAGCTGAACAGGTTTAGAGACTCAAAATGGAACACCTTTAAACACAAGACATTGTGGGGGAGTGTGGCTGATCTTAAGGATAAGCTACCGTGTGTCAATGTAGTACATACATTGGGCCACTAACGTGTAGGAGTACACATTACCGGCAACACTTTGGCTGATGAAGCAGCCAAATCTGCAGTAGCTACGGCTTCTGTAGCTGCAGTGACTCGTTCACAGACGAGATTGGATAATGAAATACTGATTGCCGTGAAAGCTTTGGCTGCAGGCAAGTCTCTTCTGAAAGGATACCTTACAAATTATTCTTATCATATCAGTGCACAGAATATTGCCTATGCAACAATTCCTGGGGCTGGAGATCGAGCGATCCTCAACGAAGACCAGAGTTTAGATCTAATAAAAGCAGCACATGAGGGTGTCGCTTCTGCACATGCTGGTATTTCGGCCACAATAACACTCTTACAGAAACGCTTCTGGTGGCCTGGTCTATGCAGACAAACAAAGAAATATGTCCTTTGTTGTGACATTTGCCAGCAAATAAAGGGCTCCAATATTAAACACCCACCACAGACATCTCTCATAGTGTCCAGCAGGCCTCTACAATGTGTGTACCTGGATCATTGTGGTCCACCCCAACCTGATGGTGCATACAAATACATCTTAGTCTAGATTCTTGTTCTAGATTCCTGTTGGCATGGCCGCAGTGGTCGGCTGACGCTCGAACTGTTATAAAAGACTTGCTGATCTTTATCTGTACATATGCAGTTGCAGCATTCCATTCGGACCAGGGCCCTGCATTTGCCTCTAAGGCATTCAGGGACACCATGGGGGCGATGGGTGTTGAACTCCATTACTCCTCACCATACCATCCCGAGGGAAATTTGCTCGTGGAGAGGCGGAACCATGATCTAAAGCAATCCTTAACAGCTCAGGTATTAGGTTCAGACTGCAGTTGGCTTCATCACCTATATGGGGTCCAGAGAGCACTGAATAATCTGCCAAGACGGTCCTTGGGGGGACGCACTCCTTATGAGGTTCTCTTTAGGATACCTATGTATGTCCCAGATCTTGATGCCTCTGGTTTGGTGGCAGCTGAAACACCATTTGACATAAATGAACGTCTCACTGTCTTACAGGAGCTTCAGCAATTTTGTGATGATAAATCATGTACCAGTGCTGCCACCTTAGGAATAAAGGATTTATCGAAAACTTCCACTGGCTGGATTCCTAAAGTTGGGGATCTAGTTCGTAAGAAGATCGCTGTGAAGAAGGAATTCGGTCCATCATACAGAACACCTGTCCCGGTCTTGGGAATTCAAGGTACCAGAACTGTCATCTTACCACCATTGCCTGGTTCCAGAACGAACAGATTCATTTCCATTGATGACATCAAACTACACCATGTGGCCGATCCTTCACAGTAGACCAAGAGGTCCCTTGGGTAGTTCCCGATACCCTCTCACTACCCAACAGGTTATACCTCTACATAGTAGGATGAACAACACTACTACGGACTATGCAACAATGTCCAACACTGTCACAGATACCTCCTCGACCAGGGGGAGGGCGGAAAACGAACTCTTGCTAGTTCCAGTTACCACTTCAATGACAACACCTGTCCAATATTTAGCTGTTTTTTATACGAACACTTCACAGACTGATGACACCGTCTACCAAGAGCCTCCACGTGAAGTGGACCAATGTACAAGTAATCCACCGGCTCCAGTATTTGCAGAGACTGCCTCTGGCTAGTTCGTAGACATTGATTACTTTTCCTCAGACTCATTCACTATTGTGATTGACAATGTTTCGAAAACACGGAAGCTGTATCAATGGCTTACAAAGAACTATGTAAACTAACCATGGAATTATTTATGGTTCTGTTTGACATTTTCAGCATTATTTTTGTGGGTTGGTTTTGTGACTGTTTTCTTTTTGCTCATAAATGGTCACTACATTCTTGAACGCTCCTCTGTAGAGCCTCTGGTTGAGGTCTTAACTCCATATCATTACTCCCATAAGGTCCAAAGAGACTTGTCCCTTGTGAATATTACAGCAATACCGATTTCAGATGGGATTGTGTGAGACAATGTTCCCTTTGATATATATGGGCCTTCTGAGGTTATTCAAATTTCATACGTGTTCAAAATATCTATGACAGATGTGATTACACCTGATGATTGGGATGTCCAAACAGTTGATTCCATCCTAACTGAAATGAAGGACTATTCCATATTTGAAAGTGATGATGTATATGAACATGCAAAGTATTATGGGAACATTTTCTGTTACAACAATTGGGGACATTACTACCTACACCGTGCCACTAGACACAGGCCAGCGTTAAACTATACACAGTGGGAACACTGTTCAACACCACCAGTGGGGAGTCCAAAGCACTATACAGATACATTTACATATTTCACTGGGCATGACATGAAAAATGCGGAGTCATATTACTTCAAATTGCCTCGTTCACAAATTAGGAAAATTTTGCTAACTAACATGAAACTGATTTATTTTGTTCCCTTTGTTTTCCGGCTCGCAGTTGAAGGTTACGAATACTGGAAGAGCACTATTGACTTAAAAAGTGTATGGGGAACACAAGATTGGCAGATACAGGGTAAAGAAGCTTTGTTTAGAGCACACCTGATTCCTGTGCAAATTATCTTTTTAAGTGACACGATCCAACAGACATCCTGTCTGGGGTTAGCAAAAATTAAAGACACGAACCCGCCCAGTATCCCCACACTGGCAAAATTTAATGACTGGCAATATTTCCTTAATATCACCGGGGAAATGCTAGATGCAATGGTTAAGGGTGGTACCTATAATTCTTCACCTTCCAGTCGCGGCGGGTGGTTAATATGGCCAACTGACACCAATAGGTGTCAAGCATGTTTTTTTAACTCTTCAGGCATTTTTTCAATTAACAGGCCAGACCCTCGCTTTGTATCGGGTCAACACACAGGTATAATTACAATATACAGTGTGGGTAAACTGTGCCAACAATGGGTACAGACTAACACGTTAGCCGCAGTTAAAAAACATCTTAACACTCTTTCTGAAGATGTAGACTTGCAGGATTTTCTGCTAGGTCCTAGGAAACAGCGCTCTAAAAGGTTCCTATATGCTATGTATAATGAGATCTGGAAACTTCCACAGATAGAAGCTGCTGCACGTTCAAAGCAATTAGATAAGGAAAACATAGAGAAGGCTTTAGCAGTTGTCGACAACGGCATGAACACTCTGTCCAACAGGATTTATTCACTATCAAACATTGTGTTGTCTGCTATTGATATTACTCAGACAGACTTGTCCCGGTTACATCATGGACAAACACAGCTACGTTCCATCATGCAGCTAGGTTGGGCATTACAGATGCTGAAAAATGGCCATATTCCATGGAAGTATATTAACGGTAGTGAATTGTTCACTGCTTTAAACCTTTCCGTGGAACAACAGACAATGGCTAAAAGGGAAGCTAGTTTCACCATGCTTCACATTGAGAAGTTAGATAAGTTACCCTTCACGGTAGCGGAGAGTCCTTCAACTATTTGGCTCTTACATGGCATAATTAACTTGCCCATTTCGACCTTTCGTTTCTCAAGTTGCTTGAAACATCTTGCAGTGGGCAGGTTCAAGCAACTAGGCAATAGCTATATTAAGGAAGAGTGGGAGCTGCCCTTTGATTATAAATGTTTGAACGGAGAAACAGAGGTTTTTATGAGCGGAAGCGAATGTGAGACTACGGCTAGTCATTCAATGATATAAAAGCAGGTATCCCTTCACGGCCTTTTGAATCCGAGGGTCGCGAACTTGGCCTGTTTTCTGAATGGTACTCCCGTCCCTTTGATTTGACCGGTATTTCATGTACTTTCCAATGGAAGTTATGTGGTACTGTGTGATCAAAGCTGTTGCTGCATGCGACCAGGAATTGCCTACGCAATCTCGGTTTCGAAGGTCATTACGTGTTGCGGACATGTTTTATTCCCCCCCACAAGAGAGAGAAAAGTATCTGACATGTGGCCCCACATAGATACTATTAATGTAAATTATGACAAGCTGAGCAGACTAAAGGCGCTATTGTTTCAAAAACAGGTCGCTTTGACATCCGCCAGAGAGGCGTATGCTCTCCAGATAGCGAGATCATCAGCCGAGATACAATCCCTATTAAATACCAACTTCCCCAAGCACTTTGGAGAACTGGTATCCAGAATATTCAATGCTTCTAGCACTACTGGGATTGTCCATTTCTTTAAGGCTGTCTTTCTTCCAGACTGTTTTCGGAGTCATCCTTTCAGCCATCCATTCGCTCTTTTCAAGCGTGTTTGGTGGTTTTCCGATTATTTTGGCATTTATTGGCGGACTGCTACTGCTATTTCTTCTGATTCGCAGTGGTTGTTTCTTTCCAGCTACGGAGAGCAATGGAGCCGCTCCCACCAACTGAACTGTGCCATGAACACATGGTTTGGATCTTCGGTGCCTCCTTGCTGGTGGAATTGGAGCGTGATTGGTCGTTGTCATTTCGGCCACTTCTCTGGTGCGTAGAACCAGTTTTCCACTGCGTGTGGTGCCTCTTCGAACACCTGCCTGTGGTGTGTCTTGCTGTTGGACCACAAACTGCCGATGTCCCTGATGAGGGTTCATTCACGGTCATGCCCCTTGAGACTAAGGTTGCTCCGCAAGGCCACTTACGAGCCCTCCATTCTAATGTTACCATGGACGATGGCACTGCTGCAGATGACTCTGCACAAGAGACTGACACACACTACTGCTCTGTGGATCCGTTTGCCCACCTGGTGATCGATCCGAACATCTGATGATGTGGACTCATTTTGAGGTCCTTGGTTGGTGACTTCATTGACACTCTTCGAGATCATGACTATAGCAAATAATTTGATGAATTGGCTTGCCATTCCCGATTAAAGTATCCATTCAAATTGCCTTTTCTTTGGACTGCTGTGCTTGTCATGGTTGACATTAACATTCTCTGTACAATGCACTCTTCATTCACGTTTGAGCCTTCAGAAGACAGAAAACAAAACTTTTGCTTTGTGAACGCTCAGTCTTCTGAAGGCTGACACTTGAATGAAGAGTGCATTGGAATTGATTGGTGACCTGGTATATGAGGAGGAATGATGTTTTAAAATTAGATATGATCTCCTCATAAGTAGACAAGTAAAAGAAGTGAAGAAGTCCGAGGATATATTTAAGGGACTCCCACCGTACTAGTCCTGAAGAAGACCCATTGTGGAGCTGGGATTTGGCCCAAGGTATAGAGGGGTCGAAACGTCGACGGATATATCATAGTCTGGATTGGTTTCTGCAGAGGATCTTTGGAGGATTAAAGGAATTGATTTAGACTCTCTGAGGATTTGGAATGGAGTTAATGCAGCAAACAGAAAAAAACAACCAACTGTTTTTAATGTTTTTTGTATAGGTTTTTGATTCATTGGAATATGTATTCTTCTTTCTATCTATCACAAGCACTTTTTCTCACACTATCTGTCCTTTGGTGTGTTGTTTTACTAGATGGGTTGTCCATATAGGATGAATATATTAAAATGATATTTATGTATAAGTAAATAAATGAATATATATATTTATATGAATAAATATTTTTTTGTTTTCACCTATGTTGTTTTATGATATATAATGAATTTGTCGATCTTTCCCCGTTAGGGCATTATTGTATGTAATGATTATCTTCTACCCAGCCCGATCGGGTTTTTGGGTTACCCTCTGTTGTTTATAAGAATTGTTTATAGTTGGGCCAATTGTTATGCTTTGCATTATCAATGCCACCGCGTTGAGGATTCAAGATCAAGTGGCAAAGACAAACAAACAGTAGGTGTTCACTCTTAGGGACTTTCCCTCTCTATGCTTTCGAGGGAATTGTTTATATTAATTGCCGCCCCAAGCATGCCTGTTATCTATTGTTTGGGAACACACCTATGTCAGGGGTCCAAGTAGATCTGTATAAATACATCACACTTTAGACAGATAATCAGAGTGATTCTGAACAGAGGGCATCGCCACCATCGCTGATATCGATGCTGCACTTCGTCTTGACGCTGACCCAGTCTTCGTGTCCCTACGGAGTCTGAGATAGGGACCTCATTCCAAGGTAACGAGGGTTGGGGGCTCCTCTCATGGACATGGCAGTGGCAGATTAGGTTTAACATACCCAGCTCTCCTTTAGGTAGGCGGTTAGGCCTATTATGATAGAGTATTAGGCCATATTACACACCTTATCTCTTTATCATGCTATTGCAAGATGGTGTGGGTCTTTGTAATAATGACTCTTGTCTTTACAATTCTGTTTCTTGCACTGTTCATCATCCTAATCATTGCAGCCCATGCAACATATCACAGATTGCAATTGTGTTAAATAAAAACCATTGAAACTTTACTGCATCTTTGTTATTGCCTTTGTTTGAATGAGACATGATGTATCTGTGAGAAAGGGGTGATCTCCGTTTAACCACGACACTCCCTGAGATGTCACACTCTCGAGTCCATGCGTAATGGCTGCCACAAATCACCTTTTACTGTTTGGGTTTTCGGTGAGGTGCTGCTAGTGAGCCGGAAGGGTTGGGACGACAGCTGCGACTTGTTGTAGGATAGACATAGTCACCTACAAACATAAGTACTGTCATCCTTAAACCAGCAGTCTTGGCTAGAGCAAGAGTCCAAACTGCGACAGTTTTCTGAATTCATTTGTGGTGGCTTTAGGTCTCTTAGCTTCTGGTCTCACTCTCTAAAACATTGTGCATTTGGCTGAAACCTAATCAGCACATTTAATTTACTGTAACTCCCTAGTAAATAGCACGATGTGTACCCAGGACCTATAAATTAAATGTTACTAGTGGGCCTGTGGCATTCACTGTGCCTCCCAACAAACTAGCCTTCTAAAATGTGTTTCAGGCCTGCCACTGCAGCCTTTGGCACAGTTTTAATCTGCCATTTCCATTTGACAAAATAAACCTTTTGCCAGACCTATACCTTCCTTTTTAATACATATGTCACCCCGAAGGTAGGCCCTAAAACCCATAGGGCAGGATGCATTGTTCTTAAAAAGCAGGACATGTGGGTTTAAGTTTTACATGTCCTAGTAGTGAAAAACTGCTAAAAGTGTTTGGACTACATTGGGTTACCTAATAACATTTAATACGTGCTACATTTTGATTGAGAGCAGGTAGGAATGTTGGGCCTGATTCTCAAAGGTAAACTAACACATTTGTGTAAGTTTATGATTTTTTCTTATTTACAAAGATATTTTAGAGTAGTATCTTTCCTACTTCAGAGTCTCTGCTCTTGTGTCGCGGACTCAGCACATAAAAATATATTACTTCCCTGTAAAGATACTACTCTTGAAATACCTATGTGAATAAGATGTAATTATAAACTTACATAAAAGTGAAAGTTTATCTTTGTGAATCAGGCCTGGCATGTTTAGACTCAAATGAATTGCATTTTAAAATTCTCTTTAATGGTAAAGTTGGATTTTAAGTTACAATTCTGAAAATGCCACATTTAGAAAGTTATCATGTTCTTGTCCTAACCATTTGATCCCTTATGTCAGTATCCTGGGTCACATGACTGTGAATGGCTCTGCTTTTGAGCTTTGTGTATTTACGCCAGACAGCAAGAGAAAGGGGACTTGGTGTAGACAGGATGGGTTATCCTGCCAGTATGGTTGGGGCAGAGTTGTTCCCAGCTACACACAAACCATGGAACTTGACACAAGCCTTTTGTCCCCCCAGGCATCTTGAAGCCTTTACAGGGGAAGAAAAGAACTTTCTAGAACAAGACGTGGGGGTACTATAAGGAATCCCCCCATTTCAAAGGCTGGCACTGGGACCTTCAGAGCCACTCTTCAGTACACTCCAGGACCTATTGACACTACAGAAGGACTGCCTTGTTCCCCCAAAGGACTGCCCTGCTGCTTGAGGCCTGTCTTGTTCCCCAGCGGACTGTTGTGCTGCTACTAGAGGACTGCCTACCTACTTGAGGGCTGCCTTGTTCCTTAGAGGACTGCCCTGCTGCTTAAGGCCTTCCCTGCTCTCTAAAAGGAAGACTGGACCTGCTCCCTTCATCCCACACTAACCTTAGTGACTCCAAGGGTTAATTGGCTAACCTGATGCTGAGAGCTGTAGGGCCATAAAAGCCTCAAGTGGCCCCTCTGAAATTGCTTAGCTGTGCTGTTGCACCAGACCTGCTGACCCTGCTACTGGACCTGACAGAGCCCTGCTGGCCTCTGTTAGAGTAAGTCTTTGATCCCCAAGAGTTTCTTCCCCTCCAGACCCTTAGCTGGCTTTAGGCTGCGCTCCTAAGTGAGGAAAGGTGAAATCCTGAACTTTTAGGCTCTTCCCAACCCCAAACAGGCCTTTTTGCACAGTGATTCTGCCACCTGTGACAATGCCAATGTGAAACCGCATAAACCAGATTCTTGAGCAACAGCGACTTCCAGCAATCACCAACAATGTGAAATCTGCACTTGGCACTACAGCAACGGCAGCCAGCAGTTACTGCCAAAATGAAGATCCAGCAATGACTGTCTGGGATGCCCAACTGGATCTTCGTGCTACAATGATGACCATCCACAACACCACGCTTGCTGTTCCTGCTACAGTGGCAACCATCTGCGGAATTCTTGCTGCTCCTCACGCCTCCTCCATCAGGAACGGACTCTTCACTCCGGACTTTGAGAAGATAACATTTTCAGTGGGACTAACCAGGTCCCTGTATCTGGCCTGTGCTCCATCATGGTCAGCCTAAACATGTGACTTTCCTCCAGTCTAGCACGACCAGATGACCGCAAGTAGCACTTTGTGCTTGTAGGTGCTATATCTACCTCAAACTTTAAAGTTGTTTATCTCCAGTTCTACTGATTGGATTTTTTTCGTTCTGGTATCATTTGACATATTAAGATTTACTCTTTCTTTCTAAATTGGTTTGGGATTTTTCTTGAGTTGTATTTTCACTTCATTACCGTTTGAGTGATGCAAGGATACTTTACTTATGGCCTCCAAGTTAAGCCTGACTGCCTTTGCGCCAAGCTATCAGAGAATTAAGCACAGGCCAATTTAGTGCCTTTTGTGGTTCATCCTGACAAGGATTGTCTTTGTTTCTTGAGTAGGGTTTTCACCAACTTCAACCAATATCCCAATTTCCTACAACACACATTAATATAATCTGGCAAGGAGAAAGCCCTATGCCCAAATAGCATTGAAGCCTTTCTTGTGTTTACTTGAGTTGTACGTTAAATTTCATCTTAATTTGCTGAATTTTAGATATACAATGTTGAAACGTTTTTCTATGGGCATTGTGTATGGAAACTTCCATTGCCTTTTTCAGTGTTTGTTTGGCCTTGTCTTTAGCCTAGTTTCAAGTTTGTGTGGATGTACAGCTACTGAATATTTAAGTTTTCTCGATTTTGAGCTTTTTAGGGTGAACCCAAAGCAGGGACAATTAGAGAAGCTGCTAGTAGACTGTTTCTTGCAGGTAGGATCAACAGTTTGATATCAACATTAGCTTTTTTTTGCCTGTTATGCAGTCTACACTGCCTTAGCCTTCCAACCACTACAATCACTAAACTTGAATTTGATTTGTCTCCAATGTATTTCTCTGTCTCTTATGAATACCTGCAGAAAACTAAACATTCAGTTTTCGGAGGAAGAACCACTGGTAATTCTAGGGGAAATATTTTGTTCTGAGTCTGTTTTCTTTGTAGAATTGAATTGTATGAACAAGCCACAGGTGAAAGATTTATCATGGGATAATATACTTAACAAAGTCAACCACCAATCATGTAGATGAAAACTATTACAGTGTTGACCAAGTGAGTAATGCTGGCATGGCCCGTGAAGGAGGGTTCAGAAAAATATTTAAAAGTCAAAGAACATTCTTTAGGTACAGGTGGGGATTGCCAGCAGAGCTTAACCATATCAAAATATTGGCAAAAGTGTTGTTCACCTTAGCCTCCAGTACAAAAGAGTAATGAAAAGGTGTAGATGCCACCTTTTAGCATGGTGGAAATGTTTTCTTTTAGCCTACCTATACTATTTACAAATATGCTAAGTTCCCTCATTATGTTTGATAGACTTATCATGCTGCAGCTGAATATGACTCTACTGTAGTGAAATCTCAAAAGGACATTGATGCAAGATGGCACCCAAGGAACAAGAGTAGGATGTGGATGATTCGGGTATAGTAAAGGTGCCTCTTTCTGTATTTAGTGATACAAACAGTCTGATAGTTCATTGACCTGGACAGTGCTCTGCCACCTGCGTAGTTTGATGCTCCTGTTTTATAGGCCGATGATTCTGATGTTGAAAACATCATTTTCATTACCTTACGGAGCAATGTCATATTCCAGAGTTTGTTCTGCAGAAATAATCATTATCATACAGCTTTGAAAGATGGGCAAAATGTTCTCATTAGCACAATAGAAAAAAAGGGATCCTTACAGACTTGTGAGATGGCAGACTGCTGTCACAAAATCACCTACTCGACTGCCTATTTATTGAAATTATTTCTGTTCCTTCATGGTTTCAAGTTGTGTAACATTCATTAGAGGCACTTCCAGAAGGTATGGACAAAGTGATGGAGGAACACTCTCATCACCTCATTTCAGTGTTTGAGAACAATATGAATGATTAGTATAACCAAACATTGCCCTGTAAACTGCTGAACATGGACTCACTGGAGAAAATGTGATATTGATTTATTACACTTAGCTAATTACTGCAAAATGAAGATGAAGAGTGCCATTTTCTCAAGGTCAGTGCATCTGGAGAAGACATTCTGTTTGTGATAAATTGAGAGCATCCTGTAGTGCACAACTACTATGGAATGAGCTAGACCTCATTCAGTAAAACCGAGTTCAAGAAACCTCAAATTAGATATCTTTTAATGAGCAAAGCAAAATTTAACAAACTGCAATTCAACAAGCTGCCATTCCGCTAAAGTTATATAAGACAACAACCCACTACCACAGATAGACAATGGTGGAATATGAAGTGGTAGAAAAATAGTAGACAATAGTGGATGCACTTTTAATTTGGAATCTTTTACTCAGGCAGAACCTGCTGCCTGTGACGATAACTTGACCACAACCTACATACACAGATAACCAGAAGACCACATATTTACCTCGGGACCAGACATTTTTACATCTGGGTTTACTTCAATGTTCAAACTGTATTTGTTTCATCCAAGGATTAGGACAAACTAAAATTCCAAGCAACTAATATTATTTTCTGCTACCCTTTGAGGATTTTTGGCAACTGAAATATCATTTTAAAGCAATGTATTTTTGATAACACCAAACGTAATTGCCATATTTTAAATAAAGCACAGCATGCATGGTTGCCCTTGCTGCTTCGGTCTGTCAATGCCAAAAAGGCCTTCAACTGCGTCCACTGGCAATACCTACAATGTGTACTTGCTCAACTCGGGCTCGGGACTCAATTTAGATGCTAGGTTGGATGCAGCTATGGCCACCCCCAAGCAAAGGTCAGGATCAACAAGTTGTTGTCCCATTCCTTTGAGATAGCTCGCAGCACCCATCAGGGATGTCCACTGCCCTCACCCTTATTTGCCCTATACATGGAGACCTTTGCTGAAAGAATGAGGCAATATCAAATTTAATGGGTGTTCTAGTGGGTGGAATGGATCGTAAGTTGGCTTTACACGCTGACAACATAATGATAATGGTAATGTGATCACTCGCTTCTTTGTTCCTCCTTATGGGGAAGATGGAAGACTTTAGAAATGCATCTGGCTTCAAAATAAATTTTCAGAAAACACAGGCCCTCAATCTGACAATTCCAAAAGTCGACCAGACAGCAATAGAGAATCTTTTCCATTTAGGGGGTGGGATACCTGGATCTACGAATCTATTCAACCTATGCTCATGAAAATTATACAACGCTGTTCTCTAATACCAGAGCAGACCTATCAGCCTGGGAGAAATACACCCTGTCATGGTTGGGGTTCTTGGTAGCAGTCAAGATGATCTTACTTCCCAGGGTCCTATACGTCATGCAGACATTACCCCTACAACTGCCAGGCACGTAATAGGCAAACTGCAATACCTGATAGATGATTTCATTTGGGTGGGGAAACAAGCAAGAATGACGAAGAAATAGACATGCTTGTGTCAGATGGAGGGGGTTCCGAGTGTACTGCACTTACTGAGATACTATCAGGCTTCTCAGCTTTGGTACATGGTGGAATGGGCCAGTGAGAGCACTGAAAAGCATTGGTGCCTCGTAGACCAAGCTGTCTCTGGAACACATATTTGGAAGATCCTGTGGCTCCCTAAATTATATCACCCATCGAGAGTATACGTCTCCCCAGTGGTTTGAGCAGCACTAGGTGTGTGGGATAAAGTGCCTCTTGTGTTTCTACCTTAATTCAGCTTAAAGGAAACTCTGAATTTCCTTCAGCACTCAGGGGGCCTCCATTTCTGTGCTGGCAGGAAGCCAGTTGCAAGAGAATGGGAAACCTCTTTAATCTAGGAGGGTTTGTGGAGTTTTCTCAACTCCAGACTGACTATGGCCTCCCCTCTTCAGCATATTGGTGCTACCTGGCCATTGGGTACTGCAACCACATATTCAAGCCGACCTCTTACACCATTAAAAAAATGGCTCCCCTCACACCAATCTGACAAACGGGTTCTCTCTGACATCTACACATTCCTACTCAGTACAATCAACCCTGCCAAAACTACAGTACAGTGGAGAGGGGAACAGGAATGCAACTGCAAATTTACCTACCCCCTGAGAATAGCAGGACATTGTGCATGGAACACATGCCTCAGCCTGCAGTACATCAAGTAAGGAAATGTTCCTAAAAATAGTGCACTATTGGTACTACACACCGGCTAGGGTGGCTCAGTGGAGACCGAATGGAGACCCTAATTGTTGGAGGCAATGTGGCCATTCTGGTACTTTAACACACTAAGGGGGTCATTACGACCGCCCGCCATGATCTGACCGTCATGCGGCCGCCAATGCGGCCGCACCCCCGCCGCCGCCATTTGGAGATCCCCGCTGGGCCGGTGGCCGTAAACCTGGTTTCCGCCCGCCGGCCCAGCGGGGATCACGGCCACAACATAGGAGCCGGCTCCAAATGGAGCCGGCGGTGTTGCGGCCGTGCGACGGGTGCAGTTGCACCTGTCGCACTTTTCACTGTCTGCAGAGCAGACAGTGAAAAGCCGCATTGGGCCCTGTCAGGGGGCCCCTGCACTGCCCATGCCAGTTGCATTCCAGGGGCCCCACGACTCCCCGTACCGCCAGCCTTTTCCTGGCAGTTCAGACCGGCAGAAAAAGGCTGGCGGTCGGGGACTCGTAATCCCCTGGGCAGCGCTGCAAGCAGCGCTGCCCTGGCGGATTACAACCGCCGGGACCATTGTGGCGGAAAACCGCCGGCCCCGGCGGTGCGACCGCGGCGCTACCGCCGCTGTCAAAATACGCCGGGAGGGACCGCCAGCCTGTTGGCAGTGCTCCCGTCATTTTGGCCCTGTAGTTGTAATACCGCCAGGGTCATAATGACCACCTTACTCTGGCACTGTCCTAAAATTCAAAGGGTCTGGTCGAATGTTTTGGCAGATTTTGATAGAATATACAACACTGATCAGTCTTGATTCCCTAGCAACATTCTGTTAGGCCTCCTGAACACACTGACCTACGCCCTGAAATCAGCACCAAGGCGGCCTATTACACTAACCTTAGGCATAGTTAAGCAGTTTCTGCTATCCCGTCGCAGCACTTACACATTGCTGACACACTTAGATTGGCTCCACAAACTGTGGGAACTTCTGGGGATGGAGAAACTAATGACAGTAGCCAACCACACTTTGCAATAGTTCGTTAAAACCTGGGGCCCTTGTGTACAGTTCCTATCGGTTGAACTCCATGAGTTGACATGCCCCAGCTATCTTTGCATACTGCATCCCACACACTCGACACATCCAAGTGACTGATCCCTCAATGACTTGCTCTGGCTGGCCCTCAGGGGAGTTCTGGGTGCTCTACCATGTTTTTCCTGGGCGTTTTGAGCCTCTCCCTTTTCTCTTCTGGTCCATCCCTCCCCTTCCAACCTCTTACCTATGCTGTCGAGTTTTGTTTACTTTTCATTCCACAGTTGCCAGTGGATGTAGGTGGGAGGATGTTATATTGCTTCTTGGTTAAAATCAATAAACCAGAATTAAGCCTAGTTATTATTTTTTTTGTTGTTATAATTTAGGTATTGAGCTAAAATAACACACGTATCTAAAGCACAGAAATTTTGCTGAGGGTCCTGTAGTGTACCTGTGTGATGTTGTATGAGTCTACAGTTATTTTAGTGAACCATGTTTTTCAAAAAGGACTTGCGGTTCTAACGTGTTGAAAGTTTTTCTATTGTCTTTTGCTGGTGAAGTCTGTATTTTAGAATATTCACTTTCCGTTTTCAGAAGCTTTGAATAGTTATGAATTCATGCACATTATTTCATATATTTTTAATTTCTATTTAAAATGTTGTTGTTAATTTATGATTATCGTTCAGAATTATTGTGCCATTTCAAATTGAGATAAATCAATGGTCTGGATTACCAAAAGTGCTGCATGTTCCACAGGATGCTCACATTAACACAAAAGGGACACAAATGTGTCTTTACAAATATAGTGCACACACATGTAGTAAGTATATCTACAAAAAAGCAAACAACTTTTCAAAAGGATATGGAGGGACCTGGGGGGAAGTGACAGGCACAGCCTAGTCTTCCCCGGGAAACTTTGGGAAAGGGGAAGGCCAGACATGGGATAGGTAAGGACATGGGAGAGGGAGGTTTTAGGGAAAATATTTAAGGAGGCAGGGGAGGCAGAGACTGCCTCTTCCTAACTCTTTCGCACCACCGTGGTGGAGAAAGAAAGCTGAGAGTGAAGTGTCTGTGCAGGATGAGCACAAAGTGGTGAGGGATGCCCTGCGCACCTGTGGTGCAGCAGGGAGAGGGGTCTTAGATCAGGCCTGGTTAGGAACGAGCCAGCCGACACATGCCCCGTTGGGCAGAGTAGCAGCCACAATAGTGGCGTGTTCACCTCCGTGGGGGAAGACTTGGATTAAAAAAGGTGGGTAGGGCGTGAAAGAGGCACACTGCCTGTAGTGGTTAAAAATAAAGCAGTGGGGATGTGGCACTGCACCCCTGTGGAAATAGCTCAAGAGACAGAAGCAAGACTGGTACAGGGCCCAGAACATAATGAGGGGCTGGGGCTAGTGAAGGGGCCGAGCATCCGCTCACACTGAGCCGCTCAGGACCTAGGTTGATTCCAGGCCTTATGGGGGTGATTTGCTCTTGGATTTAGCAGTAAACAAGGTCCCTAGGGGGTTGGGGCTGCCAGCAGAGACAGTGGCAGGCCTGCCTACTAAAAGAAAGAAGCCGGGGGAGCCCCATCTTAGCCAGTTGGGTGAGGCTGGGACGGGGGGGCTGGGACAGTGAAGATGCTGGGTGTGGGAGGAGAAGCTGAGCAGAGCCCAGCAGGAATGGTGTCAGAACCAAGATCCAGACAGCAAGAGGTGGACCTGGAAGCACAAATATTGGAGCAGCGACAGCTCATAAATGAGATGGAAGAGAGGTGGGAGCACCTATGAAGGGATCGGAAGGCGGAGCTGGATCAGGACCACCACGTTAAAAAAGAGAAAGGTATGCCAATGGTTGGGGAGGTCAGGGGACAGTAATGAAAAGCATGGTAGGGGAGGGAGATGGCTGTGGGTGCCAGACAGAGGTCAGGTCAGGGACTGCGGGATGTAGTGTGGCTGCAATGGATGTGAGCAACACAGTCAATTACTTCTACGCTTACACTTCATGGACTGCCAAACACATATTGCCCCTTTCAGCCCCGTCCCGCTCAAAAGGGGGCAGAATATGTGCCAAAACCAACGTGTTGGAATTTCAATAAAGGTTTCTTCTCCAGACAACCATGCAAGTTCAAGTATGAGTATTCAAAATGTGGGAGTAGACACCCCATTGTTCAGTGCTTCACCTAGGCTAAGCTAGAAACAGTCAAGAGGATCAAGAGGGAGGGAACATGAGAGTCCCACTGAGCAAAAAGGCTCCTATGCCAGTTAAGGTGGAGGGTTTGCTCCAATGGAAGGTGGCCAAGGGAGGTGGCCTTTAAATTGGAATGGTGATTTAAAGAAGGTTTTTGGATTGGTTACCAGGGCCTAAGGGATGTAGGTGGGTGGACAACTTACAGTCAGGAAAAGCAGCTCTGGAGGTAGTGGCAGAGAAGTGGCAGAAGCAAGTTGAAGAAGGGAGAAATGTAGGTCCTCTCTATGTCTTGCCCCTAGCAGTCTTGATCATATCCTTCCTGGATGTGGTGTCTAAGAAGGTAGGTGGGGAGTCCAGGATGATACACCATTTGTTGTGACAGGAGGAAGCCTCAGTAAATGATTTAATTGCCACAGAAGACAGTAAAGTGGTGTATGCATCAGTTGATGATGCCATCTGCTTGGTGAGACAGTGTGGTCAGGGTGTAGGTGGCAAAATGTGATATTAAATCTGCTTTTTGACTGTTGCTCACACACCCGGAGGACTTTCCATTGTTGGCTAGACAATTTGGAGGTGCCATTTACATGGACAGTGTGTTGCCCATGGGCTGTGCCATTGCGTGTGCTTTGTTTTGAGCTTTCAGCACCTTCTTGCAGTTGCTGTTTTCTAAGAGGAGTGGGCGCTGTGAGGTGTCCCATTACTGGAATGATTTTCTGTTTGTAGGCATAAAGGATTCAGAAGAATGTCACAGGGCTCTGAGACAACTTGAGATGTTATCAGTGGACCTGGGAGTTCCGCTGGCTTCGGAAAAGACAGAAGGCCCCAGTAAGGTTTTGAGTTTTTGAGGTATGGAACCTGAGATGGAAATGTTGGTGGCAAGGTTCAAGTGAAGGCTTAGAAGATTCAACAATTTTGAATGAAGTGATTGGGGAAAGCAAAATTGGATTGAGGAAGGTGCAGAAGTGTTTTTTTTTAAAACATTTTTTTGCATGCAGGGTAGTGAGGGGTTGTAGGAAGTTGGCTCTGTATGTGCTATTTCAAAGTAAGGAATAGCATGCACAGAGTCCAAGGGTTCCCCTTAGAGGTAAAATAGTGGTAAAAAGAGATAATACTAATGCTCTATTTTGTGGTAGTGTGGTCGAGCAGTAGGCTTATCCAAGGAGTAGTGTTAAGCATTTGTTGTACATACACATAGACAATAAATGAGGTACACACACTCAGAGACAAATCCAGCCAATAGGTTTTGTTATAGAAAAATATCTTTTCTTAGTTTATTTTAAGAACCACAGGTTCAAATTTAACATGTAATATCTTGTTTGAAAGGTATTGCAGGTAAGTACATTAGGAACTTTGAATCATTTCAATTGCATGTATACCTTTCAAGTTATTCACAAATAGCTATTTCAAAAGTGGACACAGTGCAATTTTCACAGTTCCTGGGGGAGGTAAGTTTTTGTTAGTTTTACCAGGTAAGTAAGACACTTACAGGGTTCAGTTCTTGGTCCAAGGTAGCCCACCGTTGGGGGTTCAGGGCAACCCCAAAGTTACCACACCAGCAGCTCCGGGCCGGTCAGGTGCAGAGTTCAAAGTGGTGCCCAAAACGCATAGGCTATAATGGAGAGAAGGGGGTGCCCCGGTTCCGGTCTGCTTGCAGGTAAGTACCCGCGTCTTCGGAGGGCAGACCAGGGGGGTTTTGTAGGGCACCGGGGGGGACACAAGCCCACACAGAAATTTCACCCTCAGTGGCGCGGGGGCGGCCGGGTGCAGTGTTAGAACAAGCGTCGGGTTCGCAATGTAAGTCAATGAGAGATCAAGGGATCTCTTCAGCGCTGCAGGCAGGCAAGGGGGGGCTTCCTCGGGGAAACCTCCACTTGGGCAAGGGAGAGGGACTCCTGGGGGTCACTTCTGCAGTGAAAGTCCGGTCCTTCAGGTCCTGGGGGCTGCGGGTGCAGGGTCTTTTCCAGGCGTCGGGACTTAGGTTTCAGAGAGTCGCGGTCAGGGGAAGCCTCGGGATTCCCTCTGCAGGCGGCGCTGTGGGGGCTCAGGGGGGACAGGTTTTGGTACTCACAGTCGTAGAGTAGTCTGGGGGTCCTCCCTGAGGTGTTGGTTCTCCACCAGCCGAGTCGGGGTCGCCGGGTGCAGTGTTGCAAGTCTCACGCTTCTTGCGGGGAGTTGCAGGGTTCTTTAAAGCTGCTTCTTGAAACAAAGTTGCAGTCTTTTTGGAGCAGGTCCGCTGTCCTCGGGAGTTTCTTGTCGTCGTCGAAGCAGGGCAGTCCTCAGAGGATGCAGAGGTCGCTGGTCCCTTTGGAAGGCGTCGCTGGAGCAGAGTTCTTTGGAAGGCAGGAGACAGGCCGGTGAGTTTCTGGAGCCAAGGCAGTTGTTGTCTTCTGGTCTTCCTCTGCAGGGGTTTTCAGCTAGGCAGTCCTTCTTCTTGTTGTTGCAGGAATCTAATTTTCTAGGGTTCAGGGTAGCCCTTAAATACTAAATTTAAGGGCGTGTTTAGGTCTGGGGGGTTAGTAGCCAATGGCTACTAGCCCTGAGGGTGGGTACACCCTCTTTGTGCCTCCTCCCAAGGGGAGGGGGTCACAATCCTAACCCTATTGGGGGAATCCTCCATCTGGAAGATGGAGGATTTCTAAAAGTTAGAGTCACCTCAGCTCAGGACACCTTAGGGGCTGTCCTGACTGGCCAGTGACTCCTCCTTGTTGCTTTCTTTGTTCCCTCCAGTCTTGCCGCCAAAAGTGGGGGCCGTGGCCGGAGGGGGCGGGCAACTCCACTAAGCTGGAGTGCCCTGCTGGGCTGTGACAAAGGGGTGAGCCTTTGAGGCTCACCGCCAGGTGTTACAGCTCCTGCCTGGGGGAGGTGTTAGCATCTCCACCCAGTGCAGGCTTTGTTACTGGCCTCAGAGTGACAAAGGCACTCTCCCCATGGGGCCAGCAACATGTCTCTAGTGTGGCAGGCTGCTGGAACTAGTCAGCCTACACAGACAGTCGGTTAAGTTTCAGGGGGCACCTCTAAGGTGCCCTCTGGGGTGTATTTTGCAATAAAATGTACACTGGCATCAGTGTGCATTTATTGTGCTGAGAAGTTTGATACCAAACTTCCCAATTTTCAGTGTAGCCATTATGGTGCTGTGGAGTTCGTGTTTGACAAACTCCCAGACCATATACTCTTATGGCTACCCTGCACTTACAATGTCTAAGGTTTTGTTTAGACACTGTAGGGGTACCATGCTCATGCACTGGTACCCTCACCTATGGTATAGTGCACCCTGCCTTAGGGCTGTAAGGCCTGCTAGAGGGGTGACTGACCTATACTTGCATAGGCAGTGAGAGGCTGGCATGGCACCCTGAGGGGAGTGCCATGTCGACTTACTCGTTTGGTTCTCACTAGCACACACAAGCTGGCAAGCAGTGTGTCTGTGCTGAGTGAGAGGTCTCCAGGGTGGCATAATACATGCTGCAGCCCTTAGAGACCTTCCTTGGCATCAGGGCCCTTGGTACTAGAAGTACCAGTTACAAGGGACTTATCTGGATGCCAGGGTCTGCCAATTGTGGATACAAAAGTACAGGTTAGGGAAAGAACACTGGTGCTGGGGCCTGGTTAGCAGGCCTCAGCACACTTTCAATTGTAAACATAGCATCAGCAAAGGCAAAAAGTCAGGGGGCAACCGTGCCAAGGAGGCATTTCCTTACACAACCCCCCCCAAAACGAAAGAGGATGAGACTAACCTTTCCCAAGAGAGTCTTCATTTTCTAAGTGGAAGAACCTGGAAAGGCCATCTGCATTGGCATGGGCAGTCCCAGGTCTGTGTTCCACTATAAAGTCCATTCCCTGTAGGGAGATGGACCACCTCAACAGTTTAGGATTTTCACCTTTCATTTGCATCAGCCATTTGAGAGGTCTGTGGTCAGTTTGAACTAGGAAGTGAGTCCCAAAGAGGTATGGTCTCAGCTTCTTCAGGGACCAAACCACAGCAAAGGCCTCCCTCTCAATGGCACTCCAACGCTGCTCCCTGGGGAGTAACCTCCTGCTAATGAAAGCAACAGGCTGGTCAAGGCCATCATCATTTGTTTGGGACAAAACTGCCCCTATCCCATGTTCAGAGGCATCTGTCTGCACAATGAACTGCTTAGAATAATCTGGAGCTTTTAGAACTGGTGCTGAGCACATTGCTTGTTTCAGGGTGTCAAAGGCCTGTTGGCATTCCACAGTCCAGTTCACTTTCTTGGGCATTTTCTTGGAGGTGAGTTCAGTGAGGGCTGTCACAATGGATCCATATCCCTTCACAAACCTCCTGTAATACCCAGTCAAGCCAAGGAATGCCCTGACTTGAGTCTGGGTTTTTGGAGCTACCCAGTCCAGAATAGTCTGGATCTTGGGTTGGAGTGGCTGAACTTGGCCTCCACCTACAAGGTGGCCCAAGTAAACCACAGTTCCCTGCCCTATCTGGCATTTGGATGCCTTGATAGAGAGGCCTGCAGATTGCAGAGCCTTCAAAACCTTCTTCAGGTGGACCAGGTGATCCTGCCAGGTGGAGCTAAAGACAGCAATATCATCAAGATAAGCTGTGCTAAAGGACTCCAAACCAGCAAGGACTTGATTCACCAACCTTTGGAAGGTGGCAGGGGCATTCTTTAAACCAAAGGGCATAACAGTAAACTGATAATGCCCATCAGGTGTGGAGAATGCTGTTTTCTCTTTTGCTCCAGGTGCCATTTTTATTTGCCAGTACCCTGCTGTCAAGTCGAAGGTACTTAAGAATTTGGCAGCACCTAATTTGTCTATGAGCTCATCAGCTCTAGGAATTGGATGAGCATCTGTCTTGGTGACAGAGTTGAGCCCTCTGTAGTCCACACAAAACCTCATCTCTTTCTTTCCATCTTTGGTGTGAGGTTTGGGGACTAAGACCACTGGGCTAGCCCAGGGGCTGTCAGAGTGCTCAATTACTCTCAATTCCAGCATCTTGTGGACTTCCACCTTGATGCTTTCCTTAACATGGTCAGACTGTCTAAAGATTTTGTTTTTGACAGGCATGCTGTCTCCTGTGTCCACATCATGGGTACACAGGTGTGTCTGACCAGGGGTTAAGGAGAAGAGTTCAGGAAACTGTTGTAGGACTCTCCTACAATCAGCTTGCTGTTGGCCAGAGAGGGTGTCTGAGTAGATCACTCCATCTACTGAGCCATCTTTTGGGTCTGATGACAGAAGATCAGGGAGAGGTTCACTCTCTGCCTCCTGATCCTCATCTGTTACCATCAACAGATTTACATCAGCCCTGTCATGGAAGAGCTTAAGGCGGTTCACATGGATCACCCTCTTGGGGCTCCTGCTTGTGCCCAGGTCCACCAGGTAGGTGACCTGACTCTTCCTTTCTAGCACTGGGTAAGGGCCACTCCATTTGTCCTGGAGTGCCCTGGGAGCCACAGGCTCCAGAACCCAGACTTTCTGCCCTGGTTGGAACTCAACCATTGCAGCCTTTTGGTCATACCAAAACTTCTGGAGCTGTTGGCTGGCCTCAAGGTTTTTGGTTGCCTTTTCCATGTACTCTGCCATTCTAGAGCGAAGGCCAAGTACATAGTCCACTATGTCTTGTTTAGGCTCATGAAGAGGTCTCTCCCAGCCTTCTTTAACAAGAGCAAGTGGTCCCCTTACAGGGTGACCAAACAGAAGTTCAAAGGGTGAGAATCCTACTCCCTTCTGTGGCACCTCTCTGTAAGCAAAAAGCAGACATGGCAAGAGGACATCCCATCTCCTTTTGAGTTTTTCTGGGAGCCCCATGATCATGCCTTTTAATGTCTTGTTGAATCTCTCAACTAAGCCATTAGTTTGTGGATGGTATGGTGTAGTGAATTTGTAAGTCACCCCACACTCATTCCACATGTGTTTTAGGTATGCTGACATGAAGTTGGTACCTCTGTCAGACACCACCTCCTTAGGGAAACCCACTCTGGTAAAGATACCAATGAGGGCCTTGGCTACTGCAGGGGCAGTAGTCGACCTAAGGGGAATAGCTTCAGGATACCTAGTAGCATGATCCACTACTACTAGGATATACATATTTCCTGAGGCTGTGGGAGGTTCCAGTGGACCAACTATGTCCACACCCACTCTTTCAAAGGGGACCCCCACCACTGGAAGTGGAATGAGGGGGGCCTTTGGGTGCCCACCTGTCTTACCACTGGATTGACAGGTGGGGCAGGAGAGGCAAAACTCCTTAACCTTCTGGGACATATTGGGCCAGTAGAAGTGGTTGACTAACCTCTCCCACGTCTTGGTTTGTCCCAAATGCCCAGCAAGGGGAATATCATGGGCTAAGGTCAGAATAAACTCTCTGAACGACTGAGGCACTACCACTCTCCTAGTGGCACCAGGTTTGGGGTCTCTGGCCTCAGTGTACAGGAGTCCATCTTCCCAATAGACCCTATGTGTTCCATTTTTCTTGCCCTTGGACTCTTCAGCAGCTTGCTGCCTAAGGCCTTCAAGAGAGGGACAGGTTTCTTGTCCCTTACACAGCTCTTCCCTTGAGGGTCCCCCTGGGCCTAAGAGCTCAACCTGATAAGGTTCAAGCTCCAAAGGCTCAGTTCCCTCAGAGGGCAGAACTTCTTCCTGAGAAGAGAGGTTCTCTTTTTCTGACTGTGTTGCAGTTGGTTTCCCAACTGACTTTCCTTTCCTCTTGGTAGGCTGGGCCTTTCTTCCAGACTCCAGCTCTACTTTTTCACCCTGTGCCTTGCATTGTGCCCTTGTTTTTACACACACCAGTTCAGGGATACCCAGCATGGCTGCATGGGTTTTTAGTTCTACCTCAGCCCATGCTGAGGACTCCAGGTCATTTCCAAGCAGACAGTCTACTGGGATGTTTGAGGAGACCACCACCTGTTTCAGGCCATTGACCCCTCCCCATTCTAAAGTTACCATTGCCATGGGATGTGCTTTAGTCTGATTGTCAGCGTTGGTGACTGTATAAGTTTTTCCAGTCAGGTATTGGCCAGGGGAAACCAGTTTCTCTGTCACCATGGTGACACTGGCACCTGTATCCCTCAGGCCCTCTACACTTGTCCCATTAATAAAGAGCTGCTGCCTGTATTTTTGCATGTTAGGCGGCCAGGCAGCTAGTGTGGCTAAATCCACCCCACCCTCAGAGACTAGAGTAGCTTCAGTGTGGACCCTGATTTGCTCTGGGCACACTGTTGATCCCACTTGGAGACTAGCCATTCCAGTGTTACCTGGATTGGAGTTTGGAGTGGAACTTTTCTTGGGACAGGCCTTGTCTCCAGTTTGGTGTCCAGACTGACTACAGTTTCGACACCAGGCCTTTTTGGGATCAAAGTTTTTACCCTTGTACCCAGGATTGTTTTGTGAAGAGGCTCTGGGCCCACCCTCCTGTGCAGGTTTTTGGGGGCCTGTAGAAGACTCTTTACTATTTTTATTTTTGGCTGTCTCACCACCTTTCCCCTGGGGAGGTTTTGTGACCCCTTTCTTTTGGTCACCCCCTGTGAAAGTTTTGGACACCCTAGTCTTGACCCAATGGTCCGCCTTCTTTCCCAATTCTTGGGGAGAAATTGGTCCTAGGTCTACCAGATGCTGATGCAGTTTATCATTGAAACAATTACTTAACAGGTGTTCTTTCACAAATAAATTGTACAGCCCATCATAATTACTTACACCACTGCCTTGAATCCAACCATCTATTGTTTTTACTGAGTAGTCTACAAAGTCAACCCAGGTCTGGCTCGAGGATTTTTGAGCCCCCCTGAATCTAATCCTATACTCCTCAGTGGAGAATCCAAAGCCCTCAATCAGGGTACCCTTCATGAGGTCATAAGATTCTGCATCTTTTCCAGAGAGTGTGAGGAGTCTATCCCTACACTTTCCTGTGAACATTTCCCAAAGGAGAGCACCCCAGTGAGATCTGTTCACTTTTCTGGTTACACAAGCCCTCTCAAAAGCTGTGAACCATTTGGTGATGTCATCACCATCTTCATATTTAGTTACAATCCCTTTAGGGATTTTCAACATGTCAGGAGAATCTCTGACCCTATTTATGTTGCTGCCACCATTGATGGGTCCTAGGCCCATCTCTTGTCTTTCCCTCTCTATGGCTAGGATCTGTCTTTCCAAAGCCAATCTTTTGGCCATCCTGGCTAACTGGATGTCCTCTTCACTGGAGTTATCCTCAGTGATTTCAGAGTTGGTGGTCCCTCCTGTGAGGGAACCAGCATCTCTGACTATTATTTGTGGAGTCAGGGCTTGAGAAGCCCTGCTCTCCCTAAGTAGGACTGGAGGGGGGGGATTTCCCTCCAAGTCACTATCTTCATCCTCTGAGTTGCCATCCTCAAAGGGGTTGGCCTTTTCAAACTCTGCCAAAAGCTCCTGGAGCTGTACTTTGGTAGGTTTGGGGCCCATTGCTATTTTCTTTAGTTTACAGAGTGACCTTAGCTCTCTCATCTGTAGATGGAGGTAAGGTGTGGTGTCGAGTTCCACCACAGTCACATCTGTGCTAGACATTTTGCTTCTAAAAGTTGGAATACTTTTTAAGAATCTAAAACTGGTTCTAGAATCTAATTCAAACTTTTACAAACTTTTAAACTCTAAAAGAAATGCTAAACAGGATCTAACACAAGGCCCTAGCAGGTCTTTTAAGAATTTAGAAAACTTTTCAAATTGCAAAAATCAATTTCTAATGACAATTTTGGAATTTGTCGTGTGATCAGGTATTGGCTGAGTAGTCCAGCAAATGCAAAGTCTTGTACCCCACCGCTGATCCACCAATGTAGGAAGTTGGCTCTGTATGTGCTATTTCAAAGTAAGGAATAGCATGCACAGAGTCCAAGGGTTCCCCTTAGAGGTAAAATAGTGGTAAAAAGAGATAATACTAATGCTCTATTTTGTGGTAGTGTGGTCGAGCAGTAGGCTTATCCAAGGAGTAGTGTTAAGCATTTGTTGTACATACACATAGACAATAAATGAGGTACACACACTCAGAGACAAATCCAGCCAATAGGTTTTGTTATAGAAAAATATCTTTTCTTAGTTTATTTTAAGAACCACAGGTTCAAATTTAACATGTAATATCTTGTTTGAAAGGTATTGCAGGTAAGTACATTAGGAACTTTGAATCATTTCAATTGCATGTATACCTTTCAAGTTATTCACAAATAGCTATTTCAAAAGTGGACACAGTGCAATTTTCACAGTTCCTGGGGGAGGTAAGTTTTTTTTAGTTTTACCAGGTAAGTAAGACACTTACAGGGTTCAGTTCTTGGTCCAAGGTAGCCCACCGTTGGGGGTTCAGGGCAACCCCAAAGTTACCACACCAGCAGCTCCGGGCCGGTCAGGTGCAGAGTTCAAAGTGGTGCCCAAAACGCATAGGCTATAATGGAGAGAAGGGGGTGCCCCGGTTCCGGTCTGCTTGCAGGTAAGTACCCGCGTCTTCGGAGGGCAGACCAGGGGGGTTTTGTAGGGCACCGGGGGGGACACAAGCCCACACAGAAATTTCACCCTCAGCGGCGCGGGGGCGGCCGGGTGCAGTGTTAGAACAAGCGTCGGGTTCGCAATGTAAGTCAATGAGAGATCAAGGGATCTCTTCAGCGCTGCAGGCAGGCAAGGGGGGGCTTCCTCGGGGAAACCTCCACTTGGGCAAGGGAGAGGGACTCCTGGGGGTCACTTCTGCAGTGAAAGTCCGGTCCTTCAGGTCCTGGGGGCTGCGGGTGCAGGGTCTTTTCCAGGCGTCGGGACTTAGGTTTCAGAGAGTCGCGGTCAGGGGAAGCCTCGGGATTCCCTCTGCAGGCGGCGCTGTGGGGGCTCAGGGGGGACAGGTTTTGGTACTCACAGTCGTAGAGTAGTCTGGGGGTCCTCCCTGAGGTGTTGGTTCTCCACCAGCCGAGTCGGGGTCGCCGGGTGCAGTGTTGCAAGTCTCACGCTTCTTGCGGGGAGTTGCAGGGTTCTTTAAAGCTGCTTCTTGAAACAAAGTTGCAGTCTTTTTGGAGCAGGTCCGCTGTCCTCAGGAGTTTCTTGTCGTCGTCGAAGCAGGGCAGTCCTCAGAGGATGCAGAGGTCGCTGGTCCCTTTGGAAGGCGTCGCTGGAGCAGAGTTCTTTGGAAGGCAGGAGACAGGCCGGTGAGTTTCTGGAGCCAAGGCAGTTGTTGTCTTCTGGTCTTCCTCTGCAGGGGTTTTCAGCTAGGCAGTCCTTCTTCTTGTTGTTGCAGGAATCTAATTTTCTAGGGTTCAGGGTAGCCCTTAAATACTAAATTTAAGGGCGTGTTTAGGTCTGGGGGGTTAGTAGCCAATGGCTACTAGCCCTGAGGGTGGGTACACCCTCTTTGTGCCTCCTCCCAAGGGGAGGGGGTCACAATCCTAACCCTATTGGGGGAATCCTCCATCTGCAAGATGGAGGATTTCTAAAAGTTAGAGTCACCTCAGCTCAGGACACCTTAGGGGCTGTCCTGACTGGCCAGTGACTCCTCCTTGTTGCTTTCTTTGTTCCCTCCAGTCTTGCCGCCAAAAGTGGGGGCCGTGGCCGGAGGGGGCGGGCAACTCCACTAAGCTGGAGTGCCCTGCTGGGCTGTGACAAAGGGGTGAGCCTTTGAGGCTCACCGCCAGATGTTACAGCTCCTGCCTGGGGGAGGTGTTAGCATCTCCACCCTGTGCAGGCTTTGTTACTGGCCTCAGAGTGACAAAGGCACTCTCCCCATGGGGCCAGCAACATGTCTCTAGTGTGGCAGGCTGCTGGAACTAGTCAGCCTACACAGACAGTCGGTTAAGTTTCAGGGGGCACCTCTAAGGTGCCCTCTGGGGTGTATTTTGCAATAAAATGTACACTGGCATCAGTGTGCATTTATTGTGCTGAGAAGTTTGATACCAAACTTCCCAATTTTCAGTGTAGCCATTATGGTGCTGTGGAGTTCGTGTTTGACAAACTCCCAGACCATATACTCTTATGGCTACCCTGCACTTACAATGTCTAAGGTTTTGTTTAGACACTGTAGGGGTACCATGCTCATGCACTGGTACCCTCACCTATGGTATAGTGCACCCTGCCTTAGGGCTGTAAGGCCTGCTAGAGGGGTGACTGTCCTATACTTGCATAGGCAGTGAGAGGCTGGCATGGCACCCTGAGGGGAGTGCCATGTCGACTTACTCGTTTGGTTCTCACTAGCACACACAAGCTGGCAAGCAGTGTGTCTGTGCTGAGTGAGAGGTCTCCAGGGTGGCATAATACATGCTGCAGCCCTTAGAGACCTTCCTTGGCATCAGGGCCCTTGGTACTAGATGTACCAGTTACAAGGGACTTATCTGGATGCCAGGGTCTGCCAATTGTGGATACAAAAGTACAGGTTAGGGAAAGAACACTGGTGCTGGGGCCTGGTTAGCAGGCCTCAGCACACTTTCAATTGTAAACATAGCATCAGCAAAGGCAAAAAGTCAGGGGGCAACCATGCCAAGGAGGCATTTCCTTACAGGGGTGGACAGACGTTTTGCAGGAGATTGAGCATACGTATGTCAGGTGCAGTTTTACCCCATCACAGAGTCCAGATTTCTTTGGTAGTAAGAGCTAATCTTTGTGTCTGGAAGAGTATTTTTGAGTACTTTAATGGAGTGTCAAAGATGTTTCTGGAGGAGGCACACATTTTTTCAGATCCTGCAGGAGCACATTGTTTTGGTCTGTTCAGGGACGGACAGTGGTGTGCAGAGAGGTGGCTACTAGACTTGTTGTAGCAGGGTGGGAGCACAGCCTTCCTGGAATTTTTTCCATTGTTGGTGGCATTGACAGTTTGGGGAGGTGAGCTGATGAACAGATGTTTAATGTGGACAATTTGACGGTAGTTGGCTTGGTGAACCAACAGAGGGCAAGGAATCCGAGAGTTTTGCAATTGTTTAGACGATTTATGCTGGGCTGTTTACAATTGAACATTGTTTTCAGGGCTAAACATGTGCCAGGTGTGAACAATGACTGTTAGACTTGGAACTTTGGTGTGGTTTCCCCTAACTTTTTGCCCTCAGACCTCCTGTTTTTCTGACTCATTTTTGCTGGCCTTCAGGAATCTGTGAAGTTTACCGCTGCA